>NC_057794.1:166770475-167105104 GCF_018294505.1 Triticum aestivum
GTTGCATAATCTCATAGTCATAAGAACATGTATAAGTCATGAAGAAAGCAATAGCAGAATACTAAACGATCGTGTGCTAAGCTAACAGAATGAGTCATGTCAATCAAATCATTCTCCTAATGATGTGACCCCGTTAATCAAATGACAACTCATGTCTATGGTTAGGAAACATAACCATCTTTGATCAACGAGCTAGTCAAGTAGAGGCATACTAGTGACAATCTGTTTCTCTATGTATTCACACATGTATTATGTTTCCGGTTAATACAATTCTAGCATGAATAATAAACATTTATCATGATATAAGGAAATAAATAATAACTTTATTATTGCCTCTAGGGCATATTTCCTTCAAATGCATGGTCTGTTAGTTACCTTGAAGAATTTGTTTGTGAGGACAGAACATGATTACATAACATGCATGACATGGTAGTTTCCTGTGAAGAATCGATTGCGAGATAACATGAGTATAACCATGCATGGCACTTCTATATTTTTGAACCCAGTATACATTTCCCTGTATTTTCCTCCTGGTTCCAACAGGGACATATCAATGCTATTTCTTGCATTATCCTACTCATACTCTGAACAATGTTGATCTTACATTAACAATGCCTGTCCTTTTTGATATGATGCAGTGTCCCTACAGTTACTGCCCGTTGTAATCACACCACCTTTGCCAAAAACAAGGAAGCACAACTGGTTCCTCGCTCGATCAGACGACGACAAAAGACTGATGATCATTCGGACACATGAGCCGGAAAAGTTATATTGCAAAAACCCCACTGTATACAAGCACCGTGTAATACGTGAGTATCCGGACAGTGGTTGTTACGTCTATGAGTAGGATACCATCTTGTTGGGGCCTTTAGGATTTTTTAGTTGGAGGCGGGTAAACAGCCTTGGTTCACACTCTCTGTTTCTCGGACTCAATTATCCGATTAACCAGGAGATCACCGTTGGCAAGGACCTTGATGGCAGAGAGGCTCTGCTTGCTATGGAAAACTGTGTCTACACGGCGAGCCCTAGGAGTTCGGAAGCAAACTCCCCTGATTGTCAACGATATAGCCTGCAGCCAAAAGAAGGTGAGAATGACAAAGGCATCCAGATTAACTTTGATCCTTGGATGTCTCAATTACGACAGGCAGTGATGTGGTTCAAGCCTTCAGGTTGATAGGTAATTGGGCTGTTGCATCGAACGGGTGGAGTACTGGTGTCTCCGGATCACTGGTCACTGAAGCGGGGCTGCAAATTATGATGGTGTTGGATCATTTCTTCGAATGACTTTGTTGTCTTTTTTGCTGGTTCTGGATGGGTAGTTCTTTCTTTTGTTATGCATATTCCTTGTCATTTGGTCATCCTCGTCTATGTCACTCTTACTATGTAATAGTTGCTTCTGTTTAGAATGTCCTTCTCGTCTGCATCACGAGAGTCTGAGCGCTGCAGATGGGTGCGTTTTTGGTGGTGTAGAAAGACTTCTTATGAACTATCATGTCTTGCTATTTATGTCAGTAGTAGTCACTAGTCAGTGTTTGAATGTTGTATATATCGTTGTTTCGAACTGTTTATTGTCTCGAACTACTGGTGGGCTAAATGAGGGCATCACCATTCTCCAGTGTTCAGAGTATATCTCCTTTTTTCAAGCTATATAATTTGAGCTCAATGTCTTTCAACGATGTACACTTGTTTGCGCCAGTGAGGTGTCATTGAATATGGGCCAAGTAGTGACGCAATGCCAAACAGGTCAATTATGACTCTCAGGCCGGGCTCTCAAAAGATCCTGAAAAAAGGCCGGGCTCTCCAAAAAGAAAGAATAAGGACTCTTAGGCCGACATGTGGGCATCACCGGTGTTTTCGTGTGCTTGCGCGCCGAGAGCATATTGGCGCGTGCTCGAAATTCATGCTACCTTTTCATCCCCAATCTCCCGCCCCTCCCCACCTCTGGAATCTTGATTCCTACTCCAGTTCCCCCAAATCCCCCTCCTATACTCCCTGTACTCAAGCGCACTATCATGTCGCCGGTCAACGTGGATCTCTGAGCCGGAGATCCTGAGGTCCGTCCTGCCTTCGGTCGCTGCGTGATGTCGCTCAACAGTGGCATGGCGGCGCTTGACAACCAGTTTGCCGGCAAAGTGCTCATGGTAACCATCAACGGCGACCGGCCTCCCGTCTCGCCGGACGACCTTGTCAAAGCTCTTGGCATTGCGCACGGCATCCAAATAAGTGACTTGCTCGTCGAAGTCTGTCCGCCACCGGCTGATTTCTTTGTCAGGTTCCGGAGAACTTTCGACTGCAGTCGTGTGTTCGAATCTTCCCGGCGTTTGTTCTATGAGCGCGCTGGTGAGCTTTGATCGTGGCACCCAGGATGGGGCTCGGTGCCCTCTGAGTTTGAGTTTTTAACAAATCTTACCTTCCACGGCATGCCTCAACGTGCTTGGAATAGCGAATCCATGAACGAGCTTATTAACGACCTTGCAGGTGAGCTCGTAAGTATGTTTGTTCCTCCAAACAGCTGGGCTCTGACGGTTATGGCATGGATGAAGAAGCCGTCCACCATACCGAAGGTGATTGGTGTTGATATATCGGTGCAGGAACCGGGGTTGTACTACTCCTCGCCACCAAGGCCGCCGCGAACCACGTTAGGGATGTACCTGTATCGAGTGTTCGTGCATGTGAAAGAAGTGGTCAATCCATGAATCGAAGTCCTGTCGCCGCCGCTGGTGCCAGGGTCCGTTGACGACGTCCATTACAGGAGTCAACGTCAGACTTTCCCCGTGTTGCTCGGAACGATGGATGGCACAGGGCCTATTCCATCGCGCGGCGGAGGCCACTACTTCTTTCGGAGAAGAGGCAGGGCTGGCTGCCTGGATGTGCTCTAATTTGAGGTAACAACTGAATCTTGTCAGATACTAGTTAAATCCGAGCTATGGGTGTGAATCACTGATATGCCAGTACATTTGATTGTGACCTATTCTAATTTTGTACCTGAACTTTTTTTAGAAAGGGCTGTACGTCAACTTAATGTGCTAGCAGAACTTATTGTGTTGTTTGTCTATTTTCTTTGCACAACATTCAAGATATGTCCCCATCATTGATAAAGATGATGAACCGTTATGTACGACTTCGTTGGTTTCAACATAGCCCTTCCCGTAGCGATCCACTGCTTCCATCCTGATTGTGCCGCCTGTGTGAAATTTTTGTATGCAAGTTCAGTGTGCTATGAAGTTCTATATGATTGTGTCAACTATATAAGTTTTTACTAAGCATCAGCAATGCATATGGCTGAAAGATGTATTTACGAGCATCGAGCGATGGGTCTCTCTCTCTCTCTATCTCTCTCTCTCTCTCAGACACACACGCACACACACGCACACACGCACAAGTGGGACCCGTTGAATTATTTATTTGCTCGTGATAGATTTTTTCTTAAGTTATTAATTGAGCTCAGTGACTTCAAAAAGTTGTACAGAAGCCTTGTTTGGGCCTTTCCGGCGTCGCTGAATGTGGGCTGAGTAACCATGTTAGGTTGTACTGTACTACATAGGCCTTTTTTTCAGCATCAGCAATGCAACTGGGCCGACAGTTGTACACAATATTCTAGGTCAACTTGTTATTCTCCGCCCCGCTGGGCTGCAAACTTTCCTAGAGGGTATGCATTAGGCTTACCAAGAAAATGGACTTTAAGAAATAATAAATGGGAGGTAATTATAATAACTAGACAGTTACTATGCACCAAACACGTAATTAGTTTGAAAAATATATTATTTTTGGAATTTGAAAATTTTAATTTCATTACTTGCTGCGCGCAATATTTCGTTGGATTTTCACGTAATACAACTTTATTTTGAAATTATATTTAACATCTCTAGAAATTTCGGATAAAAATATTTTGGATCCCATCAAAATGTGGGAATTTTTTTTGAATTCTGTTTTGAGCGGTTGTTTGAAATTATTAATCGTTGTCCTAGCTAGAAGTTGGCTGTACTTTTAACAAACTGTAAATGGGCTGTAGTAAATTCCATTAGAATTAAAAAATGGGTTGCACATTCTTACAAATCGCAAATGGGCTATATGTTCTCTGCCAAATCCGAGTTGTGGGCCTACTAAGTTGACGCGTACCAAGGGCTTTGTCAACTTAGTCAATATAAATGATTCTAGATGCAGTGATCGTACGATGTCCATCCAACAGCCGTAGTGCTTCTTCAACCTCTGGTCTTCTTGCTCCAGCCGCCCAAAGCAGCGCCGGTCGTGTCATGTGCTCCTGCCTCCCGTGGCCGGCTGTGATGCCGCGGAGCCCTCATCGCCCCGTACTACTCCCACCGCTGGCCAGGCCATCCCTCTACTCACCCACACCCCCTGTTATTCTGCGCCGACGGCAGCCTCACACCGCAGCCGAACCAGTGAACCCTCGTACTCCTCTCTGCGCGGGCTTCCACTGCTGCGTCTTCCCCGGCTCCGCATCGTCCCCTTCCTAGGCCTCGCCGTCGTCCAGACCACCGCCCTGGTGCTCTTGGCGCGGCGTGGTCAACGAACGACTTCCATCAGAAGAGTACTGTACGTGGAGAGGCTGACAGCTGGGTCCAGGCGGCCGCATGGATGTGCCTCCTTATTACACCCAAAATAATTATTCCTCCACCTGACAGCAGGGACCCACCGGACGGGCCACCTTATTTCACAAAAAAATCATTTCCCCCCTGACAGCTGGGACCCACGGACGGGCCATCGTATTTCGCGAAAAAAACGTTCCCCCCGCTGTCAGCTCGGACCCACCGGAAGTGCCTCCTTATTACGCACAAAAAATGAATAATCCCCCTGCTAGCTGGGACGCACCATGGTGGGAGGCCGACTTGTGGGCCTACTAAGTTGACAGGGATGGGGGCCTTTGTCAACTTTAGTCAATATGAACGATTCTAGCTCCAGTGACTGCACGATGTCCATCCAACGGCCGTAGTGCTTCTTGAACCTCTGGTCTTCTTGCTCCAGCCACCCAAAGCAGCGCCGGTCATCCCGCATGCTCTTGCCTCCCGTGGCTAGCTGTGCTGCCGCGGAGGCCTCACCGCCCCCTACTATTCCCACCGCTAGCCAGGCCCTGCGGTGACGGCAGCTTCACACCACAGCCGAACCAGTGAACCCTCGCACTCCACTCCGTGCGGGCTTCCACTGCCGTGTCTTCCCCGGCTCCCCGTCGTCCCCTTCCTAGGCCTCGCCGTCGTCCACCGCCCTGGTGCTCTCGGTGCGACATGGTCAACGTGGTCAAGGAACGACTTCCATTGGACGTGGACTATACGTGGAGAGGCTGACAGCTGGGTCCACGGCCGCAGCAAGGAAGTGCCTCCTTATTACGCGGAAAATAATGATTCCTCCACCTGACAGCTGGGACCCACTGGACGGGCCGCTGTATTTCGTGAAAAAAACGTTTGCCCCTGATTGTTGGGACCTACTAGCTACATCTTCGCATGCAAGGAAGTGCATCCGGGCAAAAAAACCGATTCGCCCCCCTGACTGCTGGGACCCACCAGCTACATCTCCGCACGCAAGGAAGTGCGTCTGGGCAAAAAAACGATTCGCCCCCCTAACTGCTGGGGCCCACCAGCTACATCTTCACACGCAAGGAAGTGCCTGACAGTCGGGACCCACCTGGTCGAAGCGTACGTAGCATTGTCATTCTGGTCGCGAACGTGTACATACATATATACTAGTGTATGTAGAGGCGCGCACGTGTCGTAGTAGAGGCGCGTACGTGTCGTAGTAGAGGCGCGTACGTGTCGGAGTAGAGGCGCGCACGTAGCATGTACATGTACGTACAGCGGCCAGGGTGCAAGAAAGAAAATACGGCCACGTATGTGTACATACGGGTGGGGTCTCGAACACCTACTCGTGCATACGTACGTCCAGAGCTCATGTACATGGCTGAGTTGGAATGGAGAAATAGCGTCGTCGTCGTGTTCGTGGGGAGGCAACGGAATGCGTTGTGTTCATGGGGAGGCAATGGAATGCGTCATGTTCATCAGGAGGCAACGGAACGCGTGGGAGCCAACCGGCTGGGTCGGAACGGAATGCGTGGTCGTGTTCATCGGGAGGGCTTGGACGGAACAGGCGATGGAAACGAGGCCTGGCATACCGTACAACGGAGGAAACAGCCTTGTGTTCGACTGGCCACGTTCGAAATGGGATCCTCTTCATCGGGAGGGGTCTGGCGTACCGCAAAACGGAGGAAACGGACCTCCTACAGTCGAAACGGGGGTCCTATTAATCGGGAGGGGTGTGGCGTACCGCAAAACGGAGGAAATGGACCTCCTACGGTCGAAACGGGGTTCCTGTTGATCGGGAGGGGTGTGGCGTACTGCAAAACGGACGAAACGGACCTCCTACGGTCGAAACGGGGGTCCTGTTCATCGGGAGGGGTGTGGCGTACCGCAAAACGGGACTCCCTGGGATACTGTTCATCTCCACCTTTGACCACCTCTAGCCTCCACGGGCTCCTGTTCATCTAGCCTCCACTGCGTGCTACTCCACCGGCTACTGTTCAACCACCCCTCCGCCATCTACTGTTCATCCAGCCCTCCACACCGCAGGGTCCTGTTCAACCACCCCTCCACAGGCACCCCTCCATCGTCTACTGTTCATCCATCCCTCCACCACACCACGGGGTCCTGTTCATCCAGAGGCAACGCCACCGCTCACTGTTCATCCAACCCCCCCCCCCCCCCCGCAACACTCATTGTTCATCCCAGAGGCATCATCGATCGGCTCCAGTTAGCAGCAGTAGCGAAGGAATCGCTCGATCAGGTTCAGTTAACAGCCATCGATCGATCGCTCGGGTTCAGTAATGTGTAGCCTGCAGTGCAATCGCTCGGGTTCAGTTAGAGCCCAACGCCTCGCTCGGGTTCAGTTAGAGCCAACGCCTCGCACACACGTGCGTACGTGTACGAGAGAAACGCGCATCACTCGGCCCCCGACCTCCCACCGTAACCGGGAACTCCCCAAAATTTTCCTTCCCCTCGCTTCTACCACGGGTTTTTCCGTCATGGACGGCCCAAAGAATGACATGCAGCTGCGTCTCCGGCCCGCCCAGGACGAAAAGCCCATTTTCTATCATGATTTTTTGTCATAGAAGTAGGAGCCCACCACATCTATGATGATACCGGGTTTTGTCAAAATTATCGTCATAGAAGTGTCATATGTATGAAAGAAAAAAAATTCGTTCAGCCCAAAATGTCACGGATGTGTCTTTTTTTGTAGTGTATGGACCCGAAGGTCTGAGGTAAACTAGTCACACTTCGTCGGAGAGGCTATGGTGTTGATGTAGAAGCCCTCCGTGATGGATGCCCCCTCCGACGGAGCTCCGGAACAGGCCCCAAGATGGGATCTCATGGATACAGAATGTTACGATGGTGGAATTAGGGTTTTGGCTCCGTATCTGATCGTTTGGGGGTACGTAGGTATATATAGGAGGAAGGAGTATGTCGGTGGAGCAACAGGGGGCCCACGAGGGTGGAGGGCGCGCCTGGGGGGGGGGGGGTAGGCGCACCCCCCTACCTCGTGGCCTCCCTATTAGTTGCTTGACGTAGGGTCCAAGTCTCCAGGATCATGTTCGGTGAGAAAATCACGTTCTCGAAGGTTTCATTCCGTTTGATATTCCTTTTCTTCGAAACCCTAAAATAGGCAAAAACAACAATTCTGGGTTGGGCCTCCGGTTAATAGGTTAGTCCCAAAAAAATATAAAAGTGGATAATAAAGCCCAATAATGTCCAAAATAGTAGATAATATTGCGTGGAGCAATCAAAAATTATAGATACATTGGAGATGTATCAAGCATCCCCAAGCTTAATTCCAGCTCGTCCTCAAGTAGGTAAATGATAACAATAGAATTTTTGATGTGGAATGCTACTTGGCATAATTTCAATGTAATTCTTCTTAATTGTGGTATAAATATTCAGATTCGAAAGATTCAAGATAAAAGTTCATATTGACATGAAAATAATAATACTTCAAGCATACTAATAAAGCAATCATGTCTTCTCAAAATAACATGGCCAAAGAAAGCTATCCCTACAAAATCGTATAGTCTGGCTATGCTCTATCTTCATCACACAAAGTATTTAAATCATGCACAACCCCGATGACAAGCCAAGCAATTGTTTCATACTTTTGACATTCTCAAACTTTTTCAATCTTCACGCAATACATGAGCGTGAGCCATGGATATACCACTATATGTGGAATAGGATGGTGGTTGTGGACAAGGCAAAAAAGGGAGAAGGTAGTCTCACATCAACTAGGCGTATCAACGGGCTATGGAGATGCCCATCAATAGATATCAATGTGAGTGAGTAGGGATTGCCATGCAACGGATGCACTAGAGCTATAAGTGTATGAAAGCTCAACAAAAGAAACTAAGTGGGTGTGCATCCAACTTGCTTGCTCACGAAGACCTAGGGCATTTTGAGGAAGCCCATCATTGGAATATATAAGCCAAGTTCTATAATGAAAAATTCCCACTAGTATATGAAAGTGACGAAATGAGAGACTCTCTATCATGAATATCATGGTGCTACTTTGAAGCACAAGTGTGGTAAAGGATAGTAACATTGTCCCTTCTCTCTTTTTCTCTCATTTTTTATTTGGGCATTTTCTCTTTTTTATGGCCTCTTTTCTTTTCTTTTTTCGTTCGGAGTCTCATCCCGACTTGTGGGGCAATCAGATTCTCCATCATCCTTTCCTCACTGGGACAATGCTCTAATAATGATGATCATCACACTTCTATTTTCTTACAACTCAACAATTACAACTCGATACTTAGAACAAAATATGACTCTATATGAATGCCTCCGGCTGTGTACCGGGATATGCAATGAATCAAGAGTGACATGTATGAAAGAATTATGAATGGTGGCTTTGCCACAAATACGATGTCAACTACATGATCATGCTAAGCAATATGACAATGATGGAGTGTGTCATAATAAATGGAACGGTGGAAAGTTGCATGGCAATATATCTCGGAATGGCTATGGAAATGCCATAATAGGTAGGTATGGTGGCTGTTTTGAGGAACGTATATGGTGGGTGTATGATACCGACGAAAGGTGTGCGGTATTAGAGAGGCTAGCAATGGTGGAAGGAAGAAAAGTGTGTATAATCCATGGACTCAACATTACTCATAAAGAACTCATATACTTATTGCAAAAATCTACAAGTTATCAAAGCAAAGTATTACACGCATGCTCCTAGGGGGATATATTGGTAGGAAAAGACCATCGCTCGTCCCCGACCGCCACTCATAAGGAAGACAATCAAAAAATAAATAATGCTCCGACTTCATCACATAACGGTTCACCATACGTGCATGCTATGGGAGTCACAAAATTTAACACAAGTATTTCTCAAATTCAAAATTACTCAACTAGCACAACTTTAATATCACCATCTTCATGTCTCAAAACAATTATCAAGCATCAAACTTCTCATAGCATTCAACACACTCATAAGAAAGTTTTTACTATTCTTGAATACCAAGCATATTAGGATTACTTAAGAAAATTACCACGCTATTTAAGACTCTCAAAATAATCTAAGTGAAGCATGAGAGATCAATACTTTTTATAAAACAATTCCACAACCGTGCTCTAAAAGATATAAGTGAAGTACTAGAGCAAAACTATATAACTCAAAAGATATAAGTGAAGTACATAGAGTATTCTAACAAATTCCAAATCATGTATGGCTCTCTCAAAAGGTGTGTATAGAAAGGATGATTGTGTTAAACTAAAAAGCAAAGACTCAAATCATACAAGACACTCCAATAAAAACACATATCATGTGGTGAATAAAAAGATAACTCCAAGTAAAGTTACCGATAGAAGTAGACGAAAGAGGGGATGCCTTCCGGGGCATCCCCAAGCTTTGGCTTTTAGGAGTCCTTAGATTATATTGGGGGTGCCATGGGCATCCCCAAGCTTAGGCTCTTGCCACTCATTGTTCCATAATCATCAAATCTTTACCCAAAACTTGAAAACTTCACAACACAAAACTTAAAGTAGAAAATCTCGTGAGCTCCGTTAGCGAAAGAAAACAAAAGACCACTTCAAGGTACTGTAATAAACTCATTATTTATTTATATTGGTCTTAAACCTACTGTATTCAAACTTATCTATGGTTTATAAACTATTTTACTAGCCATAGATTCATCAAAATAAGCAAACACCACACGAAAAACAGAATCTGTCAAAAACAGAACAGTCTGTAGTAATCTGTAATTAGCGCAAGATATGAAACCCCAAAAATTCTAAAATAAATTGCTGTACATGAGGAATTTATCTATTAATCATCTGAAAAAATAATTAACTAAATATCACTTTCCAAATAAAAATGGCAGCAGTTCTCATGAGCGCTAAAGTTTCTGTTTTTACAGCAATATACGAAGACTTTCCCCAAGTCTTCCCAACGGTTCTACTTGGCACAAACACTAATTAAACACAAAAGACACAACAAAAACAGAGGCTAGGTAAATTATTTATTACTAAACAGGAGCAAGAAGCAAGTAATAAAAATAAAATAGGGTTGCCTCCCAACAAGCGCTATCGTTTAACGCCCCTAGCTAGGCATAAAAAGCAAGGATAGATCTAGGTATTGCCATCTTTGGTAGGCAATCCATAAGTGGCTCTCATAATAGATTCATAAGGTAATTTAATTTTCTTTCTAGGAAAATGTTCCATGCCTTTCCTTATCGGAAATTGGAATCTAATATTTCCTTCCTTCATATCAATAATTGCACCAACCGTTATAAGGAAAGGTCTACCAAGAATAATAGGACATGAAGGATTGCAATCTATGTCAAGAACAATAAAATCTACGGGCACATAATTCCTATTTGCGACAATAAGAACATCATTTATTCTTCCCATTGGTTTCTTAATAGTGGAATCCACAAGGTGCAAGTTTAAAGAGCAATCATCAAAATCACGGAAACCTAACAAATCACACAAAGTCTTTGGAATCGTGGAAACACTAGCACCCAAATCACATAAAGCATTGAACTCATGATCTTTAATATTCATTTTAATAGTTGGTTCTTACTCATCATAAACTTTTCTAGGGATAGAAACTTCCAACTCAAGTTTTTCTTCATAAGATTGCATCAAGGCATCAACGATATGTTTAGTAAACGCTTTATTTTGACTATAAGCATGAGGAGAATTTAGCACGGATTGCAACAAGGAAATACAATCAATCAAAGAGCAATTTTCATAATTAAATTCCTTGAAATCCAAAATAGTGGGTTTAGCAACATCTAGGGTTTTAATTTCTTCAATCCCACTTTCATCAAATTTAGCATCAAGATCTAAAAACTCCGAATTTTTGGAACACCTTCTAGGTAAAGGTGGATCATATTCAGTCCCATCATTATCAAGATTCATATTGCAAAACAAAGATTTAATAGGGGACACATCAATAACTTTTAGATCTTCATCTTTATTTTCATAGGAACTAGAAGAACACACTCTTATAAAGGCATCTTTCTTAGCACGCATCCTAGCGGTTCTTTCTTTGCACTCATCAATGGAAATTCTCATGGCTTTGAGAGACTCATTGATATCACGCTTAGGAGGAATAGATCTAAGCTTTAAAGAATCGACACCAAGAGAAATTCTATCAACGTTCCTAGCCAAATCATCAACTTTAAGCAATTTCTCTTCAAGCAAAGCATTGAAACTCTTTTGCGAAGTCATAAATTCCTTAACACTATTCTCAAATTAAGAGGGCATCTTATTGAAATTTCCATAAGAGTTGTTGTAGGAATTTTCATAATTATTAGAGGGATTACTAGGATAAGGCCCAGGATTAAAGTTTCCTCTATACGCGTTGTTACCAAAATTATTCCTACCAAAAAAATTCACATCCATAGATTCATTATTGTTCTCAATCAAACTAGACAAGGGCATATCATTAGGATCAGAAGAAACACTCTTATTAGCAAATAATTTCATAAGTTCATCCATCTTTCCACTCAAAACAATAATTTCTTCTATCGCATGCACCTTTTTATTAGTAGATCTTTCAGTATGCCATTGAGAATAATTAACCATAATATTATCTAGGAGTTTAGTAGCTTCTCCTAAAGTGATTTGCATAAAAGTGCCTCCCGCGGCCGAATCTAAAAGATTTCTAGAAGCAAAATTCAATCCGGCATAATTTTTTTGTATAATCATCCACAAATTCAAACCATGAGTAGGGAAATTACGTATCATTAATTTCATCCTCTCCCAAGCTTGTGCAACATGTTCATGATCAAGTTTCTTAAAATTCGTAATATCGTTTCTAAGGGAGATGATCTTAGCGGGAGGAAAATACTTAGAGATAAAATCATCTTTGCACTTGTTCCAAGAATCAATACTATTTTTAGGCAAAGACGAAAACCAAGCTTTAGCACGATCTCTAAGAGAAAAAGGAAATAGCTTCAACTTAACAATATCATTGTCCACATCTTTCTTCTTTTTCATATCACACAAATCAATGAAGCTATTTAGATGGGTAGCAGCATCTTCACTAGGAAGGTCGGAAAACGGATCTTTCATGACAAGATTCAGCAAAGCGGCATTAATTTCACAAGATTCAGCATCAGTAAGAGGAGCAATCGGCGTGCTAATAAAATCATTGTTGTTGGTATTATTAAAGTCACACAATTTAGTGTTATCCTGAGCCAGCGTGACAAGCAAGCAATCCAACACACAAGCAAACAAAAAGCAAGCGGGCAAAAAGAGGCAAATAGAGAAAGAGAGGGAGGATAGAGAGAGAGAGGGCGAATAAAACGACAAGGGTGAAGTGGGGGAGAGGAAAACGAGAGGCAAATGGAAAATAATGTAATGCGGGAGATAAGGGTTGTGATGGGTACTTGGTATGTTGACTTTTGCATAGACTCCTCGGCAACGGCGCCAGAAATGGCTCGTTGTCGGGAGGCAAATCTTGACTTGCGCGAACCTCCCCGGCAACGGCGCCAGAAATCTTCTCGCTACCTCTTGAGCACTGTGTTGGATTTCCTTGAAGAGGAAAGGATGATGTAGCAAAGTAGCGTAAGTATTTCCCTCAGTTTTTGAGAACCAAGGTATCAATCCAGTCGGAGGCTGCACGCAAGTCCCTCGTACCTGCAGAAAACAAATAACTCCTCGCAACCAACGCGATGAGGGGTTGTCAATACCTTCACGGTCACTTACGAGAGTGAGATCTGATAGATATGATAAGATAATATTTTTGGTATTTTTATGATAAAGATGCAAAGTAAAATAAAAGCAAAGTAAAAAGCAAAGGAAATAACTAAGTATTGGAAGATTAATATGATGAAGATAGACCCGGGAGCCATAGGTTTCACTAGTGGCTTCTCTCAAGAGCATAAGTATTTTACGGTGGGTGAACGAATTACTGTTGAGCAATTGACAGAATTGAGCATAGTTATGAGAATATCTAGGTATGATCATGTATATAGGCATCACGTCCGAGACAAGTAGACCGACTCCTGCCTGCGTCTACTACTATTATTCCACTCATCGACCGCTATCCAGCATGTATCTAGAGTATTAAGTTCATGAAAACAGAGTAACGCCTTAAGCAAGATGACATGATGTAGAGGGATAAATTCATGCAATATGATAAAAACCCCATCTTATTATCCTCGATGGCAACAATACAATGTGTGCCTTGCTGCCCCTACTGTCACTGGGAAAGGACACCACAAGATTGAACCCAAAGCTAAGCACTTCTCCTATTGCAAGAAAGATCAATCTAGTAGGCCAAATGAAACTGATAATTCGAAGAGACTTGCAAAGATAACCAATCATACATAAAAGAATTCAGAGAAGATTCAAATATTGTTCATAGAGAATCTTGATCATAAACCCACAATTCATCGGTATCAACAAACACACCGCAAAAAGAAGATTACATCGAATAGATCTCCACAAGAGAGGGGGAGAACATTGTATTGAGATCCAAAAAGAGAGAAGAAGCCATCTAGCTAATAACTATGGACCCGAAGGTCTGAGTTAAACTACTCACACTTCATCAGAGAGGCTATGGTGTTGATGTAGAAGCCCTCTGTGATGGATGCCCCCTCCGGCGGAGCTCCAGAACAGGCCCCAAGATGGGATCTCGTGGATACAGAAAGTTACGGCGGTGGAATTAGGGTTTTGGCTTCGTATCTAATCGTTTGGGGGTACGTAGGTATATATAGGAGGAAGGAGTATGTCAGTGGAGCAACACGGGGGCCCACGAGGGTGGAGGGCGCACCGCCTACCTCGTGGCCTCCTTGTTAGTTGCTTGACGTAGGGTCCAAGTCTCCTGGATCATGTTCGGTGAGAAAATCACGTTCCCAAAGGTTTCATTCCGTTTGGACTCTGTTTGGTATTCCTTTTCTTTGAAACCCTAAAATAGGCAAAAACAACAATTCTGGGTTGGGCCTCCAGTTAATAGGTTAGTCCCAAAAATAATATAAAAGTGGATAATAAAGCCCATTAATGTCCAAACAGTAGATAATATAGCATGGAGCAATCAAAAATTATAGATACGTTGGAGACGTATCAGATGGCACGTATGCTATAAAAAGTAGTGATGATTATATTAAAACTTGTCATGATTATGATTACCCTTTTCCTGAATATTACTCTTTTAATGTGGAAACAATTTGTAGTATTCGAGTTTCTTATGATACTCCCACTATTCCGAATGAGAAGAATTTTGCCTATGTGGAGAGTAGTAAATTTGCTATGCTTGTAGATCATGAAAAGAATGCTTTATGTGATGGTTATATTGTTGAATTTATTCATGATTCTACTGAATATTATTATGAGTGAGGAATATATGCTTGTAGGAGTTACAATAATATCGAGTTTCCTCTCTATGTGTTGAAAATCTTGAAGTTATCCTTGTTTTACCTTCCTATGCAAGTTGATTCTTGTTCCCACAAGTTGTTTGCTCACAAAAGCCCTATGCATAGGAAGTGGGTTAGGCTTAAATAGGCTAGTTATATTCTACATGATGCTCTCTTTATGTTTCAATTCTTATCCTTTATGTGAGCATCATTGAAATCATCATGCCTAGCTAGGGGCGTTAAATGATAGCGCTTGTTGGGAGGTAACCCAATTTTTATTTTTGTTCCTTGATTTTTGTTCCTGATTAGTAATAAATAATTCATATAGCCTCTTTTTAGATGTGGTTTTATGTTTTAGTTAGTGTTTTTGCCAAGTAGAACCTTTGGGAAGACTTGGGGAAAGTCTTTGAGATCTTGCTGTAAAAAACTGAAACTTTAGCGCTCACGAGATTTGCTGCCATTTCTTACTGGAGAGTGATATTTAGTTAATTCTTTTTTCCGATGATTAATATATAAATTCCTCACGTCCATAAAGTTATTTAAGAATTTTTGGGATTCCATAAGTATACGTTTGATTCATATTACTACAGACTGTTCTGTTTTTGACAAATTCTGTTTTCTATGTGTTGTTTGCTTATTTTGATGAATCTATGAGTAGTATCGGAGGGTATGAACCATAGATGAGTTGGAATACAGTATATATTACACTAATATGAATTTATAATGAGTTCACAACAGTACCTAAGTGGTGATTTATTTTCTTATACTAACGGAGCTTACGAGTTTTCTGTTAAGTTTTGTGTTGTGAAGTTTTCAAGTTTTGGGTAAAGATTCGATGGACTATGGAATAAGGAGTGGAAAGAGCCTAAGCTTGGGGATGCCAAAGGCACCCCAAGGTAATATTCAAGTATAACCAAGAGCCTAAGCTTGGGGATGCCCCGAAAGGCATCCCCTCTTTCGTCTTCGTTCATCGGTAACTTTACTTGGAGCTATATTTTTATTCACACATGATATGTGTTTTGCTTGGAGCGTCATTTTATTTTCTTTTGTTTTTCTTGCTGTTTGAATAAAATACCAAGATCTGAAATTATTAAATGTTAGAGAGTCTTCACATAGTTGCATAATTATTCGACTACTCATTGATCTTCACTTATATCTTTTGGAGTAGTTTGTCATCTGCTCTAGTGCTTCACTTATATCATTTTAGAGCACAACAGTGGTTTTATTTTGAAGAAATAGTTGAACTCTCGTGCTTCACTTATATTATTTTGAGAGTCTTTAGAACAGCATGGTAATTTTCTTTGGTTATGAAATTAGTCCTAATATGATGGGCATCCAAGAGGGATATAATAAAAACTTTCATATAAAGTGCATTGAATACTATGAGAAGTTTGATACTTGATGATTGTTTTGAGATATGGAGATGGTGATATTAGAGTCATGCTAGTTGAGTAGTTGTGAATTTGAGAAATACTTGTGTTGAAGTTTGTGATTCTCGTAGCATGCACGTATGGTGAATCGTTATGTGATGAAGTCGGAGCATGATTTATTTTTTTGATTGTCTTCCTTATGAGTGGCGGTTGGGGACGAGCGATGGTCTTTTGCTACCAATCTATCCCCCTAGGAGCTTGCACGTAGTACTTTATTTCAATAACTAATAGATTTTTGCAATAAGTATGTGAGTTCTTTATAACTAATGTTGAGTCCATGGATTATACGCACTCTCACCCTTCCACCATTGCTACCCTCTATAGTACCGCAACTTTCGCCGGTGCCATACACCCACCATTACCTTCCTCAAAACAGCCACCATAACTACCTATTATGGCATTTCCATAGCCATTCTGAGATATATTGCCATGTAACTTTCCACTTTTCCATTTATTATGACACGCTCAATCATTGTCATATTGCTTTGCATGATCATGTAGTTGACATCGTATTTGTGGCAAAGCCACCGTTCATAATTCTTTCATACATGTCACTCATGAGTCATTGCACATCCCGGTACACCGTCGGAGGCATTCATATAGAGTCATATTTTGTTCTAGTATCGAGTTGTAATTCTTGAGTTGTAAGTAAATAAAAGTGTGATGATCATCATTATTAGAGCATTGTCCCAGTGAGGAAAGGATGATGGAGACTATGATTCCCCCACAAGTTGGGATGAGACTCCGGACAAAAATATATAGAAAAAAGAGGCCATAAAAAAGGCCCAAAAAACAAAGAAAACAAAAAAATGAGAGAAAAAGAGAGAAGGGGCAATGCTACTATCCTTTTTCCACACTTGTGCTTCTAAGTAGCACCATGATCTTCATGATAGAGAGTCTCCTATGTTGTCACTTTCATATACTAGTGGGAATCTTTCATTATAGAACTTGTCTTGTATATTCCAGTGATGGGATTCCTCAAAATGCACTAGGTCTTCGTGAGCAAGCGAGTTGGATGCACACCCACTTAGTTTCTTATTGAGCTTTCATACATTTATAGCTCTAGTGCATCATTGCATGGCAATCCCTACTCACTCACATTGATATCTATTGATGGGCATCTCCATAGCCCGTTGATACGCCTAGTTGATGTGAGACTATCTTCTCCTTTTTGTCTTCTCCACAACCACCATTCTATTCCACCTATAGTGCTATGTCCATGGCTCACGCTCATGTATTGCGTGAAGATTGAAAAAATTTGAGAACATCAAAAGTATGAAACAATTGCTTGGCTTGTCATCGGGGTTGTGCATGATTTAAATATTTTGTGTGGTGAAGATAGAGCATAGCAAGACTATATGATTTTGTAGGGATAGCTTTCTTTGGCCATGTTATTTTGAGAAGACATGATTACTTTGTTAGTATGCTTGAAGTATTATTATTCTTATATCAATATTAAACTATTGTCTTGAATCTTATGAATCTGAATATTCTTGCCACAATAAAGAAAATTACATTGATAAATATGTTAGGTAGCATTCCACATCAAAAATTCTGTTTTTATCATTTACCTACTCGAGGACGAGTAGGAATTAAGCTTGGGGATGCTTGATATGTCTCCAACGTATCTATAATTTTTGATTGTTCCATGATATTATATTATCAACCTTGGATGTTTTATATGCATTTATATGCTATTTTATATGATTTTTGGGACTAACCTATTAACCTAGAGCCCAGTGCCAGTTTTTGTTTTTTCCTTGTTTTTGTGTATCGCAGAAAAGGAAAACCAAATGGAGTCCAATTGACCTGAAACTCGACGGAGCTTATTTTTGGACCAGAAGAAGCCCACGGAGCATCGGGGATGGACCAAAAGAGTCCCGGGCAGCCCATGAGGGTGGAGGGCACGCCCACCCCTGGGCGCGCCTCCCTACCTCGTGGACAACCTAGAGACCCCCTAACTTGTTCTCGACGCCAAAACCTCTTATATATACTGAAACTTCTAGAAAGAAATCTAAGAAGCCTCCGTAGCCACCGAAAACCAATCTAGACCTGTTCCGACACCCTGCTGGAGGGGGGAATCCCTCTTTGGTGGCCATCTTCATCATCCCAGCGCTCTCCATGACGAGGTGGGAGTAGTTCTCCCTCGGGGCTGAGGGTATGTACCAGTAGCTATGTGTTTGATCTCTCTCTCTCTCTCTCTCTCTCTCTCTCTCTCGTGTTCTTGAGTCGGCACGATCTTGATGTATTGTGAGCTTTGCTATTATATTTGGATCTTATGATGTTTCTCCCCCTCTACTCTCTTGTGATGAATTGAGTTTTGCCTTTGAAGTTATCTTACCGGATTGAGTCTTTAAGTATTTGAGAACACTTGATGTATGTCTTGCATGTGCTTACCTGTGGTGACAATGGGATATCACGTGATCCACTTGATGTATGTTTTGGTGATCAACTTGCGAGTTCCATGACCTCGTGAACTTATGCATAGGGGTTGCCACACGTTTTCTACTTGAATCTTCGGTAGAAACTTTGGGGCACTCTTTGAAGTTCTTTGTGTTGGTTGAATAGATGAATCTGAGATTATGTGATGCATATCATATAATCATACCCACGGATACTTGAGGTGACACTGGAGTATCTAGGTGACATTAGGGTTTTGTTTTATTTGTGTCTTAAGGTGTTATTCTAGTATGAACTCTATGATAGATTGAACGGAAAGAATAGCTTCGTGTTATTTACTACGGACTCTTGAATAGATCGATCAGAAAGGATAACTTTGAGGTGGTTTCGTACCCTACCATGATCTCTTCGTTTGTTCTCCGCTATTAGTGACATTGGAGTGACTCTTTGTTGCATGTTGAGGGATAGTTATATGATCCAATAATGTTATTATTGTTGAGATAACTTGCACTAGTGACAGTATGAACCCTAGGCCTTGTTTCCTAGCATTGCAATACCGTTTGTGCTCACTTTTACCACTTGCTACCTGGATATTTTTATATTTTCAGATTATAAAAACCAATATCTACTATCCACATTGCACTTGTATCACCATCTCTTCGCCGAACTAGTGCACCTATACAATTTACCATTGTATTGGGTGTGTTGGGGACACAAGAGACTCTTTGTTATTTGGTTGCAGGGTTGTTTGAGAGAGACCATCTTCATCCTATGTCTCCCATGGATTGATAAACCTTAGGTCATCCACTTGAGGGAAATTTGCTACTGTCCTACAAACCTATGCACTTGGAGGCCCAACAACGTCTACAAAACAAGGTTGTGTAGTAGACATCAATCTCCAATGTCGTGCCTCCATCCCATAAATGTATCATGTAGACAAGAAGGAGCAAACAACAATGAAAGTATGTCCCATCCAATATGCGTATTGGACGATGGCTCACAAGGAAGGAATTCACCTTTATGTGGATGTCGAAAATGTTGGTGGATCATGTATGCCTTCGCATGACCGATATGTCTCGTGATGGTACCGGCTTGTGAGTCCTTCAAAATGAAAGAACATGACAAAACATTTGGAAAAACAAATGAGGTTAGCAGAAATGCAAAACTATCATTCATGTGGTGATACGTCTCCAACGTATCTATAGTTTTTGATTGTTCCATGCTATTATATTATCTGTTTTGGATGTTTTGTATGCATTAATATGTTATTTTGTATTATTTTTGGGACTAACCTATTAACCTAGAGCCCAGTGCCAGTTTCTGTTTTTTCCTTGTTTTTGAGTTTTGTAGAAAAGGAATACCAAATGGAGTCCAAACGAGCTGAAAATTTACGGTGATGTTTTATGGACCGGAAGAAGCCCCCAAAGCAAAAGAATTGGCCAGAAGAGTCCCGCGTCAACAACAAGGGTGGAGAGCGCGCCCCCTGCCTTGTCACTGACTCATGGACCCCCCCCCCCCTGACGTGAAACCGACACCAAAAATTGCTATAAATCCACAAACCCCCAAAAAGAAACCTAGATCAGGAGTTCCACGGCCGCAAGCCTCTGTAGCCAAGAAAAACCAATCGGGAGCTCGTTCGGGCACCCTGCCAGAGGGGGAAAGCATCACCGGCGGCCATCTTCATCATCCCGGTGGTCTCCATGACAAGGAAGGAGTAGTTCACCCTCGGGGCTGAGGGTATGTACCCGTAGCTCTGTGTTTGATCTCTCTCCCTTGTGTTCTTGATTTGGCACAATCTTGATGTAGTGTGAGCTTTGTTACTATAGCTGAATCATATGGTGTTTCTCCCCCTCTATCTTCTTGTGATGATTTGAGTATTACCTTTGAGGTTTCACTATTATCGGATTGAATACTATTATGGATTTGAGAACACTTGATGTATGTCTTGCGTGGGATACCCATGGTGACAATGGGGTATTCTATTGATTCACTTGATGTATGTTTTGGCACTCAACTCGCAGATTCATGAGGTGACATTGGGGTAATCTATGCATAGGGGTTGATGTACGTTTTCATCTTTTTTTCTCGGATAGGAATGTTGGGGCACTCTTTGATGTTCTTTCTGTTGGATTGAATATTATGTATCAGAAGTTGTTTGATGCATACCGTATAATTGACCCTCGGGTACTTGTGGTGACATTGGAGTATCTAGGTGACATTAGGGTTGATTGATGTGTGCCATATGATGTTATTTTACTACGAACTCTAGGGCTGTTTGTGACACTTATAGGAATAGCCCAATGGACTGATCGGAAAGAATAACTTTGAGGTGGTTTCATACCCTACAAGCAATTTCATCTTATGTTATCCACGATAGGAACTTTGGAGTGACTTTTTCCGCATGTTGAGGGATTTCCATATGATCTAACTATGTTATCATTGTTGAGAGAACTTGCACAAGTGAAAGTATGAACCCTAGGACTTGTTTTCAAGCATGGAAATACCGTTTTCGCTAACTTTTACTACTAGTTACCTTGCTGTTTTTATATTTTCATATTACAAAACCTATATCTACCATCGATATTACACTTGTATCACCATCTCTTCGCCGAACTAGTGCACCTATACAATCTACCATTGTATTGGGTGTGTTGGAGACACAAGAGACTCTTTGTTATTTGGTTGTATGGTTGTTTGAGAGAGACCATCTTCATCCTATGCCTTGCACGGATTGATAAACCTTAAGTCATCCACTTGAGGGAAATTTGCTATTGTCCTACAAAACTCTGCACTTGGAGGCCCAACACGAGTCTATAAGAAGAATGTTGTGTAGTAGACATCATGTGGTGAGATAACCAACAAGTGTTTTCATCATTCTTATCATAAGGAAGGACAAGGGTGTAGTTCATGGTATGTAGGCATAATATGATAGTAGAACCAAAGACATTAAGCTCAATCAAACAAGCATGCATCACAAGTAAGATATCAAAATCTCCAAGATTAACAAGCATAGCATGGTTGCATTCACTACAAGTGAATATGAGAGATGCAACTATTGGAGACAAGATACAATGATCAAGATAAATCATGTGATAGGCATGAACATATATGTCATCTACCCAATGAAAGGAGAAAGAATATATCATGGTTGATGGGACAAAGCGAGTAATCATAGTGATCAAGTCATGCAAGCTAGTAGTGCGAAGATGCAACATACTACAGGTAATCATGGTCATAATGCACATGACATATCGCAAGCATGAAGACAAGATGTGAGTAATGTATCAACATTGTATTGGCAAGAAGTCCTATGTAAATAGCAATGGAAAATCATGACTCTCCCAACACAAGAATCAACAATAGCATGTGGTAGGATGTAAACATGGAAAGAGCAACAAGTATCTCCACCAAGCATGCAAATACACACAGGAGTAGTATAATGGTGAATCATGGGTAAATGCAAGCAAGGGTCATAATTGCATGGCAAAGGCATAGAAGGAAGCATAACATGCAAAGCGAACATGGTAAAATGGGCATAAGGTGACAACTAATATATAGCCCATAGCCATGTGAGAACCAAGTAAAGGTAATGCGTGAAGTTCTTGCAGGAATGGAAAAGTGGTAAGGACAATCCACAGTATCCCAAATTGTCGTTGCTCTCAAGAGCTCGTTTTGTCGACTAATGGGATTGTGAGTTCGACGAGTGTTCGGAAGTACCTACACAAAACAAAGGCAAAGGAAAAAATGTGTGTGCATGGTATATGTACACATCATCCATTATGATGCACACATGCATGTGTTGGTTAGCACAAACTAGCCAATGCTCAAATAAATGAGATGCATGATATAAAAACATGTCATCCATCATGATAGGTTAGTTGTTATGTATAGCATAATGGAGACTCAAATTGTGTAATACATCACTAGCGATATCTAGAGCATTATTATGAATGGTATGCATATGGTTCACTCTAGGGATGGAATCATGCAATACACAATAATTTTCATGGCATGGCATATGAGATGAATTCACAAATTTTGCAAAGGTAGCATAGCAATATGATCGCAAGAGAAACAAAATCCAATAACCATCATCTCGTCATCTATGCCATAAGTGCAAATGGGATTTATTTTAATGGGGCATGCATAGTTACTATGTTGAGATTGTTATGATGCAATATGGGAGATCTCACTCATAGGATATGACAAGTTTAATGGATTGTCAAACATGACGTGACCGATAGAATTTTCACATGATATCCTATGGAGCATAGGATCACAACTAGGCAACTCAACATGCTCATCATCATATACATCATAAATGGGTGGCACATCTAAGCATGTAGAAGACATAGTATGTGGTGAATCCATAAGGTGATCAACATCATGCAAGCAATCGATGTCAAGATAGTCCACTAGTTGACAATTGAAGTACCATCACCTATGTTACCTTTAGAGTCCGCTCATGTTTTGTAGCTGAGGTGGTAAAAATTGACGCTTGGTCAATAGCTTCATTAACTTGATGGTACCATGTGGGGTGTGCATCTATCGTCCACCATTGCCATTAGTTTGTCCATTGGAGGTATGGACACATCAAGGATTGGCACTTCATCTTGTAGGAGATCTAGCACCAAAGAAAGAAACACACTCGGAGTAGAGGTTAAGTCGTTAGAAATCATACACTACAAAAAAGACACATCCGTGACATTTTGTCCTAAACGAAAAGTTTTTCTGTCATGCTTATGACACTTCTATGACGATAATTGTGACAAAACCACGTATCATCATAGATGTGCCGGGCTCCTACTTCTATGACAAAAATCTTGACAGAAAATGGGATTTTCATCGTGGGTGGGTCGGGGACGCACCTGCATGACATTCTTTGGGTCGTACATGA
Organism: Triticum aestivum; assembly: GCF_018294505.1. NCBI lineage: Eukaryota > Viridiplantae > Streptophyta > Magnoliopsida > Poales > Poaceae > Triticum > Triticum aestivum. Next base: position 166,794,066 of record NC_057794.1, read on the forward strand.
AGGGAAAAATTGTGGTAGAAGCGAGGGCAAGGAAAATTTCGGGGAGTTCCCGGTTATGGTGGGTGGTCGGGGCGGAGCGATGCACAGAGGTTTGTGTGTTTCTCTCGTACACGTACGCGCTTGTGTGCGAGGTGTTGGGCTATAACTGAACCCGAGCGAGGCATTCGCTTACTGAACCCCAGCGATTGCACTATCTACGTTACTAAACCCGAGCGGTCGATCTCTTCGCTGTTAATTAAACCTGAGCGATTCCTTTGCTACTACTGCTAACTGAAGCCGATCCAACCTGCTGCCTCTTGATGAACAGTGACTGTTGTTGGGGGTTGGATGAACAGTCCCGGTGGGGGTTGGATGAACAGTACCCCGTGGTAGTAGAGGCCGTTGCTGCTGGATGAACGGGACCCCGATCGAGGAGGCCGCCACACCCGATCCGGTTGGGTGTGGATGAACAGGACCCCATGGAGGCTCCATGAACAGTAGCCTATGGAGGCTGGATGAACAGTAGCCCATGCATGAACAGTAGCTGGTGCAGGCAGGAGGAACGAACAGTAGCAGGTGGAGGCTGGAGGAAGTCGACGGTGGGTGAATAATAGCCCATGGAGGCTCTAGGAAGTCGATGGTGGATGAACAGTATCCCATCGAGGCTGGAGCGGGGCAGTAGATGGTGGATGAATAGTAGCCCATGGAGTCCCGTTTTGCGTTACGTCACACCCCTCCTGATGACAGGACCCCATTTCGATCGTAAGCGCTCAAACACAAGTTCGTTTCCTCCGTATTGCGGTACGCCACACCCCTCCCGATCAACAACACCTCGTTTCGACCATAGGAGCTCGAAGACAAGTCTGTTTCCTTTGTTTTGCAGTATACCAGACACCTCCCATTGAACAGGATCCCGTTTCGCATGAAGCTTTTCCGACCCAGTCTGTTGCCTCTTGATGAACAAGACGTTTCTCCATTCCGACCCAGCCGGTTGGCTGCCGATGTACAGGATGCGTTGCTGCAGTCCGTTGCCTCTCCATGTACACGAGCCCTGGTCGTACATATGCGCGAGTAGGCATTCAAGACCCCTCCCGTATGTACATATGTGGGCATATTTTTTGGCATCTGGTTGTACGTATGTGTACACAGTTTTGACTGGACTGCCTAAACTACTATGTCGGGGGCTCTACTACTACATGTGTCACTGCTTGCTCGGCCACGATTCATCATTGTAGAGAGACCGATCGACCAGTATGTACGTACACGTTTGCGACCAGACAAACAATATTACGTACACTTTGAGTAGGTGGGTGTCGGTGTGAAAACCGGCGGATCTCGGGTAGGGGGTCCGGAACTATGCGTCTAAGGCGGATGGTAACAGGAGGCAGGGGACACAATGTTTACCCAGGTTCGGGCCCTCTTGATGGAGGTAAAACCCTATGTCCTGCTTGATTGTTCTTGATGATATGAGTATTAGAAGAGTTGATCTACCACGAGATTAGAGAGGCTAAACCCTAGAAGCTAGCCTATGGTATGATTGTCTGTTGTCCTACGGACTAAAACCGTCCGGTTTATATAGACACCGGAGGGGGCTAGGGTTACACAAGGTCGGTTACAAAGGAGGAGATATACATATCTGTATTGCCTAGCTTGCCTTCTACACCAAGTAAAGTCCCATCCGGACACGAGACGAAGTCTTCAATCTAGTATCTTCATAGTCCAACAGTCCGGCCAAAGGATATAGTCCGGCTGTCCGGAGACCCCCTAATCCAGGACTCCTTCAGTAGCCCCTGAACCAGGCTTCAATGATGTCAAGTCTGACACGCAGTATTGTCTTCGACATTGCAAGGAGGGTTCTTCTCCAAATTTTGAATGTTTGTTAAGTAGTGTCCGGCCCCATAAATGTTGGACTTCTTGGCTTCTGCGCCCAATAAGGGCTATCTCCCATGCATCGAATGCATACGAGGAGCCAGGGTGTTTTTACATTCGCACCCCTAGCCAGATAAATAAATTGTCTATTAAAGGGATGTGGATTCTTATATCCAATCCATACCATCCTCCCACAGCGAGAATCCATCGGAGCGCGCTTTGGAAAAATCCACTCCAACATGGCCGACCACTGCAGCTCCTCCTCTCGCCCCTGTAGCCCTAAGCCCGGTGATTGGGAGAGGTGTTCTGTCCCACACAGTCGAGTAGTCGAACTGCAGACTCAGGGATTTCTCCCTCCAGCGTATATGGTTCCCGTCCGAGCCGGGCTCGCCACCTACAATGGTGGGGAGCAAGCGGAGAGCTTTCCCAGCCCCTCTACAGGGGAGCGGGTGTGCCTTGTTCCTTACTTATTAAGGGGACTCGGATTTCCAATTCATCCGTTCCTCCACGGGCTCCTGGAGTTTTACGGCCTCCAACTGGATAATTTCACCCCTGCTTCCATATTACACATCGCCCGCTACGTTGCCCTTTGCGAGTTATTCCTGGGCTGCGAGGCTCATTTTGAGCTGTGGAAAAGGTTATTTTGCCTCGTCCCCCGCACATAGAAGGGGTCACTTTATCAAGTGGGCAAAGCCAAAATATGGCACATCACCGAAACCGGATACATGTCCGGTACTCCGAAGAAGACGTCCGAAGACTGGCCTTCGGAATGGTTTTATATGGAGGACGTCCCCCTTCCGGACCCTGTTCGGCGGGGTCTTCCTGAGTTCAACAATGCTCCTCTGAAGAAACGCCAAAGCTGGCGCCCACGGAGCCCCTAGGAGGAAGACAACGGAGAAAGTCCTTTACCTGATGAACCGGATTAAAGCGCTGGCTCAATCAGGATTGACAGTAATCGAGCTTATGTCAATATGCATATTGCGGGGAGTGTAGCCACTTCAATATCGAGGGCACCCCCTATGGTGTTTTCACGGGGAAGATGATGCCACCCGTTGCGGGCGTAAGGGACCGGACTCCGCTGCTGCTTTAGCAACAATTCTATCCGAGTTGTTCAAGGGAGAGGTAGAGGAGTTCATCCGCATCAAGCCACGGGATGGATTCTCCATGTACAACCCTCCAAGCTGGGTGAGTTATATCTCCTTGCTCCCATTCTTCCCGCATTCTTTGTCATAGGTACTCACCTTGCCATTTTACGGCAGGAACTGTGAAAAGCTGTAAGGGAGGTCAACAGCCCATCTCCACAACCAGAGGACCCTGACCGGGCCCTCGGTCTCGGACTCGAAGAAGATCCGGACATATTCGTGGAGCTAATAGACAGGTAGTTCTATCAATTGAGCTGTGATGACGCCATGGTGGCCATTACGGCCGACTATCCTGGACTGCTCCCTGCGTCGCACATAAGAAAAACCAAAATCCCAACTCCAAAAACTAGGATCCCCTCTTAGACACTTAACCTACCATATACATATGGTGTTTTACAGGGAAGGCATTCAGGACGCCGTGCCGAACCCGCAGCAACTCGCCAACAAGAGGCACCGAGGCTGGGTAGGCCAAAAAGGAAGGTGGTCAGGACGAAGACGCCGGCGCAGAGGTATGAAAAAAAACCCCGCTCTGTGGTTGTCGTCTTTCTCAAAATTTAATGACGTCCATGTTTCTTTAATAGAAAAAACACTCGCCGGAATATGTCCGGAGAAGCTTCTGATCACGCTTCCACCAGTCGGGCTCCAGAGCCGGACATAGAGGCGGAAGACGACATGGGGTGGACGCCGAATACTCCTCCTATAGAGGATGCGAATAGACTGTCCGCTACAAATTCAGAAGTGGAGAGCGCCATGAATCATAGGCGTCGTCGGGCCGTACTCCGTGATGCTTGCTTCTCACCAGAGGCATTTGATGCCTTCTATTCTGGAGACGCGTACCTCCGTGCTGCTCAAAATGGTCTAGTCAGAACCACGGACCAGTATGTAAGGGATGTACAGGTAAGCAAATCTAAAGATTATATGTATCAGTAGCCCCTGAGACTTGAAACAGTTGAAGCAACTGATTTAAGGATCATTATTTGTGTAGGTTCTTACAGAGAAGAATTCCCAACTATCTCAAGAGCTGGACGAGTGCAAGGCCTAGCTGGAAGCCGCTGTTGCCGCATTGAAGGAGTCCAAAAAGGCCCCCCTGGTAAGTTTTGTAAATTGCAAAGAATATCAGTACCAGGTAGTATGCGACGTATATGCACACCTAACAATAGATGTTGCAGGTGGACCCGGAGGGAATCCGGAGGCCGTGGAGGCGGATACAGCATGTGATGATCGACAGTGAAATGCTGGCGAGCGCGTGCTGACGCGAGTCAGGCAGGAGAAAAATGATCTCCAAGATGCCAATATCCGGCTGGGCGTGGAACTGAAGGATGTCCGAGCCCAGCTTGCAGACTCCGTGAAGGAGAATAAACGGCTTCAGCGCGGCATTTTTAGTAAGTGCTTGAACGAACTTTTTACAGGAGTTCAGCGAAGAAGCCTGCTAACAGTGTTATGTCTGCAGGTATGCTAATGGGTCATCCCGCGGAGGAGATGCCCGGGTCCTCGGGTGATCTTCTGCCAGAGCTCTCACAACTGCACGAACAAGTTCGGCAGGTGATGTAGAGTATTGCCCAAGCCTTGTGGTCGTCCGCGTCCCCGCCAGGAGGCATAGGGGAGCTTATAGAGAAGCTCAAGGGAGTGCGGCAGCGCTTCCGATTATGGAAGATATTGGCCTGCCGACAAGGTGCACGGGAAGCCTGGGGTATGGTGAAGACACGATATACCAAGGCTGACCCAAACCACATGGCCAGGGTTGGACCTGTTGGGCCCGATGGGAAAGAGATCCCCGTCAGTTTAGTGTATGATCAAGTAGAATTAGCCGCAAAGTATTCCCAACAGGATTGTAGGCTAGACAGCCTGTTGGATGGTATAGAAGAAGAATTTAATCAGTCTTAGTGACTGTGTACTTCAAGTGACATATGTAATGTCCCTAGCCGGATTGTAAATCATTTGTCGTGGCGGACCTTTTCGCTTCGACCTCTGGACCCGATAGTCCAGAGTGTATCTGAATACCCACTTGGTTATATAAAAACCAGGGTATGCATGGAAACCAGGCATAGGATTCATAAGTGCTTGAACAGACAAGTACCCAACTAGCTATGTTATATTACATGGATAGTAAGAAACATCTTCCAGGGAGAATAGTTTCATTAAGGGTTCCTTTCCCTGGGTACGCATGCCCTAATGTGCATGTCCGAACTGCGAGACGCAGGCTGCAAATATCTGGGGGCATGTAGTAATTTAAATGAAAGTCATCTTTTATTCACCGACCAAATATTCCCTTAAGAACGCTAGCTTTCGGCTTCACCTAGTCCGAGGTACACATCCGGCTGACCCGATAGTAACAATCGCAGAGGTGCTCCCCTTAGGCCCTAGACGAATTAACGGGAATGTAGGGCATAAACACAAGAGCCAGGCGACCCAGCTTGGCCAAAACTGAAGTCATATCGATGCATATAATGGCGAAAAAAGGTACATGCGAAAGAATAACACATGTGCGGGGCATGAAGCCCAAAATAATAATTAGATTAAGCTCATGTATAGGAAGCCCCAGGTATATTGAGCGCGGTTAGCGCGTCAAGATTGTGTAACCAAGGCACAGGTTTAGCCCTTTAGGGATTTGAAGAGAAGAGAGAGAAAGAAAGAGAGAAAAAACACATGTGCAAAAAATTCATGGAGGTAAGGATACGAACATAGAGTCTGGCGCTAGGCGTAGAATCTTCGGAGTCTGGCTGCGTTCCATGGGTTTGGCTCGAGTCGATTATTCGATGCATCCCGCAGATGGTACGCTCCACCAGTCAAAACCTGGTCGATAATGAAGGGACCTTCCCATTTGGGCTTGAGCTTGTTCTTTTTCTTCTCCGGCAGGTGCAGAACTATTTCACCAACGTTATAGGTTTTGGCCCGCACTTCTCTGCTTTGATACCTTCGAGCCTGTTGTTGATAGAATGTCGAACGGGCTTTTGCCACGTCGCACTCCTCCTGCAGGGCATCCAAACTGTCATGACGATCGAGCTCGTCCTCTCTTTCTTCGTACATGCGCACTCGAGGTGAGTCATGAATTATGTCGCAAGGCGGCACCGCCTCAGCGCCATACACCATAAAAAACGGTGTGTATCCGGTAGTGTGATTCGGCGTGGTCAGCAGCCCCCATAGTACAGAGTTGAGCTCCTCTACCCAATGGGTGTCTGATTCCTTTAAGGACCGGACTAATCTGGGTTTAATACCACTCATGATAAGACCATTCTCTCGTTCGACTTGACTGTTAGTTTGCGGATGACAAACAGAAGCATAATCGAGCTTGATGCCCATATTGCTGCACCAAAGTTTTACCTCGTCGGCTGTAAAGTTCGTGCCGTTGTCAGTGATGATGTCATGGTGGAAGCCATAACGGTGTACAACCCCGGATATGAAGTCTATCACCGGTCCGGATTCAACCGTTTTGACAGGTTTGGCTTCTATCCATTTGGTGAATTTGTCCACCATGACCAGTAAGTATTTTGTCTTATGGGTTCCCCATTTGAGGGGTCCGACCATATCGAGCCCCTAGACCGCAAAGGGCCAAGTAATGGGGATTTTTTGGAGGGTGGTAGGTGGCATGTGGCTTTGGTTTGCAAAAAGCTGGCAACCAACACAATGTTGAACCAGATGATGTGCATCTTCCCGGGCCATCGGCCAATAAAAACATGTACGGAAGGCCTTACTTACAAGGGTCCGGGCTGCTGCATGGTGGCTGCCGAGTCCGGCATGGACTTCTGCCAAAAGCTTTCGCCCTTCCTCTTCGGAGATGAACCTTTGAAGGACTCCGGTTGTGCTTTTCTTATAAAGCTCTCCCTCATGGACCTTGTAGGCTTTAGATCGCCGCACTATGCAGCGAGCCTCATTTTGGTCCTCGGGTAATTCTTGTCTAGTTAGGTAGGCCAAGAATGGTTCTGTCCACGTGGCGATGACGGCCATTATCACGTGGGATGAAGGTGTTATTTAGGTGGCAGAGCCTCCGATTGTGTCAGAGTATTTGGTATCTGGGGTTGTGGCCGGGTCCGGACTATTTTTGCCGGTGTCCCCTTCACATACCACGGATGGTTTAAATAGTCTTTCCAGGAAGATGTTTGGTGGGACAGGGTCATGTTTAGCGCCGATACGTGCTAGGATGTCCGCTGCCTGGTTGTTTTCCCGAGCCACATGGTGGAATTCTAGCCCCTCGAACCGGGCTGACATTTTGAGGACGGCATTGCGATATGCCGCCATTTTCAGATCCTTGGCATCGAAGTCTCCATTTATTTGGGATATTGCGAGGTTCGAGTCCCCACGCACCTCTACGCGTTGGATGCCCATGGAGACTGCCATCCGGAGGCCGTGTAATAGGGCCTCGTATTCGGCTGCGTTATTGGAGTCCGTATATAGTATTTGGAGCACGTATTGCACTGTGTCTCCAGTGGGGGACGTCAGGACGACGCCAGCCCCTAGACCAGCCAGCATTTTAGAGCCGTCGAAGTACATGATCCAATTGGAGTATGCGCCGTACTCTTTAGGGAGTTCGGCTTCTGTCCATTCGGCTACGAAATCGGCCTATACTTGCGACTTAATGGCTCGTCGTGGCTTATATGTTATGTCGAACGGGAGGAGCTCGATGGCCCATTTGGCAATCCGGCCCGTGGCATCACGGTTGTTTATTATGTCATTGAGTGGTACTTCGGATGCCACCATAATCATACACTCTTGAAAGTAGTGTCGTAATTTCTGAGATGCCATAAATACCGCGTATGCTATCTTTTGGTAATGTGGGTACCGTGATTTGCATGGAGTGAGGACGGTGGATACATAATATACCGGCTTTTGAAGCAGGAATTTATGTCCGTCCATCTCTCGTTCGATGATGAGCACTGCGCTTACAACTTGGTGAGTTGCTGCTATATATAATAGCATTGGTTCGCCAACAGTTGGCGCGGCCAGGATTGGGTTGGCGGCCAGGATGGCTTTGATTTCTTCCTGTCTGGCCATGGCTGCATCTGTCCACTCGAAGTGTTCGGTGCGCCGAAGAAGGCGATAAAGGGGAAGTGCCTTTTCTCCTAATCGGGAGATAAAGCGGCTTAAAGCCGCCACGCATCTAGTCAATTTTTGGATTTGCTGGAGGTCAGTTGGGATATCCAACTGTGAAAGAGCTCGGATTTTAGCCGGATTTGCTTCAATTCCTCTACTGGAGATGATGAAGCCCAGGAGCTTTCCGACAGGAACACCGAAAACGCATTTTTCCGGATTGACCTTAATGTCGTATGTTCAGAGATTGGTGAACGTGAGCCTCAAGTCGTCTATTAAAGAGTCGACATGTCTAGTTTTAATGACCACATTGTCTACATATGCTTCCACAGTCTTACCGATCTGCTTTTCCACACATGTCTGGATCATGCGCTGATATATTGCGCCGGTGTTTTTGAGCCCAAAGGGCATTGTGTTAAAGCAGAAGGGTCCGTATGGTGTTATAAATGCCGTTGCAGCTTGATCAGACTCCGCCATCTTAATCTGGTGGTAACCGAAGTATGCGTCGAGGAAGCATAATGATTCGTGTCCTGTGGTAGCGTCGATGATTTCATCGATGCGAGGGAGTGGGAAGGGATCCTTTGGGCAAGCCTTGTTAAGGTATTTGAAGCCGACACATAGGCGCCAGGATTTGTCCTTCTTTGGTACCATCACCAGGTTTGCTAGCCAATCCGGATGTTTTATTTCTTTAATGAATCCAGCTTCCAGTAGCTTGGCCAGCTCCTCTCACATGGCTTGTCACTTAGGTTCAGAGAAACACCGAAGAGTCTACTTGACCGGCTTGAATCCTTTTAGAATATTAAGGCTATGCTCGGCCAATCCGCGTGGGATTCCTGGCATGTCTGAAGGATACTAGGCGAATATATCCCAATTCTCGCGTAGAAACTCCCGTAGTGCGGCATCTACAGCGGGGTCTAACTATGCCCCTATGGATGCTATCTTTGTAAGGTCCGTTGAATGGACCTGGAATTTAACTATTTCGTCCACTGGTTTAAAGGAGGTGGACTTGGATCTTTTGTCTAGTATCACGTCGTCCCTGTCCACCATGGAGCGCGGCGCGGTTAACTCCTCCGCCACAAGGGCTTCGGATAATGCCTCGAGGGCTAGTGCGGCTGTTTTGTTCTCGGCGCAGAGTGCTATGTCCGGATCACTAGCTAGAGTGATAATTCCCTTGGGACCGGGCATTTTGAGCATCATGTACCCGTAATGGGGTATGGCTTGAAAAATCGTGAATGCCTCCCGCCCTAGAAGGGTGTGGTATCCGCTACTGAACGGGGCCACTTGGAATGTAATTTCTTCGGACCTGTAATTCTCCGGAGTGCCCAATACCACATCAAGTGTGATTTTCCCAGCGCAACGTGCCTCCCGACTAGGGATGATTCCTTGGAAGGTCGTACTGCATTGCTTAATACGGTTGCTTTCTATGTCCATTTTTTGGAGAGTTTCCTCATAGATGAGGTTTAATCCGCTGCCGCCATCCATGAGCACCTTAGTGAGTTGAAAGTCGTCCACAATTGGACTGAGGACCAAAGCGGCTGGTGCTCGGGCTGTTCGGAATTTAGGTTCACCACTGGCGTTGAAGGTGATAGCCATGTCGCTCCATGGATTTATTGCTGCCACGTGGCAGACTTCGGCAAGGCCGCGGAGTGCTCGCTTACGCCTATTATTTGAGGCGAAGGTCTCGAAGACCGTTAATACTGTGTTTTTATCCGTGGGAAGGTGCTCTGAAGTATTTCGGGTGAGAAGATCCTCACCGCTTTTGGCCACCTGCCGGAGTACCCAACATGCTCTAAGGTTGTGTGTTGATATGGTATCCGCTGTACTATGGATTTTGCAGGGGCCGTTGAGACATCCCTCCAATATGGTTCCACGCCCTGTAGTGGGCCTTTGCTTCTTTGTAATTGTGTCGGGCGACTTATGAGAGTGCGCCCTTTTATTTCAGACTGGGAGTTTTGTCAGAGCCGGATTATCCCAAAATTGCGTTTGGGTTTTCCAGGCACTTTCCATCGCACAGTATTTCCGGACTATGTCCGCCAAGTCAGCGAAGTGTGCTACGTCGCGGCGACTTATGGCGTTGAGGACTCCCTTGTCCGTGCAATTGCTACAAAAGAATGAAATTGCATCTTCCTCGTGACAGTCCTTGACCTTGTTCATTACAAGGAGGAATCTGGCCCAATAGTGATGTACTGTCTCTTGGGGAGCTTGCCTAATGTGGGAAAGGTAGTTTGTATCTAGGTGGGTGGATGGATTTAAGTCCAGACCTTGACCCAATTTGTGATCCCGGGGCAGGGGAGTTTGCGATCTTGGAAGTTCGAGCTCCGGGATGTTGCCCTGCGGGTTCGGTATGCGGCCTGACAGGGTTAGGGCGGCGTCCTCCCGTGAGCGAGTATCCTGTTTGGAAAGCTCGGGAATTCGGACATAGTTCGTCCTCAGGATAGAGGGAGAATCGCCGCATTGCTCCTCCACCACCGCTATCTGATGGGTGACTGGTGGAGAGTTAATCTCCCTTTGGTCGGGTTAAAGACCGATCCGATCATAGTCCATAGTGACTCCCAGAGCGGCAATGCGATCGAAGAGCTCGTTCAAAGAGGAGAGCTCCATTGGATCCTTCTGCTCGGCAAATTTTGAGCCGATGTGGAGGCTATTTTCGATGACCCGAGAGGTCATTGTCGGCGCAGCGGCCGAGCGGGCGGTCATGACGAAGCCGCCTAGTCGGACAGTTTGGCCTATAGCCAGGGCCCCCCAAGAGGTGATGTTGTCCTTGACAACGAGGCGAGCCATCATAATGGAACTCTCAATGAAAGCACCAATGTCGGTGTCAAAACCGGCGGATCTCGGGTATGGGGTCCCGAACTATGCGTCTAAGGCGGATGGTAACAGGAGGCAGGGGACACGATGTTTACCCAGGTTTGGGCCCTCTTGATTGAGGTAAAACGTACATCATGCTTGATTGTTCTTGATGATATGAGAATTACAAGAGTTGATCTACCACGAGATCAGAGATGCTAAACCCTAGAAGCTAGCCTATGGTATGATTGTTTGTTGTCCTACGGACTAAAACCCTCCGGTTTATATAGACACCGGAGGGGGCTAGGGTTACACAAGGTCGGTTACAAAGGAGGAGATATACATATCTGTATTGCCTAGCTTGCCTTCTACACCAAGTAAACTCCCATCCGGACACGAGACGAAGTCTTCAACCTTGTATCTTCATAGTCCAACAGTCCGGCCAAAGGATATAGTCCGGCTATCCGGAGACCCCCTAATCCGGGACTCCCTTAGTGGGTCCCAGCTGTCAGGGAGGATAAGGACGCACTTCCTTGCGTGCGAAGATATAGGTGGTGGGTCCTGGATGTCGGGGGAGGAATCATTTTTATTTTGCGAGTAATAAGGAGGCACTTTCTTGCGTTCGAAGATGTAGCTGGTGGGTCCAGCTGTTAGCCTCACAGCCTAAAGTCCTCTTCCGATGACTGTCGTTTGTTGACCTCATTGACCAGGAGGCGCTGAGAGCATCAAGGAGGTGAACGACGGTGAGGCCTAGGAAGAGAACAATGCGGAGCCAAAGAAGACGAGGCAGGTGGATGCTCATGCGGAGGGGAGTACGAGGGTTCACTGGTTCAGCTGCGACATAAGGCTGCCGTCACCGGAGAATAATAGGGGGTGTGGGCGAGTAGAGGGATAGCATGGCCGGTGGTGGCAGCACAGTCGACCACGGGAGGCAGTAGCAGGCGGTCCAACCAACGCTGGTTTCAGCGGCTGGAGCAAGAAGATTAGAGATTGAAGAAACAGCACGGCCGTTGGATGTTAATCCAACAGTCACTGCTACTAGAATTGTTTGTTGACTAGGTTAACAAAGCCCTGCGTACGTGTCAACTTAGTAGGCCCACAGTCAGCCTCCAAATCAGGTGGGTCCGAGCTAGCAGTGGGAGTAATCATTTTTCTTGCGCGTAATAAGAGCCACTTCCTTCCGTGTGAAGATATAGCTTGTGGGTCCCAGCTGTCATGGGCGAATTTTTTCACGTAATAAGAATGAACATCCTTGCATGGGAAGATTGTAGATGGTGGGTCCAACCTGTCAGGGGGAGGAATCGTTTATTCCCGCATAATAAGGAGGCACTATCTTGCTTGGGAAGATGTAGCTGGTGGTTCCCAGTTGTCAGACTCTTGACATACTCCATGCTGGCTCTCGTTGTTGACCACGCATCATAAAGTGGGCCACAACGGTGGACGACGGCGAGGCCTATGATGGGAACGATCTGGAGTCATGGAACAAGGGGCACTGGAGTCCCTGGCGGAGGGGAGTGCGAGGGACTGGTTCGGCTGCCGGGTGAGGCTGCCGTCGTCGTAGAATAGCAGAAGGTGTGTGAGAGTACAAGTATGACCTGGCCACTGTTAGGAGTAGGATGGGGCGGCGAGGCCTGCGTTGTGGCACAGCCGGCCATGGGAGGCAGATGCCGGCGCTCTAGCTGGCGATGGGTTTGGCGGCTGGAGCAAGAGCAACTAGATTAGAGCTTGAAGAAGCAAGATCACCGTTGGATGTCAATCTAATGACTACAGATGTCAGAATAATTTGTTGACCTTTTGTTTTAGACCATTAAATCATTTTGTTCACTAAATGGACAACACCTTTCACAGGCTTCGTCTAGTGGGCCAACAAAGTCAGCTTCGAAAGCTGTGGCGGAATGCAACCCATTTATTTAGGTTTTATAGCCCATTTAATTTTGTTTGCCAATACATCTATTTCCTGGGCATTGACTCAAAAAATAATCTATTTCTTGGGCTGGGTAAAAATAATAATGTCGATTTACTATTTATGATAATTTACAGCGCATTTGATTATTTATTCAAGTACACCTATTTTATTGGGTTGGGTGAAAAATAATATTGCGTACATGTTGCCCATTTATCATTTCTGATAATTTACAAGCCATTTTATTTTAGTAGAAATGGACCCATTTTCTAGGATGGGTGAAAAAATAATGATGGTCTAGACTGAGCATTTCGTATAAAAATAATATTGAGATAGGAATATTATTAAAAAATTAAATTGGTCTTGGTAATTTTATTATATAAAAAAGGAACTGAGTTGTGCATTTTATTAAAAGAAACATAGGCTAGGCTGTGCTTAGTTTAGGATCTTGGATACAACTGTCAGCCTAGTTGCATTGCTGATGTTCAACGAAAAAGGCATGTGTAGTACAGTACAACTTTACATGGCTACTCAACCCACATTCAACGACACCTGAAAAGGCCCAAACAAGGCTTCTGTACAAGTTTTTGAAGTCACTAAGCTCAGTTAATAACTTAAGAAAAAAGTTAGAGTACAGTGGAACCTAATGAAAAGTTTTCACGAGCAAACAAATAATTGAACGGTCCCACTTGTGTGTGTGAGAGAGACAAAGAGACAGAGAGAAGCCCATTGGTCGATGCTCGTAAATTCGTCTTTCAGCCATATGCATTGATGATGCTCAGTAAAAACTTATATAGTTGACACAATCATATAGAACATCATAGCACACTGAACTTCCATACAAAAGTTTCACGCTGGCGACACAATTAGGGTGGAAGCAGTGGATCGCTACGGGTAGGGCTATGTGGAAACCAACACACTCGTACATAACCATTCATCGTCTTTATCAATGACAGGCAAATATCTTGAATGATGTGCAAAGGAAACAGATATACAACACAATAAATTCTGCTAGCACATTAAGTTGATGTACACCCCTTTCTAAAAAAGTTCAGGTACAAAATAGAACAGGTCACAATCAAATGTACTGGCACATTAGTTATTCACACCGATAGCTCGGATTTAACTAGTATGTGAGAAGATTCAGTTGTTACCTCAAATTTGAGCACATCCAGGCAGCCAACCCTGTATCTTCTTGCAAAGAAGCAGTGGCCTCTGCCGTGCGATGAAGTAGGCCCTATGCCACCCATCGTTGCAAGCAACACGGGGAAAGTCTAACGTTGACTCCTGTAATGGACATCGTCGACGGAACCTGGCACCAGCAGCGGCACCAGGACTTTGATTGATGGATTGACCACTTCTTCGACATGCATGAACACTCGATACAGGTACATCCCTAACCCTGTTCGCGACAACCTTGGTGGCGAAGAATAGTACAATCCCGGTTCCTGCACCGGTATCTCAACACCAATCACCTTCGGTATGGTGGACGGCTTCTTCATCCATGCCATAACTGTCAGAGCCTAGATGTCTAGAGGAACAAACATACTTACGAGCTCTCCTCCTAGGTCATTGATAAGCTCATTCATGGACTCGTTGTTCCAAGCACGTTGAGGCATGCCACGGAAGGTAAGCTTTGTTAAAAAATCAAGCTCAGAGGGCACAGAGCCCCATCCTGGGTGCCACCGATCAAAGCTCACCAGTGCACCATCATAGAACAAATGCTGGGAAGATTGAAACACACGACTGCAAAACAGAAGTTGTCTGAAACCTGACGAAGAAATCAGCCGGTGGCGGATAGACTTCGATGAGCAAGTCACTTATTTGGATGTAGTGCGCAATGCCAAGACCTTTGACAAGGTCGTCCAGCGAGATGGGAGGTCGATTGCCATTGATGGTTACCATCAGCACTTTGTCGGCAAACTGGTCGTCAAGCGCCGCCATGCCATTGTTGACCGACAGCATGCAGCGCCCGAAGGCAGGACGGACCTCAGGATCTCTGGCTTGGAGATCCGCATTGACCGGCAACATGATATTCTGCTTGAGTACAGGGAGTACGGGAGGGGGATTTGGGGAAGCTGGAGTGGGAATCGAGATTCCAGAGGTAGGGGAGGGGCGGGAGATTGGGGATGAAAAGGTTGCATGAATTTCAAACACGCGCCAATATGCTCTCGGCGTGCAAGCACGCGAAAACACCGGTGGTGCCCACATGTCGGCCTAAGAGTCATTTTCTTTCTTATTTTTGAGTGCCCGACCTGAGAGTCATAATTGACCTGTTTGGCATTGCATTACTACTCGGCCCATAATTGACCCGAGTCCTTCAAAATGAAAGAACATGACAAAACATTTGGAAAAACAAATGAGGTTAGCAGAAATGTAAAACTACCATTCATGTGGTGATACACCTCCAACGTATCTATAGTTTTTGATTATAACATGCTATTATATTATCTGTTTTGGATGTTTTGTATGCATTAATATGCTATTTTGTATTATTTTTGGGACTAACCTATTAACCTAGAGCCCAGTGCCAGTTTCTGTTTTTCCTTGTTTTTGAGTTTTGTAGAAAAGGAATACCAAACGGAGTCCAAACGAGCTGAAATTTTACGGTGATTTTTTATGGACCGGAAGAAGCCCCCGAAGCAAAAGAATTGGGCCTGAAGAGTCCCGCGTCAACGGCAAGGGTGGAGGGCGCGCCCCCTGCCTTGTCACTGACTCATGGACCCCTCCTGACGTGAAATCGACGCCAAAAATTGCTATAAATCCACAAACCCCCAAAAAGAAACCTAGATCAGGAGTTCCGCCGCCGCAAGCCTTTGTAGACACGAAAAACCAATCGAGAGCTCGTTCTGGCACCCTGCCGGAGGGGGAAAGCATCACCGGTGGCCATCTTCATCATCCCGGCGGTCTCCAAGACAAGGAGGGAGTAGTTCACCCTCGGGGCTGAGGGTATGTACCCGTAGCTATGTGTTTGATCTCTCTCCCTTGTGTTCTTGATTTGGCACATTCTTGATGTACCGCGAGCTTTGTTACTATAGCTGAATCATATGGTGTTTCTCCCCCTCTATCTTCTTGTGGTGATTTGAGTTTTACCTTTGAGGTTTCACTATTATTGGATTGAATACTATTATGGATTTGAGAACACTTGATGTATGTCTTACGTGGGATACCCATGGCGACAATGAGGTATTCTATTGATTCACTTGATGTATGTTTTGGCACTCAACTCGCGGATTCCTGAGGTGACATTGGGGTAATCTATGCATAGGGGTTTATGTATGTTTTCATTCTTATTTCTCTGATAGGAATCTTGGGGCACTCTTTGAGGTTCTTTCTGTTGGATTGAATATTATGAATCAGAAGTTGTTTGATGCATATCGTATAATTGACCCTCGGGTACTTGTGGTGACAATGGAGTATCTAGGAGACATTAGGGTTGATTGATGTGTGTCATATGATATTATTTTACTATGAACTCTAGGGCTGTTTGTGACACTTATAGGAATAGCCCAATGGACTGGTCGGAAAGAATAACTTTGAGGTGGTTTCATACCCTACAAGAAATTTCATCTTATGTTCTCCATGATAGGAACTTTGGAGTGACTTTTGCCGCACATTGAGGGATTTCCATATGATCTAACTATGTTATCATTGTTGAGAGAACTTGTACTAGTGAAAGTATGAACCCTAGGCCTTGTTTTCAAGCATTGAATTATCGCTTTCGCTCACTTTTACTACTAGTTACCTTGCTGTTATTATATTTTCAGATTACAGAACCTATATCTACCATCGATATTACACTTGTATCACCATCTCTTCGCCGAACTAGTGCACCTATACAATCTACCATTGTATTGGATGTGTTGGGGACACAAGAGACTCTTTGTTATTTCGTTGTAGGGTTGTTTGAGAGAGACCATCTTCATCCTATGCCTTACACGGAGTGATAAACCTTAAGTCATCCACTTGAGGGAAATTTGCTACTGTCCTACAAAACTCTGCACTTGGAGGCCCAACACAGGTCTACAAGAAGAATGTTGTGTAGTAGACATCATGTGGTGAGATAACCAACAAGTGTTTTCATCATTCTTATCATAAGAAAGGACAAGGGTGTAGTTCATGGTATGTAGGCATAATATGATAGTAGAACCAAAGACATTAAGCTCAATCAAACAAGCATGCATCACAAGTAAGATATAAAAATCTCCAAAACAAGCGTAGCATGGTTGCACTCACTACAAGTGAATATGAGAGATGCAACTATTGGAGACAAGAGACAATGATCAAGATAAATCATGTGATAGGCATGAACATATATGTCATCAACCCAATGAAACGAGCAAGAATATATCATGGGTGATGGGACAAAGCGAGCAATCATAGTGATCAAGTCATCATGACATGTGGGAAAATAGGGAGTATACATAATGCACATGACATATCGCAAGCATGAAGACAAGATGTGAGTAATGTATCAGCATTGTATTGGCAAGAAGTCCTATGTAAATAGCAATGGAAAATCATGACTCTCCCAACACAACAATCAACAATAGCATGTGGTAGGAGGTAAACATGGCAAGAGCAACAAGTATCTCCACCAAGCATGCAAATACACATAGGAGTAGTATAATGGTGAATCATGGGTAAATGCAAGAAAGGGTCACAATTGCATGGCAAAGGCATAGAAGGAAGCATAACATGCAAAGCGAACATGGTAAAATGGGCATAAGGTGACAACTAATATATAGCCCATAGTCGTGTGAGAACCAAGTAAAGGTAATGCGCGAAGTTCTTGCAGGAATGGAAAAGTGGTAAGGACGATCCACGGTATCCCAAATTATCATTGCTCTCAAGAGCTCGTTTTGTCGACTAATGGGATTGTGAGTTCGATGAGTGTTCGGAAGAACCTACACATAACAAACGCAAAGGAAAAAATGTGTGTGCGTGGTATATGTACACGTCATCCATTATGATGCACACGTGCATGTGTTGGTTAGCACAAACTAGCCAATGCTCAAATAAATGAGATGCATGATATAAAAACATGTCATCCATCATGATAGGTTAGTTGTTATGTATAGCATAATGGAGACTCAAATTGTGTAATGCATCACTAGCTATATCTAGAGCATTATTATGAATGGTATGCATATGGTTTACACTAGGGATGGAATCATGCAATACACAATAATTTTCATGGCATGGCATATGAGATGAATTCACAAATTTTGCAAAGGTAGCATAGCAATATCATCGCAAGAGAAACAAAATCCAATAACCATCATCTCGTCATCTATGCCATAAGTGCAAATGGGATTTATTATAATGGGGCATGCATAGTTACTATGTTGAGATTGTTATGATGCAATATGGGAGATCTCACTCATAGGATATGACAAGTTTAATGGATTGTCAAACATGACGTGACCGATAGAATTTTCACATGATATCCTATGGAGCATAGGATCACAACTAGGCAACTCAACATGGTCATCATCATATACATCATAAATGGGTGGCACATCTAAGCATGTAGAAGACATAGTATGTGGTGAATCCATAAGGTGATCAACATCATGCAAGCAATCGATGTCAAGATAGTCCACTAGTTGACAATTGAAGTAATATCACCTATGTTACCTTTAGAGTCCGCTCATGTTTTGTAGCTGAGGTGGTAAAAATTGACGCTTGGTCAATAGCTTCATTAACTTGATGGTACCATGTGGGGTGTGCATCTATCGTCCACCATGGCCATTAGTTTGTCCATTGGAGGTATGGACACATCGAGGATTGGCACTTCATCTTGTAGGAGATCTAGCACCAAAGAAAGAAACACACTCAGAGTAGAGGTTAAGTCGTTGGAAATCATACACTACAAAAAAGACACATCCGTGACATTTTGTCCTGAACGAAAAGTTTTTCTGTCATGCTTATGACACTTCTATGACGATAATTGTGACAAAACCACGTATCATCATAGATGTGCCGGGCTCCTACTTCTATGACAAAACTCATGACAGAAAATGGGATTTTCATCGTGGGTGGGTTGGGTACGCACCTGCATGACATTCTTTGGGCCGTACATGAAGGGAAAAATCATGGTAGAAGCGAGGGCAAGGAAAATTTCGGGGAGTTCCCAGTTACGGTGGGTGGTCGGGGCCGAGCAATGCACGGAGGTTTGTGTGTTTCTCTCGTACACGTACGCGCTTGTGTGCAAGGTGTTGGGCTATAACTGAACCCAAGCGAGGCATTTGCTTACTGAACCCGAGCGATTGCACTAGCTACGTTACTAAACCCGAGCGGTCAATCTCTTCGCTGTTAACTGAACCTGAGTGATTCCTTTGCTACTGCTGCTAACTGAAGCCGATCGAACCTGATGCCTCTTGATGAATAGTGACCATTGTTGGGGGTTGGATGAACAGTTCCCGGTGGGGGTTGGATGAACAGGACCCCGTGGTAGTAGAGGTCGCCGCCGCTGGATGAACTGGACCCCGATCGAGGAGGCCGCCACACCCGAGCCGATTGGGTGTGGATGAACAGGACCTCGTGGAGGCTCCATGAACGGTAGCCTATGGAGGCTTGATGAACAGTAGCCCATGGATGAACAGTAGCCCATGCATGAACAGTAGCTGGTGGAGGCAGGAGGAAGGTCGCAGTGGATGAACAGTAGCAGGTGGAGGCTGGAGGAAGTGGACGGTGGATGAACAGTAGCCCGTCGAGGCTGGAGCGAGGCAGTAGATGGTGGATGAATAGTAGCCCGTGGAGTCCCGTTTTACAGTATGCCACACCCCTCCCGATGAATAGGACCCCATTTCGATCGTAGGCGCTCAAAGACAAGTTCATTTCCTCCGCCTTGCGGTACGCCACACCCCTCCCGTCAACAACACCCCGTTTCGACCATACACTACTAGGAAAACCCTTACCAGTAGTGTTGGTTTTTTGGCAATTAGTAGCGCGGGCAGGCATGCTATTGCTACGGCGCTACATCTATTTTCTAGCAGTAGTGCTTGTTTGAACCAGCGCTACTGCTATCTGTATCTAGCAGTAGCGCGCCTCTGTCCATCGCTACTGCTAATACTAGTATCGTGTCCCTTAAAAACGCTACTGGTAAGCAGCGCTGCTACTACTCCAATAGCCCATGCTACTGCTAGTATTTTTTTATGTTGCTGTATTCATATTTTTTCAGGTTTTATACAGTTACAACATACACATACACTGGAACTATATGAAAAAGGAATGTCTCATCATCATCATCGAAGTGGTACAACATAGTCTCAACACAAATGATGCCGATCTCATCATCATCTCGAAATAGCGATACAAGTTAATGATCACATGTCTCTTACATTGTCACCATAGACACATGTTTCATCATCTACCTAAACTAAGACATACATGATAAGAGCGATCACGATGATCAAAAGCGGTATGATGTAGTAGTTCTTGCAGCGGCGCTGGTTCTGAATCCCCTGTTGTGCTATGAATCTCAAGTAACTAGCTTCGGCTTCCGCTCTGCTATCAAACCCTTTCTGGCTTCCGCTGGAGAAGCCAGAGACTTGGGCCTGACACTCTGGCCACTCATCATACACACCCGGAACATGCCCTACATACACGGCATACCACTTCCTCGCCATCGTTGATCTATATACCTGTCAGAGATGCACATATATATACCATGAAGCGAATTCAACAAAATAGTTATGAAATAGAAGCAACATATATAGTAAACATAGTTAACAAATTTCATCGTACCGAAGGTAATTAACTAGAGCGCGGCACCATACATCTAATAGTTTCGTCATACTGAGAGATTCAAAGTTTCGTCGTACAGAAAGTAACAAGTAACTAAACAGACACATTGTTTTTAAGTAGTGCACTCTTCCCATCTGTCCATATCCGGAAGGGTGCACCCAAGCTTAGTGAAAGGCGTCATGTCCTGGCGCTGTAGGGCAATGCGGGTTCGGACATCAGCTCGCGATATTGGGCCGCTGTAGAACATCCCATTCTCTTCGAGGACATCTTTGATGATGATGGACGCAATTTCCTGTTGGATCCGGTAGAAATCATTTCGAAGTCGATTATCCGGCACGACTCCAAAGGCTTCGGCCCATCTCTGGATATGGGTATCGGATAAAGATTTCATGCAAAGTGATTGCACATCCCTTCTGTACTCCATCATTAGATGGATGACGTAGAATCCATCATTCTCACTTATTGCCGGTTGCTGGATGCAACAGAAGTCAGTCTTGTGGATGAAACAAAGCCCGACCTTATTTGTTTTTTTGCATTGGATGTAGCCACCCCGCATGCTGAAGCCCAGCATAGCTCTGTCCAGAACATATTTTATGTGTGTGTAATATTTCTTCCGTATGTTCTTCGACGGGTCCAAATATAGAGCGCAGGAGTAACGCGAGTAAAGAACAATGAGAACGGCACGACACCCCCCGCTGTGCAAAATACACGATCAAGTTTAGCCTCCATGCGTGCAAAGTAACTATTGAAATACATGAAAGGATGTATGTGTTATAGTGCTATCCGTGGATGACTTACCTAGGATGATAAGGTAGGAGCATCGTTTCTTTGTCCTTATTGCTGAGCAAGAATTCTTCGATGTACTGACTCGCATATTGACGGTTGGCATCATTGATTGACAAGAAGCCCTCATGCATGTAGTATGGGTCCGCGACTGCAAGACCTGTTACTTGCTCTCTCCTAACAATTTAGTTCATGTGCAACGCATACAGGCAGACGGAGGTAAAATCGAGTGTCCTCATTTGAAACATCTTGAAGATGTAATCAAACCTCAGGAAGAAGAGGTCCGCGGGGCATGTGTGGACATACATCTTGCAACTGCTCGGCACATGAACCATATAAAGTGGGTATCCTGGATCATCCAAGGCGAGGAGGCTTCTCTCTGTGATCCCCTTCTATGGCAGCTAGTGCATTTGCCGGTACCATTGGCTTTCCCACGACATGGATTAATGGTGCATGTTTCATCGGTACACGGTCAACCTTGGTCGAAGGTGGCTGGCTGCTAGAACCAACATTGCCAGCTTTATTGGATTTTCTCGCCGCCGGTCTCTTCCTCTACTTCTTCTTCGGCTCAGGTGCTGGTGGGTCTGTTAGACCCTCCTTGAGCACCACCCCTTGTGTTGTCGGGCTCAGCTTTGGACGACTCTGGCTAATCAGTTGAGCTTGGGTGGAGCCTGCATCTAGAGGCGTGTCCTGTGAGGATTGCATGAACAAAGACTTCTTGCACTCCCGAGGACGTTTCGGCTCTGGTACATGCATCTCATATTCATATGGTTGACTCATTGTTACTTCGTAGTTAAAGGCAGTATTGAAATACTGGTTAGGGTCATTGTCGGCCTCCTCCATGTCATGAACCCTATCCTCTTCCATGGGGCAGATGGCATCATCTGCCGGCGAAACAGTTGGCCCTCCTTCCTCATGTCTCTCGATCTTAGCAAGCAACATAGACGATGGTTGTACTTGTGTAGGTGGTGTTGTGGTCATACCTTCCTGAGGTCCCGTTGGTGTGCTCCCGGCCAACTCGACACGAAGAAGATTTTTTGGCCACAGGATCGGCCATTTTTTGCATTGCCAAAGCTGCATGGTGGTCTCGTCATCCTATCCATCGGTTTGTATCGGACGAGGGAGACCCTCGTAGCCTGCTTTCACACTCGCCACGGAGACCCTTAAGGCATTATCAGGCATCTGCCTGCGGTGAAACAATCGATCCTTAGGCTTCACTATAGTACCCTTCCCCACATCCACCAACCCGCCCTTCATGTTGTAAAGGAGGGTGCACGGAGTGGAGTCGGCCTACAAAGCCATATACGTGCGGCATCAGATATCCAAAAAGAACGGAAATTGAATTAATTAGTTGAGTTGATGAAGGTGCGACGACGCGTATTTACCGTGAGGGCGTCGAGCTCAGCCAATGTCGACGTGCCAACATTCAAGCCAGAGACAGAGCTAGGGCTCCTGTGAGACCTGGGTGCAGGAGCAGGTGCTGGAGGAGGTGCAGGTGCGGTTGCCATACTAGGTATGGGTATGGGTCCGGTGTTCATTGAGTTGCTCCCGGTGAAGCTGGGCATGGGAAATTCACTTGGTGGCGCGTTTGGATTTTGTTGCACCCATGTGACCACTGTTGGAATCAAGATTGTAAAGGCAGCCACCATATCAGATCTACAGGCTGCGATTATCGCAGCTTTGGTCTCAGCTTTTGCTTTCTGCATCGCCCGCGCCACCTTCTTGTCGATAGTTACTTGACTGAACTTCTTTCTCTGTCTTTTGGCCACAGGGTCCTTGTTATAATAGTACTTCCAAGTGGCCCCATCCCTGGCGCCATGCACACGTCCATATTGCAGCCGCTGGCCGGGCGGGTGTCCCATCATTATGTTCATGGCCCGGTTGAAAGGAGTGCCCCACTTGTACTTTGCCGACTACAGAGTCGACTGTGTCGACGAGTCGCTCTCGGCCGCAAGCTTGTGTTGCTCTCTCTGCAAAATGTGACGTGAATCATTTACGAATGCGACTAGAATGTAGTAGACTTCGTTGATCATAACCTAACATGTAAGGTGGTAAAAAGAATAATTACCAGTAATCTCATGAATTGCCTAGTCGGCCCATTGGTGAAAAAAACCTTTTTCTTGGGGTCCCATGAGAATCGGGCCTTGATGAAGTCATGCTCCTGCTGGTCGGTGAACTCAGCCAATGGGTCTAGGATCCCCTGACGTTCACGTTCTGCATCCTCCTTAGCCCACACTGGCCTCTTTCCCATGTAACCATGACTTCCAAGGCGGTGGTTCCCCATGTTCTTTACCTGCAGCTGCTTGCCTCTCTACGACCTGGCCTTGGCAGCTTCTTTAGTGCAAGTCTCCATGAACCTTTCAAAGTCCTCTATCGTAATTTTCGGATTGTTTGCAACAATCTTGGCATAGGTTTCATGGTCTACTTGAACCACCCTTTTCACCCTAGTTTTCCAAGCGCTCAATGCGTTGCTGAACTTCCCTAGGGCTTTGTTGTTGATTGTTTTTCATGCCCTCATCATCCCATGGGTTGACATTGTCATTCCGACTGGGGAACTGGAATCTTGCGTGCAACCTAGTTAGAAGCAGCTTCTTCAAATGTTCATCCTTTCGTATTTTTGTGGTGTTGATGTTAGAGGTATCCCGTAGGATGCATCCTAGTTGGTTGCCGTAACATGCTACCACTTCTCGCGGCTCTATTGGCTCAAAATCGCCAGGGTGCACCGCCGTGACCACCATTCTTCCGGTGCAGAGCTGATTTGGGCGTCGTGTACTCTTTTCCTTCTGTCCCTCACTGGCTTGGGAGGTCCCACCTTCTGTGCTGCAGTTAGGAACATCATCAGCGCCAGTCTCAGTGCCGGTGTCGTTGGTGGCATCAGTGTCGGCGCCGGCACCACCACCGTTGTCATCCGTCATGACAAGGTGGTCCGGACACCCAGCTTCCTATCTCTCCCGATCCGCCAGAAAGTCGAGGTAGGCATGTGCTTGACCTAATTGGGACTGAGAACCTCCGGCCTCATCGGTGTCGGTCATGTTTCCTAGGGTTCAATGTCGTAGTGGTTTAATTATCGAGCTTTATATAATAAAGTGAATAATGACCAAAAAAGTGACCTTTGTTTTACTGGAAATGTCGTTTCATTCCTGGAGCGACAAATCTCGAGCACTCGATATGTCCAACTTTCTAGCACAAGTCATGCCGAAATTCACGGAAAATTTCAGCATGACCTTTTCTAGAAAGTGCACATATAGAGCGCCTGAAATTTGCTGGAATGGAAATGAATCAACATTTCCTGCAAAACATAGGTCACTTTGTTGTTGCTGACATATACACAATCATGAACATTGCTGCCCAACATATACACAATCATGCATCATTGTGAACACTTTAACAACCACATTATGAACACTCTCGCTTGCATCATTATGTGCTGACATATGAAGAGGGAGGGAACAGGGGGTGGCGCACCTCGGGGTCGGGGTCGCCGGGGCAGAGGGGGCCGGGGTCCTTCTCCTCCTCCTCGATCTGCGCCTAGTTTCGATCTATATATATATAGAGAGAGACCAAACTCTAAGTTAAAAATCCTCATTTTCAAAATGGACAACAACTACATAAGCTAATTTTCAAAAACTGTAATTTTCATTTCCATTTTCATTTAAAAGCAAACTCTAACAACAAATTAAGCTAAGTAACACTAACTAACTATCACTAGGCTAACACTAACTAACACTAACAACAATTAACTAACTAGCACTAACAGCAAATTAATCTAACTAACACTAACAACAATTAACTAACTAACTAACACTAACACTAACTATGCGGGGGCATACCGGAGCGGGATGGGGTCGAGGCGGGGCGGGGCAGGGCTGGCGTCGGCGTCGGGGTCGCCGGGGTCACTGATCTGCAGAGAGCGGGAGGGGGTTGGAGAGAGAGAGCCAGGGCTGAGGGGTCAGAGAGGAAGGAAGAGGGGGCGGGGGGCATATCGGAGCGGGATGGGGTCGAGGCGGGTCGAGGCGGGGCTGGCATCAGCGTCGGGGTTGCCGGGGTCGCTGATCTGCAGAGAGCGGGAGGGGGTCAGAGAGAGAGCTAGGTCTGAGGGGTCGGAGAGGAAGGAAGAGGGGGCGGGGGGGGCATACCGGAGCGGGATGGGGTCGAGGCGGGGCGGGGCGGGGCAGGCGTCGGCGGTTGGCGTCAGAGGGGATCGACGAACGGCGGCGCGAGTGAGAGAGACAGAAAGAGGGGGGCTAGCGGACCGGTGCTATAGCTAAATTAGCTATAGCGCTTGTTGGCAAAACACGCTATAGCTAAATTAGCTATAGGGCTTGTTGGTAAAACGCGCTATAGCTAAATTAGCTATAGCACTTGTTGGCAAAACGTGCTATAGCTAAGTTAGCTATAGCGCTTGTCCAGAAGAAACACGCTACTGCTAGTTCTTTTAAATTTTTTTTTCTTTTTCTTAGCTATAGCGCTTCCCAGGATAAAACGCGCTACTGCTAATTTTTTTATTTTTATTTTTTTATTTTTCTTTTTATTTTTTATTTTCCTTGCATTTCATTTTCTACAACTTATTAGTTCCTTTTTCTTTTTTGTTTCATTTCATTTTGTAAAACTTCCTTTCTTTTTCTTTTTCTTTCATTTGCACTTTTCTTTTTCTTATCTTTCTTTTGCACTTTCCTTCCTTTAATTTGGTCTGTCGTTAGAGCAATACCACTGTTACCCTCCGGATAATAATTAGTATAATATATACTACATGATTTGACCGCTAACACCGGTATACAAAAAAGACACACACAAAATTTGGGGATTAGTTTGTCAGCTTGGGCGACAACGACGCTTTAGACTGATCTTCTTCCCTCTTTTGTTCATTGTCGAATAATTAAGCCCATGGTGGTGACTTTTGCTTCTCCAGGGATTACGGTCTTTTGTAGGTAATGTAGTCTTCATTCTTCTTTTGACATATGTTTCGTCGTCATCAGCATCATCTTCCCTCATCGGATCACCGTACTGGTCATAGTCTTCCTTGTTGGCGACTCCATCCATTCCGGCGATGCTCCTTTTGCTTCTCCTCACGACAACACGGCTGGGATTGATCAGATCAGTTATGAAGAAACATTGTGTCAAGTGTTTAGCCTGTACCCATGGCTCATTTTTGGCGATGGCGTTGATGGTACCGCTATCATCGGAGTCGGGTATACACATGGTAGTGAAATGTCGGTTTTCTCTGTGTACATTTTTAGCCCATCTGACACGGAACATCGTCGCGCTATGCAATCCAGAGTAGTTAAGCTCCCATATCTCTTCGACCCTTCCGTAATATCTTTCAATTACATTCCCGGTCATGGCTTCCATCGTCACCCCTGAGTTTTGATCATCACTGTTTATATCTTTCTCCTCCGTGTAGAATGTGTATCCATTGATATCATATGCTTGATAAGTCGCGAGGTTGGTCGAGGGGCCATGTGCTAAGGCGTATATGAGTGTTCCGTTCGGACAACCCTCTTCCGGGGGATTAGCCAGAACTCGCTCTTTGAACCAACACACGAAAGTGGAGTTGTGCTCTCTAATAACTTCAGCGTCCGTCCTGTGCACCCCACGGTCATGGTATTTCTTTGCGATGGTCTCTTTGTGCAGTGTCACGAAATCTTCTAGCACATCTAGTTGTTGTAGCACTACTAAGTTTGCCCTGTCAATGTCGTTTTGTCGGCCCGAGCGTAACACATTCAAATCCCTATGACCGTTGGTGTGACCTTCGCCTTTGAGCCTTCCACAGTGCTTGTTGACGGGAAAACCAACAACACGGTCTTTGGTCAGATAACTCTCACAGAAAGAGATGCACTCTTTGGTCAGATATCCCTGGGCTATGCTTCCATCTGGACGGGACATGTTATGAACGAATCCCTTGATGACCCCATTCATCCTCTCGAATGGCATCATGCTATGCAGGAATGTCGGCCCTAGGTCGATGATGTCGTCCACGATGTGGACACATAGATGCACCATGACATCAAAGTACGCGTGCGGGAAGTACATCTCTAGCTCATTCAGTATGACAATGATCTCTTCCTGTAGCCTATGGAGTTGCTTCACACTGATCGACTTTCGAGAGATAGCATCAAAAAAGTGGCATAGGTCAGTAAGCGTCTCATGCACATGTGTGTCCATAATCCCTCTAAGTGCAACCAGGAGTAACTGCATCATCATCACATGAAAATCGTGAGACTTCATCCCACTGAACCTTTTTTTCTTAGTGTCCAGATATCTGCTTATCTTCCCACAGTATCCGAAACTAACTTTGATTCCGGCAAGGCACTTGAACAATTGATCGACCTCCTTTGGATCTAAGGTGAAGCAAGAGGGGGGGCATCATTGTTCTTCCTTCTTGTTTACTTTTTTGCCCCTATCTTCCGTCTCCGTCTCCGTCTCCTCTGACGACCTTTTACTGGGCATTTGGAGATCTTTCCTGATTTTCAAAAATTCCAAGTATTTTCTTGCCTTCGGCCCATCCTTGGTCCTCTCCGGCATGTTCATCAATGTTCCAAGCAAACTCTCAAGGATATTTTTTGTGATATGCATTTGATCAAGGCTATGAGGCGTGTCGAGTATGGGCCAGTATTCCAAGTCCCAGAAAACAGATCTCGTCTTCCATACCTTCAGCAGGGGCTCTGGCGCCTTTTTCTTCGTCTTTCCCGGCGAGGGGCACTCTTTCCAGTTCTTCAATAACTCATATATTTCTGCACCGCTACGCTTACGTGGAGGACCTCGATGCTCAGCCTTAGCATTGAATAGATCTCCACGCTTTCTCCATGGGTCATCCTTCTCGAGCCATCTTCGATGCCCCATGTACACGATTTTCGAAGACCCGCCATCTTCCGATAGCTGCAGAGAAGTTGTATCATCCATGCACCTCGTGCATCCGCAATATCCGTGGCACACCTGGCCGGAGAGATAGCCGAAACCGAGATAGTCCTGGATCGTCGTGATCAGCGCGGCTCTCATGTAGAAATACTCTCCTTTGCTTGCATCCCATGTCTTGGCTGGCGTTGTCCATAAGGTCTGTAACTCCTCTTTCAGTAACCCGAGATACAGATTTATATCATTTCCCGGTTGTCTCGGCCCTTGAATAAGCATAGCCATGGTATGTATTTTTCCTTCATGCACAACCAGGGGGAGGTTGTACATCCATAAAAACACGGGCCATGTGCTATGATTGGTGTTCTGGTTGCCAAATGGATTCATACCATCACTACTAGCGCCAAGCACAATGTTCCTTGGATCATTTGCGAAAAATCAAATTCAGCATTTAATGCTCTCCACTGGCTAGCATCTACGAGGTTTCTCAGCTTCGGCTCATCTCCGTCATTTGGCTTCACCCTCTCCGCGTGTCAGCGCATAAGCTTTGCTTCCTTAGGATCTACGAAATACCGCTATAGACGCGGAGTGATCGGAAAGTACCATATAACTTTCTGTGGAGCTTTCTTTCCGGCCTTTTTATATCGTGAAGCATTGCACTTTTGACAGATGGTTTTTTCAGCATGCTCGTTCCGATATATGATGCAATCATTCATGCATGTGTGATATCTAATATGTGGCAGATCAAGAGGGCACATGATTTTCTTTGCCTCCTCGACACTAGTAGGACACAGGCTTCCCGCGGGAAGAACCTTCTTTAGGTACTTCAGAAGCTCATCCAGGCTTGTATCTGTCCATTTGTTTTTTGCCTTCATCTTTAGAAGTTCTAGTGTGAAACTCAAGCAGGTCACCTCGGGATTATTGCAACCATCATACAAAGGTGTCATCGAGTCTACCTCTAGTTGCGCCAGTTTGGCCTCCTCTCTAGAAGCAGCTCTGTCGCTAGTCGTCTTCTTGCGAAGCAGGTCTCGAACATGCGGGTCCCGCATGGCTGAACTTAGTAGCGACGAATACGGTGGCGTGTCCGCGTCTTCTCCGCCTTGAACTGCCTCTTCGCCATCGACATTTCCGAGGCCGTCTTCCTCTTCGGGCACATAAGCGGTCATCTCTTCGTCTGGTGGCCCCATGTCGTTATTTCCTGCCCCGTCGACGTCCGCATCATCATCATCATCATCATAATGATCATCTTCACTTATCCACCAAGTATGGCCATGCATGAAACCATGCATGAGCTGGTGCGCCTTGAATGTACCACCCTCAAAGGGGTCAAGCCTGACAATTCCTTTGCATTTTCGACACGGACATAAAACACCCTTCAGTCTTTTTTCATACATGTCGTCCACAGCGGATTGCCAGTATCTTTCCTCCATTCTGCGGTATGCCAGGCCCCGTTTCGACTGTTCCATCCAAGCCGGTTGGCTCCCGATGAACACGATGCATTTCTGACCCAGTCTGTTGCCTCTCGATGAACAAGACGTTTCTCCATTCCGACCCAGCTGGTTGGCTGCCGATGTATAGGATGCGTTGCTGCAGTCCGTTGCCTCTCCATGTACACGAGCCCTGTCCGTACGTATGCGCGAGTAGGCATTCAAGACCCCGCCCGTACGTACATACGTGGCCGTATTTTTTGGCATCTGGTTGTACGTATGTGTACACAATTTTGACTGGACTGCCTAAACTGCTATGTCGGGGGCTCTACTACTACACGTGCCGCTGCTTGCTCGGCCACAGTTCATCATTGCAGAGAGACCGGTCGACCAGTATGTACGTACATGTTTGTGACCAGACAGACAATGCTACGTACACTTCAAGTAGGTGGGTCCCAGCTGTCAAGATAAGGACGCACTTCCTTGCATGCAAAGATATAGGTGGTGGGTCCTGGCTGTTGGGGGGGAGGAATCATTTTTATTTTGCGAGTAATAAGGAGGCACTTTCTTGCATTTGAAGATGTAGCTGGTGGGTCCAGCTGTTAGCCTTACAGCCTAAAGTCCTCTTTTGATTACTCTCGTTCGTTGACCTCATTGACCATGAGGCGCCGAGAGCATCAAGGTGGTGAACGAGAGTGAGGCCTAGGAAGAGAACGGCGCGGAGCCAGAGAAGACGAGGTAGGTGGATGCCCATGCGGAGGGGAGTACGAGGGTTCACTAGTTTAGCTGCGACGTAAGGCTGCCATCACCGGAGAAAAATAGGGGGTGTGGGCGAGTAGAGGGATGGCATGGCCAGTGGTGGCAGCACAGCCGACCATGGGAGGCAGTAGCAGGCGGTCCAACCAACGCTGGTTTCAGCGGCTGGAGCAAGAAGATTAGAGATTGAAGAAACAGCGCGACCGTTGGATGTTAATCCAACAGTCACTGCTGCTAGAATTGTTTGTTGACTAGGTTAAAAAAGCCCTGCGTACGTGTCAACTTAGTAGGCCCACAGTCAGCCTCCAAATCAGGTGGGTCCGAGCTAGCAGGGGAGGAATCATTTTTCTTGCGCGTAATAAGAGCCACTTCCTTCCGTGTGAAGATGTAGCTCGTGGGTCCCAGCTGTCATGTGCGACTTTTTTCACGTAATAAGAATGAACATCCTTGCGTGCGAAGATTGTAGATGGTGGGTCCAACCTATTAGGGGGAGGAATCGTTTATTCCCGCATAATAAGGAGGCACTAGCTTGCTTGCGAAGATGTAGCTGGTGGTTCCCAGTTGTTAGACTCTCGACATACTCCATGCCGGCTCTCGTTGTTGACCACGCATCGTCGAGTGGACCACAACGGAGGACGACGGCGAGGCCTAAGATGGGAACGATCTGGAGTCATGGAACAAGGGGCACTGGAGTCCCTGGCGGAGGGGAGTACGAGGGACTAGTTCGGCTGCCGGGTGAGGCTGCCTTCACCGGAGAATAACAGAAGGTGTGGGAGAGTACAAGTATGACCTAGCCACTGTTAGGAGTAGGATGGGGCGGCGAGGCCCGCGTGGTAGCACAGCCGGCCACGGGAGGCAGATGTCGACGCTCTAGCCGGTGATGGTTTTGGCGGCTGGAGCAAGAGCAACTAGATTAGATACTGAAGAAGCAAGATCACCGTTGGATGTCAATCTAATGACTACAGATGTCGGAATTGTTTGTTGGCCTTTTGTTTTAGACCATTAAATCATTTTGTTCACTAAATGGACAACACCTTTCACAGGCTTCATCTAGTGGGCCAACAAAGTCAGCTTCGGAAGCTGTGGTGGAATGCAACCCATTTATTTAGGTTTTACAGCCCATTTAATTTTGTTTGCCAATACATCTATTTCCTGGGCATTGACTCAAAAAATAATCTATTTCCTGGGCTGGGTAAAAATAATAATGTCAATTTACTATTTATGATAATTTACAGCACATTTGATTATTTATTCAAGTACACCTATTTTATTGGGTTGGGTGAAAAATAATATTGCGTACATGTAGCCCATTTATCATTTCTGATAATTTACAAGCCATTTGATTTTAGTAGAAATGGACCCATTTTCTGGGATGGGTGAAAAAACAATGATGGTCTGGACTGAGCATTTTGTATAAAAATAATATTGAGAGAGGAATATTATTAAAAAATTAAGTTGGCTTGGTAATTTTATAATATAAAAAAGGAACTAAGTTGTGCATTTTATTAAAAGAAACATAGGCTAGGCTGCGCTTATTTTAGGATCTTGGGTACGACTGTCAGCCCAGTTGCATTGCTGATGTTCAATGAAAAAGGCATGTGTCGTGTAGTACAACTTTACATGGCTACTCAACCCACATTCAACGACACATGAAAAGGCCCAAACAACGCTTCTGTACAAATTTTTGAAGTCACTAAGCTCAGTTAATAACTTAAGAAAAAGTTAGAGTACCGTGGAACCTAATTAAAAGTTGTCACGAGCGAAGAAATAATTCAACGGTCCCACTTGTGTCTGTGTGAGAGAGAGACAGAGAGAGACCCATTGGTCGATGCTCGTAAATGCATCTTTCAGCCATATGCATTGTTGATGCTCGGTAAAAACTTACATAGTTGACACAATCATATAGAACATCATAGCACACTGAACTTGCATACAAAAGTTTCACGCTGGCGGCACAATCAGGGTGGAAGCAATAGATCGCTACAGGTAGGGCTATGTTGAAACCAACAAACTCGTACATAACCGTTCATCGTCTTTATCAATGACGGGCAAATATCTTGAATGATGTGCAAAGAAAATAGATAGACAACACAATAAATTCTGCTAGCACATTAAGTAGATGTACACCCCTTTCTAAAAAAAGTTCAGGTACAAAAATAGAAGAGGTCACAATCAAATGTACTACCACATAAGTTCTTCACACCAATAGCTCAGATTTAACTACTATGTGAGAAGATTCAGTTGTTACCTCAAATTTTAGCACATCCAGGAAGCCAACCCTGTCTCTTCTTCCAAAGAAGCAGTGGCCTCTGCCGTGCGATGGAGTACGGCCTATGCCATCCATCGTTGCGAGCAACACGGGGAAAGTCTAACGTTGACTCCTGTAATGGACATCGTCGACGGACCCTGGCACCAGCAACGGCGCCAGGACTTCGATTGATGGATTGACCACTTCTTCGAAATGCATGAACACTCGATACAGGTACATACCTAACCCTATCCATGACAGCCTTGGTGGCAAAGAATAGTACAACCCCGGTTCCTGCACCGATATCTCAACACCAATCACCTTCAGTATGGTGGACGGCTTCTTCATCCATGCCATAACTGTCAGAGCCTAGCTGTCTAGAGGAACAAACATACTTACGAGCTCTCCTCCTAGGTCGTTGATAAGCTCATTCATGGACTCGCTGTTCCAAGCACATCGAGGCATTTAGCGGAAGGTAAGCTTTGTTAAAAAAATCAAGCTCAGAGGGCACAGAGCCCCATCTTGGGTGCCACCGATCAAAGCTCACCAGTGCGCCATCGTAGAACAAATGCCGGGAAGATTCAAACACACGACTGCGAAATGAAAGTTGTCTGAAACCTGACGAAGAAATCAGCCAGTGGCGGACAGACTTCGATGAGCAAGTCACTTATTTGGATGTCGAGCGCAATGCCAAGAGCTTTGACATGGTCATCTAGCGAGATGGGAGGCCGATTGCCATTGATGGTTACCATCAGCACTTTGCTGGCAAACTGGTCATCAAGCGCCGCCATGCCATTGTTGACCGACAGCACGCAGCGCCCGAAGGCAGGACGGACCTCAGGATCTCTGGCTTGGAGATCCGCATTGACCGGCAACATGATATTGTGCTTGAGTACAGGGAGTACGGGAGGGGGATTTGGGAAAACTGGAGTAGGAATCGAGATTCCAGAGGTAGGGGAAGGGCGAGAGATTGGGGATGAAAAGGTAGCATGAATTTCAAACACGCGCCAATATGCTCTCGGGCACAAGCGCGCGAAAACACCGGTGGTGCCCACATGTCGGCCTAAGAGTCATTTTCTTTCTTATTTTTGAGTGCACGACCTGAGAGTTATAATTGACCTGTTTGGCATTGCATTACTACTCGGCCCATATTCAATGACACCTCACTGGCCCAAACAAGTGTACATCATCGAAAAGACACTGAGCTCAAATTATAACTTAAAAAAAGGAGATATACTCTGAACACTAGAGAATGGTGATGCCCTCATTTAGCCCACCAGTAGTTCGAGACAATAAATAGTTCAAAACAACGATATATACAACATTCAAACACTGACTAGTGACTACTACTAACATAAACAGCAAGCCATGATTGTTCATAAGAAGTCTTTCTACACCACCAAAACGCACCCATCTACAGCGCTCAGGCTCTTGTGATCCAGAAGAGAATGACATTCTAAATAGAGGCGACTATTACATAGTAAGTGTGACATAGACGAGGATAACAAAAGAGAGAACTACCCATCCAGAACAAGCACCAAAGACAACAAGTCATTTGAAGAAGGATGATCCAACACCATCATAATTTGCAGCCCCGCTTCAGCCACCAGTGATTCGAAGACACCAAAACTCCACCCTTTTGATGCAACATCCCAATTACCTATCAACTTGAAGGCTTGAACCACATCACTTCCTATCGGACTTGAGACATCCAAGGATCAAAGTTAATCCAGATGCCTTTATCATTCTACCTTCTTTTGGCTGTAGGCTATATCGTTGACAATCAGGGGAGTCTGCTCCCAAAGTCCTAGGGCTCACCGTGTACACATAGCTTTCCCTAGAAAAAAGCCTCTCTTCCATCAAGGTCCTTGCCAATGGTGATCTCCTGGTTAATCGGATAATTGAGTTCGAGAAACAAAGAGTGTGAACCAAGGCTGTTTACCCGCCTCCAACTCAAAAATCCTGAAGGCCCCAACAAGCTGGTATCCTGCTCATAGACGTAACAACCACTGCCTGGATACTCACGCATTTCATGGTGCTTGTACATAGTGGTTTTTTTGCAATACTGGCTCATGTGTGCGAATGATCATCAGTCTTTTGTTGTTGTATGATCGAGCGAGGAACCAATTGTGCTTCCCTGTTTTTGGCAAAGGTGGTGTGATTACAAAGGGCAGTAATTGTAGGGACACTGCATCATATCAAAAAGGATGGGCATTTTTAATATAAGATCGGCATTGTTCAAAGCATGAGTAGGATAATGCAAGAAACATCATTGACCTATCCCTATTGGAACTGATAGGAAAATACAGGGAAATGTATATTGGGTTCGAAAATATAGAAGTGACATGCATGGTTATACTCATGTTATCTCGCAATCGATTCTTCACACGAAAAAACCATGTCATGCATGTCATGTAATCATGTTCTGTCCTCACAAACAAATTCTTCAGGGAAACTAACAGACCATGCATTGTTATATACTCATGTTGTGTGGGCAAAATTTTTGTGAGGATATTATTCTAGCCATTGATTGCTGAAGGGCGAATATAGGTATGTACACATGGTAAGCATTGCAGGATTTCACTACTTCCAAATATAGAGTTCTCCATATGCACATTTACTTCCCTAATGTATGGTTAGATGAAACCTACAGTGTGATGCATGTTTCTACATCATGAAAATGAGGAAAATAACATGTCTATTGAACACACTCATATTTAGTACCCCCTCTGTCCCAAAATAAGTGTCTCAACTTTGTACTAGCTCTAATATAAATTTGTACTAAGCTCAAGACACTTATTTTGGGATGGAGGGAGTAGTATATAGATTACTATAAAGTAAGGAGAATATACGTATCTTCCTAACCGTTTGATTATTCAAGGGTACAAATTGGCTGCAATGACATGGTCACAATCACATGAATTAACTCATCCCAAATATAGTTGATTTACGACGTCTCTAATACATTGCCATAGTTCTACTCAAATTCTGCTCAAACAGGGATATGCCAATCATCAGAAAAAGTTCAAGCAATGTCATGGCGTTATCATTAAAATCAGATGAAAACAACTTACACGTGCCATCCCAGCAATACGTGGTGTCATCTGCTTTGTTGATCATGTAGATGATGCCATCGTGTTCAATAGCCTCACAGAAGTGTGTATCAGCTTTGATGATCCACTGCGAGGTGAGTCGTCTCTAGCTAAAGAAGGCACTGATGGAAAGATAGGCGAGTCCGCGGTCGAACAAGGCAATTAGCTTGAAGTCTACGTAATCCACATATCGTGTGGGCACTTGGCAGATGACAATCTTTTGCAAAACAACGTCCGTCCAACTAACGTGGTAATCTAGATGACTTGGACCGCGATGGTAAAACCCTACATAATACAACAGAGGAAGGATAATTTCATGGGAGCTGTGGAAGTTCACGAGCACCAAATTTTTCCCATCTTCTCTGACGGCAGCCATCCAGTGGGAGTTCATGCCGACCTAGTACATACCAGCCAAGAAGTTTCGGGCGATGGTGATCGGATTGAAGTTGAGGGGCATGATGTACAGCGACCCACTACATACCTGTAAAGAAGTTTCGGCTAATAGAGGTTGGATTCAAGTCGAGGGGCATCATGTATGCCTCCATATCATGGTGAGCAAATCTCACTAGACTAGATAGCAGCAAGCAGGGTTTCTTGAAAAGTTGAGGCCTCGCTTCGACGATGGCTGCGTGCATGTCCCTCGAGCATGCAGCCAGCCGCACGACACTCAACATATCCATACACGAACAACGGAGGTCGAGGATGTCACTGGGGAGATTGCTCCAATCGCGACTCATATGGATGCTGCGCGGTTCACGTTCGGCCATGGTGGAGTTTGGAAGGTGGGGTTTTTGGGGGCTTTATTATGAGGGAGAAGGCTCTCGATGTTGGAGCGGCTAGCGAGGGAATAGTGATACTGGGGGAGGCGAGCGAGGCGAGGGTACGTGGGGGCACAGTGAGATGATGAAGAGTGACCTCAGGATCTCTGGTGAGATGGAGATGGAGATGGAGATGGAGTGGTGCTAGGGGAGAGGGAGATGAGGCGAGGCATGCTATACATCGGCAGTGACAGTGACTGCACAATGCACAAGGTGAGGCTGACTTTGGTAACCCAAACACGCTGCCTTGACTAGTGTCACCTCGGGCGCAGGGTCTTGTCATTTCACTGTGAGGACCAGATGAATAATATTTTGACCACCAAGTGTGTCATAGTTGTACTACTACTAGTAGTAACATACGGAGTAGTACTATATAGCGGAAATAGGTCTCCCGTGCTAGCATGCCTCTGGGTTCACTTAATCCTCCAAGTAGCATCCATATTGCAAGCAAAACAAATTATTGTGCATGCGGAAGCGTGAAGAAGGGCTTTTTCTTTTTTAGGATAACCACATATTCCTTAACCAGAAAAGGTTGTGCGTCGCAGGCACGCGCCAATATCAATCTGAACCAGCTATGACACATTTTTTGTGTGCAAAGAGATGGATATGTTTGTATATCTATTCGTCCACCCAAGAGAGTTTTGTGTAGGTCCCACCTGTCAGGAGGGATGCAGAAATAAAAGTTTATCATAAATTGTTTCGCCATGGTGATTCAAAAGAGTGACCTCAATTAACCAGTGGCACATGTAGCGATAGAAGGATGGGCACGTACACGGACATGGCCCACTCCTCAGTATGCTACCCTCATAGTCTTTTCGTTTTGCTGGTTGGTCTACCTAGCCATCTAATCAACTCTCTGCATGCCACTTCTCCCATTTACTTCTCCATCGGGAACCGATTTTCCTCGGCTATTTCACCTCTCCGTCATTTGCATTCAAACCCCACTAGATTCACATCCTCCTGGAGTAATTCTGAAGCCCCTTTAAATAATCATCTTCTTTAGGTAGACTAACCATTCTTTGAACCATAGCCCTCTGTGCCAGCGGTTCCAAATGGCGAAAGAGATCCATATGCAGGTTTTTAGCATCAAAAATGTCTTCATCGAAGGCTCGTTGAGCATAGTTGCCACCGTCACCGACCACCGAAGGGTTTCTCAGGAGTGGATCAACAACGTATCCAACTCCCTTCAAAAGGTGGAGATGACGGTCGTCGGTCTCAATGCAGAGTACACGGAACGTGCCACTGGGAAGATCCAACATGTCGTCGTCCTTCAGTTGTGCCTCAAAGATGAAGTTTTGGTGTATCACCTCATACACGCACCTTCCATACCACGTGAGCCCCACGATTTCATGTCTCGGGAGGACATATACTCCTGTGGGGCAGCCATCAAAGGGTACAAAGAGAAGCTGGCGTCGTACAAACTTGACTTGAAAACATCGCAGACCTGCAAACCAGAATTCATGTAGATGATTGAGATGAAGAAACACCAACCCTATTCGACATAGCAAATTTTGTGCTCAGAACAAATCTTTAGAAGGGTGACGAGACGCTAGGTCGAAATATGCTGCCCTTGACCTATGAGCGGATAAAATATGCTGCCCTCGATGCCTGAGTGGGTTTCGAGATAGCTGCAAGGTCGAAAGAGCCTATTGCAAAGCCGTCTCCCACAGAAAGTGAGAAGAAGAAGAAGAAGAAGACGAAGAATAAGAAGACAAAGAAGAAGAAGAAGAAGAAGACGAAGACGAAGAAGAAGAAGAAGAAGACCAGTAGCAGGGAATTATAGATGGATGAACTATTTCCTCTCTTGTAAAAATTATATTTCCTCTTTGTGTACATTGATACAGATGAACAATTTCGCTGGTGTGCATGTCTTTGGAACAAGTGTACTCTTTGTGCATTGATATAGGTCCGCTTGACTATCATGAACTATTTATCCGCCTAGTTTTCTCTACTACTACTCCTTGTAGTGAGCGGTATGCAATGCATGTGTCAGTAGACATGACAGCTTGTCTATGGAAGTTGAACCAAAATGACCATCATGTTTCTACCACTACCACACGTGATTCCCATGACACGGCTCCAACCCACGGCACCACGTCTCCCGACATGCACGTCACCCCTCTCGGCCCCACTGCTCCTCCACCTTTGTGTGCATGACATGTGGGCCAGCTGAACTGCGGCGACCATCAAGTTTCTACCACAGCCACACACGATTCCCATGACGCCGCTCAAACCCATGACACCACACGTCCGCCAATCTGCGCCTCACCCCTCTCGGTCCCACCGTCCCTTTGCTTTTATGAGAATGACATGTGGGCCAGCCACATTTAGGGTCCACATTTCATTGACTGAAAGGCAGGTCACTAAGCCGCTGAAGCTCGGTCTCGTGGGCCCCGGGAGGGAAATATAACTCCTGCGCCAAGCCTTGTGGTGCTCCTGCAGTACGAACTCGTGCCAAACTCGGAATTGGTTTATTACTACTACCAATGTGTCGGCCCGTGCGTTGCAATGGATCCAAAGTAGTAGAATTATACTTGTTCACAACCTTGAAATATAAACACTCTAGTTTTGATATACATATATCAGTGAAAATAAATTATGCTGCACTGAAGACACATTCCTCGGGTTGTTTTGATGATGTGAGTGGCGGCTGTGGCTGGTTTCACATGGTCTAAGAAGAAAAATAGAAACGGAAGTAGCACAATATGTTGGAACATGTCGGAGGAAAGATGGCAGGAGTAGTACAACAAACATCACATGCGCACCATATTTTGAGAAGGGTTTAATGTAATTTGTGTGAAATGGGTCTGTGTGGATGTACGAGTAGTACATCCATATCATTGACATTCATGCACACAACAAACATTTGTGTGCACGATTTCACCCTATTTTCATATTCTGTTTGGGAGTGGATTTTATTTTTGTAACCAGAGCTCATTTTTGTAGTTGGTTTCAATTTAGACTATGCATGTATTATTGCGAGAGATAGATATAGAGAGAATATTTGTGTGACAAAGAGGGGGGCGAGGGAAGCGATACCTAACGAGAGAGGGGCATATGTGTGTTCAAAAGAGTGTGTGTTGTAGAGAGAGGAGTGTCCGAAAGGGAGAGAGAGGGTGCGTGCATGTGCGTGTGTGTTAGAGAGAGAGAGAGAGGTGCGTGTAACATCGGGATCGACAAGGTTATGAGGTTGCGGATATGGGAGAGCGATAGTGTGTGTGTGTGTGATGAAGGGAAACACAGACAGCGTCTGTTTCCGTGTGAGAGAGCTGGATACACCTCGCAGCATGGCTGGCTACGGGTGGAAGGTTATGTGTGGTAGAAAGAGATAGTAGAGAGAGAGATGAATGCTTGTTTATTGCAAGGAGACCTAACTACATAGATGGGGGTAGCAATAAGACGAAAATGGTGGTGTGCCTTTTTGTCATGGGATGGAAGAGAGACCAAGAGACATGCATCGTGTGGAGAGGTGTGTGTGTTTCAAGAGAGAGAGAGAGAGAGGTAGGTGTGGACTTGAATAATGAGATGGGTGCTCATGTGTATGTTATAGCGAAGGAATTGTCTAGGTGGTGGTCTTATGATGGCGACCCAATCCTTCAATGAGAGTGGGGATAAGTATCTATTTGGTGGATTTTGACGTTGACAATCCAGCTATATCGTACTCGGTGATACAAATCAACAATTGTTACTAAACAAATCTTAGATGGACGATGATCTTTTCGTATGCACAAATCAACCTGAATAACGAGATCGAGGTCCTCCAAGCAACCAAAGAACCGGCTAGAACTAAGGTAATGCAATAATAATTGCCAATGTGAATTAATTAAGGATAATGGTGGGGTTGCTGGTACTGAACAAAACACGGTAGTCCTACACACACCCCGCAAATGCAAATTATAGCAAAGCAAAACAATCTGCACACAAAAACACGAGTTCTAACCTAGAAAAAGGGTAGTAGCCTTATTTATATCTATAGACTATATTGCTATATTTTTAATTTGTATAGTTATATCTATTTCTATTCCACTCCCTCCGTTTGTAATTTACTCTGAACATATATAGCTTTGACTGCAGCCAAATTTCATAAAGCTTGACC
Organism: Triticum aestivum; assembly: GCF_018294505.1. Lineage (NCBI taxonomy): Eukaryota > Viridiplantae > Streptophyta > Magnoliopsida > Poales > Poaceae > Triticum > Triticum aestivum. The sequence goes on from NC_057794.1 coordinate 166,834,592, forward strand.
GAATTTGGTGAAAACAATATGAACATTCACACTAACAAATTTACACGGTGTGAAAATAAAAGCAATGGCGAATCAAATGATATATATTTGGTGGTGTATATGTTAATACTTTTTCCTACAAATTGTGAAAAGTATACAAAGTTTGACTTTAGAAAACCCAATTTGCGGTATTATGTATTATATATTATATATTTATTATTTTTCCAGAGTCAATGTGTGTATTTGCACGTACACGATATAAACCGTTGACTGATGTTGATCCAATGATCTAGGTGGCTGCGATTCGGATCTACTATAACCTAATTGTACCCATACATGTTCTTCTCGAACAAGCAGCAAGACAGTGTGATCAATCCACACAAGAAGCTCTAAATAAGACCTCCATACGTGCCATGTGGCTTCATGGGTGCCCCCCACATCATATTATTCATACTATGTTGACTGAAAAAAAGATAAATCACCCAAAACAAGATATTCCCATTTTTTGTTCCTACGATGTTGTGTCGTGCACGTACCTAGTTGTATAATGGTAGTAGTAGTACAAACTTCATAGTAGGAGTAGTACGGAGTGCTCCTACTCTATCAACGAGTCCCATATAACACCAAATTTCTTTGCCTTCGTGTTACATCTAGATCTTCCCCTCCCCATTTGTTTTCCAGCGCGACGGGTGGGGTGTGGTTTGCCGATAGTCGGTTTTCTCAACTGGGGTCCCACATGGAAGTGAAAATGCTAGGCTACACACCGTCCCGAGCTATGTGGCGTGCCAGACGGACCGTGGAGTACTCCCGATTCCCGAGCGTGTGGGGGTGCGACGTGAACACGGTAGGCCTTTTCCTTTTAAACACATATAAATTGTAACATTTGGTTCTACGCGTGATTGATAGATAGAAATAACGATTGGAAACACTAGGGCGGAGCTTTTACCGCCCGATAAGAAGGGTAGTAGCTAGGTTGGCGCATCGTCCATTTGGTCACATGCAGTCCCACATGTTGTAGTGATATAAAACCTAGCCAATGCACGCTGACTGGGGGACCAGAACGACAGTGTGGTATGCAATGGGGAAGGGACATGCTTCATGAACGTCTTCCAGTTTCTCGTCTTGAACTTGCGAACATGACAGGCATGTTGCACGAGTAGTTTTGAATTTATAAGTTCGGTCACAGTTTTTGAACTTACGAGTAGTTCGTATGTCAGGACCCCGATCCTAAGTCACACCGATCTAGCCTGTAACACCTCATATCACTTTGCGGCCTCACGCACGGTATTCCCACGGGTGTCGCCTTACCATGGCCCGGAACCGTTGCGCCTTTTGGCTCATGTATATGATAGTGTTGCTAGCATCCATATGACAGAGAACCCGGGCCGACATGACTAGTCGTGAACCCAAAGTGGCACTAACTTGCGGGGACAGGCATACATGAATCAACATCAAGCATGTCGGTCAACAGCATATGAATCTGGGCTGTAACAACCGAGCTAACAGCACTCTGGTAAACCGGGTTGTAGCAGGCTAGCAGGACTCCGGATGTCTCCGCTTGACATTTCCCGGAAGGGACAGACACAGGAACAGAGTGAATCACATGCCGGCCAGTCTAAGTGTTCCGGAGGAGTAGTGCTGGGCTAGCAGGACTCCGATAAACCGGGCTGTAGCAGACTACCAAGGCTTAGTGGAAGCACCAGACTACATTTCCCCGTAAGAGAGGCTACCAAGGATAGACAACTAGGTTGTCGGATCCCACACATACCAAGCATTTCAATAACATACACACAATATGCCCGATATGTGCAAATACAACATGGCATCACAACATGACTCTACAACTCAAAGTATTTATTCATTAGGCTCCGTAGAGCGAGATATTACAAACTTGGGTCTCATGACCCAACATTCAGAGCATACAAGTCAAAGCACATGCGGATTCTTAACATGTCTGAGTACAGACATCTACAAATGAAAAAGGCTAAGAAGCCTGACTATCTACCAGATCCTGCCGAGGGCACAAGATCATAGCTGAGGTATCAAGCTAAACGTTGAAGTCCACACGGAACTACTAGCGAGACTAAAGTCTCTCTGCAAAAACATAAAATAGGCAAACGTGAGTACAAATGTACACAACAAAACTTACATCAGAACGAGCTACATATACATCAGTATCAACAAAGGGGGTGGTGGAGTTTGACTGCAGCAAGTCAGCTTTGACTGAGTGGCTATCCTAAACTATGACTGCAAGTAACTCTTTGAGGTGGCACACACGAGTACACATATTCACCATATCAATACACCACTATGGATCCGCTCCCATCTCCCTACGGGAACGTCATCCATAGCACTCACGCTTATCTTGCGAGTTTTAGAATATCCACTTTCACTTGTCTATGAACTGTATAGGTAACCAAGTAGTCCTTTACCGCGGACGAGGCTATTCGAATAGATGATGTTAACCCTGTAGGGGTGTACTTCTTCACACACGCTCTCACCACTTAACGCCGTTTACACGACATGTACTCGGCAACCTTCAAGCGGAAGCCCAACGAGGGTGTCGGCCACGGCCGACCTAAACACTCAAGTCTTTAGTCTAGGTTTATTGCCTATCCAGGTTCCATCCGCAGGGAGTCCGGCCGAGGTTTCCACATACGGCCCCGAACGATGCGTACAGGCTTCCTGAGACACCAAACGAGCGACTCAGTACACCGTGCCACGGTGTATCTACCGCATCATAGCCCACCCCTAGGGTCAGCGCTACGCACGGCCGCCAACACATATCCTATAAACACCAGAAACTAGTTGCAACACCTAGACAGAGGACTAGGGTGGTTAAGAAGCCGAGAGGGTCCATTGGTTTCGGGCCCAATGCATGGTAGTAACTGATTCTTAAATCACACATATAGATCTCGGTGCTTAAGGACGGTTCCAATGAAACAACCCACCATGTACTCCTACATGACCTCTCATCGATACCTTTACCAAATCGTGTTCAACACACTTAGCTCACACACAGTAGGACATGTTCACAACTTTCCAATTCATCCCCGAGGAATCAGACCTGACACAACTCTAAGCAATAGCAGGCATGACAAACAAGCATGAATGAGTAGGCACATCAGGGCTCAAACAATTCCTACTCATGCTAGTGGGTTTCATCTATTTACTGTTGCAATGACAGGTCATGCAGAGGAAAGGGGTTCAACTACCGCATCATGTAATAGTTGAATCTTTGTTGTCCTAATGCAGTAAAAGAGAGCAAGAGCGAGAGAGTGCGATTGTATCGGAATGAACAAGGGGGTTTTGCTTGCCTGGCACTTCTAAAGATAGTATAGTTCTTCATCGGTGTCATCGAACTCATCGTCGGAAGCACGTCTATCGAGAGGGGAGAAATACCAGCAACAGAGAAGGAAAACACAATCAATGCAATGCACAATATGATGCATGATCATGACATGTCAATATGATGTGTCTTGAGCTAATGCAACTAAAACCAGGGTGGTTTGAGCTTATTTGAATCAAAGATTCAAATACAAGCCTAAACTATGAACTCATATAAGTGCATTATCATGTTTCATCTAGAAAGCAAGGTTAGGTTGCTCTAACATGCATGAAACTAGTACAGATGGATAGATTGGATTTTTCTGATCATTTTTCATATATAACTTATTTCATTTGGAGTTATGGTTGATTTATAGGATTTTTAGAAGTTTATAACATTTTCTGAAATAAATAAACCATTTAAGATTTATTTAAATTCCAGAAAAGAATTACCGCGTCAGCATGACATCACTATGACGTCAGCGAGTCAACAGGGGCAGTCCTGGTCAAACCTAACCAGTGGAGGCCGCATGTCAGTGGCTGTGGCTTTAATTAAGAAGGTTAGGCATAAACCATGGATTAACTGGGTAGTGGGTCCTAGTGTCAGTGGCACAGTTTTTAGTTAGCGGGAGATTAACCTCTAACAGTGGCAATTAGCACTAATCATAACCCTACACTAATTCAGTCAAAGGCCGGCCCCACATGTCATGGACACGGGGGGTCCCGCCGTGGTCAAAGTGGGTCAAACCCACTGGCAGTTCGCCGTCGGCAAGGTCAAACGCGATGAGGAGCTGCGGTTTTCGTGCTCCGGCGACCTAAAGGGCGGTCGAGGCCATCTACGTGTTGCTGATGATCTTGCGCGTCGAACGGTGCAGGCGGGGTGTGCTGGGGTGGCCGGGAATGACACTGGCATCGAGCCAGGCAGCGGCCGGAGTTCGGGCGAGCTCAGGAGGGTGGCTGTAGGGCACGTGGGGAGGAGCTGGTGGTGGCTACGGGCTCCTGGGGAGTAGGGGAAAACGATGACTCATGCGGGAGCGGCTTGTTCGGGCTCTGGCCACGGTGGCGCCATGGCTGGGCAGCGGTTAGCTTTGGCTTCGGTTGAGACGACGGCTACGGAGATCAGGAGGCATGGGGAGGAGGAGCAAACGACGGCGGAGCTACAAGCGGTTGCAGCAGGCGTTGAAGCGGGCTCGGGGGAGTCCGGGTTGCTGCGAATCGACGAGGATGGTGGCCGGAGCCCGAGGTGGAAGACGACGGCGATGACGATGTTGCTAGCCTCCCAGGAGCGCGTGCTTTAGTGTGCGACTCTACGGCGTCGAGGCGGAGCTCGTGGGGGCATTGGCCGGGCGTGGGGATGCTGGTGGCCACGGTAACGACGAGCGGCGGCGACGGCTCCGCTCGGCTTCGGAAGAGAGAGCGAGAGCAGAGGAGAGGAAGGCCACGAGGAAGAGTGAGAGGGGTCAGGGGGTTGCGTGGCGTCTCCCAGAGGCGTCTAGTGGCGAGTAGGAAGCAGGAGGTGGCCGGCGCGTGCGTGCGGGGCGGGCACACGCCTTCGTCCTCCTGGCAAGAGGAAGAAGACGAAAGGGGAGGTAGAGGTGGGTTAGGCCGGCTAGCTACAGTGCTCGGCCGGTTGGTGGGCTGCACAGGTGAGGCCAGGTACGATTCCCTCTCTCTCTTTTATTTTATGTTTCCTATTTTCTTTAACTCTCTTTTGATTTGATTTTTAACCCAAATTTTCTGAGCTTCTGTAAATTGTTGTATGGACTAGTGACATTAATATAAAGCCCCACAACAATTTCCAGAATTATTGGATCATATTTGAAATATATCAAATATAAATCCAATGCAAATAATTATTGAATTAATTCCTAATGCCGAAAATAAATATTTATGAGCTCCTGAAAATATTGGTTTGAATTTTAGCTCTGGCCAATATTTTCAAAGAGAAACGTGAACATTTTCTTAGACATATTTGAAGCAATTTTTATCTTGGTCATTTTCAGAAATGATTTCTGAGGCTTTCACATGTCCCCATTTCAAATTCATTGAAATTTAAACATGATGCACACATGACTAGCTAGTCTAGGTCATAACAGAACTAGGGATGTGACAACTCACCCCATTGTCTTGCTTTGAGAACTCCAGTCAACATGGCAACAAGAGGAAAAGGAAACTATATAAGGATCGATCTTCTCGAAGATTGAACAACTCAGGATCAACTCGCGGAATGAGACATATCAACATCTCTCGAGCTGAGACATTCAAACACACCTCGGAAGGGATGGAAGAACAGATGACAGGGTTGAATTTGGTAGGCAACAATTCCACGCTTGAGAAGATGGTGAATGGGGTCAAGTAACGAGGAGATAATTGCCATGATTCCATAACGGGACACCTCGGGGGAGGTGACTCATAGAATTATTCCCTTAAGTGGCAAAAAGAATTACTTTTGATATTTAGATCATTGAAACTTTTCACACCAGCCTAGGGAAAATCACAATTGATCGTTTCAGAAAGTTCGAAGAATTGACATACTCAGACTAGGATGGATGATGTGGACTACCTTGTTGAAGACAACGCAATGGATGACTTTTGCCTATATCGGAAATGGATGGGACCCATGGTAGGACCACTTTTGAAGGTGATCCTGACCAGAAATTATGGAGAAGGGTAGTCCATGGTTGAATGGCACAATGACGGTGCAAGCTAGGAACAAAATGCTAATGCTGGGAATGATTCTAATAATTGGGAGAAACTCAACAGTAGAGAGTGATTCCACTGTTTGAAAGGTTATGGCATAATCGAAGAAACTGAGAGTGGATCCCAATTCATGCCGATGATAAATCTTAGTGCTTGCGCGTGCTCTCAAGAACTTGAGCATTTCCTTATTCATCAAGGTTTTACCAATATCCGTGTCAAGGATCCTGGCAACACAACATACTGCCATGATGAATAGTGATGGACGATGCAGATGCAAAGGGAGATAACACCTTCTCAGATTTCTCCTTAGCGAGGCCAGGGAAACAAAATATGATGATCGACCGCGAGACATTTAGCACTTTGCTTCTAATGTTCTCCTTGATGTGCTAGCGTAACCCATTTATTGATATGGCTTGGTATCTAGAACATCAGGTAGACGGTCGGACTTCGGGAGCGCTAGAATCCAAATGGAATAACTATGGAAGTAAATCCAACGGAATCCTTATGGAAGGTGGCCAAATTTCTCAATCAAGATACTACAATAATGGGTCTTTCGGCTGGGTGTGTTGGCCAAGACATCCACTTTACCGGGTTACAAAGAGACCAATATTATAGTTCTTGGGAAACGTTCCAACCATCACACCTGCCTGAGATTCAGATCTGGTTGGTGTCAGGATATTCCAGACTCATCATGTCTGAAAGGAAGGATTGCAACAAAAATCGATGAGATGACGTTGCAAGATTCTTAGGAAATGAACTACGATAGCAAGCTCCGAAACATGAGCGGTTTTGCTATAACAGGTGAACACGCTGTCCTAGACAAGCATGACCACGTAGTAGTCTTATAATAAAATCCTACCAAGTTCAGGTTGGGAACCATCATCGAGGATAATGAAGTCCTAGCATAAGTCATGATTCTTAAGAAGGAACTTCTTCTCCTTGAGAAAATCAATCAGTGGCTTGGTGTGCTAGGGATACATATAGAATGAAGGTTGCAAGTCTCCAAACCACATAATACTTTGCACGTGTGCATGACCGGTTTGGGATGACTCCAGAGGAAGCAACATTGACTTTCTCGAATTCATGGCGGCAACTTGCATCAAATGCACATGAATTATAGGAACTCACTTCTTTCATCCAAACATATACTTCATGAACGGAACACGAAGGCATTGCTTACAAAGTTTTCAACACTAGGTTGATGTTCAACATGAATCATGGGGGAGACAAAATGTTGCTGATGGGTTCAACAACAAATCATAAAGATTTCCATGAAGATGGAATTCCATAACTATGTGAGCAAAGTGATAGAATTGGTCAGACCAAAAGATATAATGGTGTATGCTCAAGGGATCAACCACGAGTAAGACAACATTATGAACATCATTGGTTCTGATTTGATTTGACGATAGCCCATACTCAAGTCAAAGTTTTGACAAGATAATAGATTCAACAACTGATCACGAGGACCAATCGATGAAGATATCATATTTCTTCAATACACACACACGCACAAAAGATATCCCTTAACATGAACTAAGTCAGACAAGCTTTTATCTTCCAACTCTCCAAGTTGTTGTTTGGCTTAACCAACTCGCTCAGGGGTATCCAACACAGATTCTTGGATAATGTGTGGTTTGGAGGAAAACCAACATGACAACGAACTCAACATAACGGTTAGGTGACAACCTGGTAATACTTCCGAGAAGATATTCGGAACATCACGAACCACCGATATGTTACTAAGCTCGAGAAGAATCTTGCTTTTCAGAGCAAGACGATATGATCAAATAAGCAAGGGATTGAATAATCCTAACATATTGATCGAAGAGTGCACCAGAAATAAGGACTAGGTAGCACAATCTATCTTAGAATGATGATTCATTAACCAACATGCTAAGAATGAGAATATTGTCCCTTTACTACCAAGCAACAAGTTGCTCGGAGTATTGATTTCACACATCACAATTCACTTGTCGGCATTCTGGTTGCAACAACACAGAGATCGAGGAATGAAGAATGGTGGCGAGAAGTATCACTTCGTCAAGAATTCATAAGAGGTGGTGCAATTCTCATGACAATCCCGATGTAAAGAGGGTAACACTCCAAGGTGGAACAGAACCAAAAGCTGGATTGGCATTTTGATCTGCAATACAAAACTATTTTGACCCAACCTTGGATATGGATGAGGTACTGGAGTTTGTTTCTCCTAGTCATTCCGGAATAGAATGGCTTGACATACCACAAGAGTAATAGGCATCGATGAACGAATGCACGCATACTCTTGACTATCAATTGATAGACGAAGGTCAGAAGACAACTAAAGAGGGACAACTCAAAGGAAGATATAACTTTCTGAGTTGTGGATTCATGGATTAGCATGTCGAGCAAAGTTCAACATGTTTCTTCCGGATAACCCATGCAGAAGGTAGAACTGGCAGAGTCACAATAGAATGGAGAACTCATCAAGAGCACTCTTGTTGTGACCTCTTGGTTCAAAAGAACTTCTGCCAAGAATGGTGCATGGTATTTGGAAGAATGATATAACACGGACCTCGAGGACTATCGCAAAGGTTACTAATATCCTAAAGGTACGAGCAACACTATCAACACGAGTTAAGTAGAGTGAGTCTTGGGTCCAGAACCCAGGAGTAGAATACCTACTACTAAATGGCATCCCGGGATGCTTTCGAGAATGACGGCCAGAATCATCACACTAGGAATATAAAACATGGCTCGATTACTAAGTGGTTCTCTAAGACACCTAGGGTCATAATATTAGCTCCAACATATATGTCGAGGTAGTGGAGTACCTCAACTCACCGATTAGTGTGGTTGAACTGGCCCAAAGGGACATCGGGAATGGAAAGAAGGGATCTGCATATGCATCGGACTACTTAGAAACCTGGGATGACTCGGACAACATAACAGCTGTAAATACTCAAAAAGATTTGAGACATCCTGCAAGATGGTGGCATGACCACTCGACATCACAATATCAAGGTTCTGAGACCGGCTATGAACATACGGAAGTAGTAGAAACTGAGCTGAGACTTGAATCCATCAATCCTATAAGTCTATGGATTAGTAACACATCATCCTGATAGATAGATGAGAAGGCCTAGTTCTTAATCCCCGTAGAAAAGAAGAAGCTGACTCAGATCAGAAGGCACAAGGTATAAGGAGTAAAAAGAGCCTTACGTTCCCTTCCCAAATCAACTCCCTTACATAACTAAAGCATTTCTAGACACAACTTCGACCGGTTTGGCTTGGTAATCCTATAGCCAGTCAGGCTCTGATACCAAAGCTGTCAGGACCCCGATCCTAAGTCACACCGATCTAGCCTGTAACACCTCATATCACTTTGCGGCCGCACGCATGGTATTCCCACGGGTGTCTCCTTACCATGGCCCGGAACCGTTGCGCCTTTTGGCTCACGTATATGATAGTGTCACTAGCATCCATATGACAGAGAACTCGGGCCGACATGACTAGTCGTGAACCCAAAGTGGCACTAACTTACGGGGACAGTCATACATGAATCAACATCGAGCATGTCAGTCGACAACATATGAATCCGGGTTGTAGCAATCGAGCTAACAGGACTCCGGTAAACCGGGCTGTAGCAGGCTAGCAGGACTCCGGATGTCTCCGCTTGACATTTCCCTGAAGGGACAGACACAGGAATGAAGTGAATCACACGCCGGCCAGTCTAAGTGTTCCGGAGCAGTAGTGCTGGGCTAGCAAGACTCCGGTAAACCGGGCTGTAGCAGACTACCAAGGCTCAGTGGAAGCACCAGACTACATTTCCCCATAAGAGAGGCTACCAAGCATAGACAACTAGGTTGTCGGATCCCACACATACCAAGCATTTCAATAGCATACACACAATATACCCGATATGTGCAAATACAACATGGCATCACAACATGACTCTACAACTCAAATATTTATTCATTAGGCTCCGTAGAGCGAGATATTACAAACATGGGTCTCATGACCCAACATTCAGAGCATACAAGTCAAAGCACATGCGGAAGCTTAACATGTCTGAGTACAGACATCTACAAATGAAAAAGGCTAAGAAGACTAACTATCTACCAGATCTTGCCGAGGGCACAAGATCGTAGCTGAGGTATCAAGCTAAACGTCGAAGTCCACACAGAAATACTAGCAAGACTGAAGTCTCTCTGCAAAAACATAAAATAGGCAAACATGAGTACAAATGTACCCAACAAGACTTACATTAGTATCAACAAAGGGGGTGATGGAGTTTGACTACAGCAAACCAGCTTTGACTCAGTGGCTATCCTAAACTATGAATGAAAGTAACTCTTGAGGTGGCGCACACGAGTCCACATATTCAGCATATCAATACACCACTATGGATCCGCTCCCGTCTCCCTACGAGAATGCCATCCATAGCACTCACGCTTATCTTGCGAGTTCTAGAGTATCCACTTTCACTTGTCTATGAACTGTATAGGCAACCAAGTAGTCCTTTACCGTGGACGCGGCTATTCGAATAGATGATGTTAACCTGCAGGAGTGTACTTCTTCACACACGCTCTACCACTTACCGCCATTTACACGACATGTACTCGGCAACCTTCAAGCGGAAGCGCAACAAGGGTGTTGACCACGGCCTACCTAAACACTCAAGTCTCTAGTCCAGGTTTATCTCCTATCTAGGTTCCATTGGCAGGGAGTCCGGCCGAGGTTTCCACATACGGCCCCGAATGATGTGTACAGGGTTCCCGAGACACCAAACGAGCGACTCGGTACACCGTGCCACGGTGTATCTACCGCATCATAGCCCACCCCTAGGGTCAGCGCTACGCACGGCCGCCAACACATATCCTATAAACACCAGAAACTAGTTGCAACTCCTGGACAAAGGACTAGGGTGGTTAAGAAGCCGAGAGGGTCCATTAGTTTCGGGCCCAATGCATGGTAGTAACAGATTCTTAAATCACACATACAGATCCCGGTGCTTAAGAACGGTTCCAATGAAACAACCCACCATGTACTCCTACATGGCCTCTCATCGATACCTTTACCAAATCATGTTCAACACACTTAGCTCACACACAGTAGGACATGTTCACAACTTTCCAATTCATCCCCGATGAATCAGAACTGACACAACTCTAAGTAATAGCAGGCATGACAAACAAGCATGAATGAGTAGGCACATCAGGGCTCAAACAACTCCTACTCATGCTAATGGGTTTCATCTATTTACTGTTGCAATGACAGGTAATGCAGAGGAAAGGGGTTCAACTACCGCATCATGCAACAGTTGAATCGTTGTTGTCCTAATGTAGTAAAAGAGAGCGGGAGCGAGAGAGTGGGATTGTATCGGAATGAACAAGGGGGTTTTGCTTGCCTGGCACTTCTGAAGATAGTATAGTTCTTCATCGGTGTCATCGAACTCATCGTCGAAAGCACGTCTATCGAGAGGGGACAAATACCGGCAACAGAGAAGGAAAACACAATCCACACCATGCACAATATGATGCATGATCATCACATGTCAATATGATGTGTTTTGAGCTAATGCAACTAAAACCATGGTGGTTTGAGCTTAGTTGAATCAAAGATTCAAACACAAGCCTAAACTATGAAGTCATATAAGTGCATTATCATGTTTCATCTAGACAGCAAGTTTAGGTTGCTCTAACATGCATGAAACCAGTACAGATGGATAGATTGGATTTTTCTGATCATTTTTCATATATAACTTATTTCATTTGGCGTTACGGTAGATTTTATATGATTTTTAGAAGTTTATAACATTTTCTGAAATAAATAAACCATTTAAGATTTATTTAAATTCCAGAAAAGAATTACCACGTCAGCATGACATCACTGTGACATCAGCGAGTCAACAGGGGCGGTCCTGGTCAAACCTGACCAGTGGGGCCCGCATGTCAGTGGCTGTGGCTTTAATTAAGAAGGTTTAGGCATAAACCATGGATTAACTGGGTAGTGGGTCCCATTGTCAGTGGCACAGTGTTTAGTTAGCGGGAGATTTACCTCTAACAGTGGCAATTAGTACTATTATAACCCTACACTAATTCAGTGAAAGGCCGGCCCCACATGTCATGGACACGGGGGGTCCCGCCATGGTCAAAGTGGGTCAAACCCACCGGCAGTTCGCCGCCGGCGAGGTCAAACGCGGTGAGGAGCTGCGGTTTTCGTGCTCCGGCAACCAAAAGGGTGGCCGAGGCCATCTACGTGCTGCTGATGATCTTGCGCGTTGAACGGTGCAGGCGGCGTGTGCTGGGGTGGCCGGGAATGACGCCGGCGTCGAGCCAGGCGGCGGCCGAAGTTCGGGCTAGCCCAGGCGGGTGGCTGTAGGGCACGTGGGGAGGAGCTGGTTGTGGCTATGGGCTCCCGGGGAGGAGGGGAGAATGATGATGCGTGCGGGAGCGGCTGGTTCGGGCTCTGGCCACGGCGGCGCCATGGCTGGGCGGCGGTAAGCTTCGGCTTCGGTCGAGACGACGACTATGAAGATCGAGAAGCATGGGGAGGAGGGGCAAACAATGGCGGACCTCATAGCGGTTGCAGCAGGCGTCGAAGCGGGGTCGGGGGAGGCTAGGTTGCTGCGAATCGACGATGATGGTGGCCGGAGCCCGAGGTGGAAGACGATGGTGATGACGACGTTGCTGGCCTCCCGGGGGTGCGTTATTTGGTGTGCGGCTCTACGGCGTCGAGGAGGAGCTCGTGGGGGCGCTTTTCGGGCATGGGGATGCTGGTGGCCACGGTAACGATGAGCGGCGGCGATGGCTCCGCTCGGGTTCGGAAGAGAGAGCGAGAGGAGAGGAGAGGAGGGCCACGGGGAAGAGTGAGAGGGGTCAGGGGGTTGCATGGCGTCTCGTAGAGGCGTCCAGCGGCGAGTAGGCAAGCAGGAGGTGGTCGGGGCGTGCGCGCGCGCGTCGGGCACGCGCCCTTCGTCCTCCTGGCAAGTGGAGGAATACAACAGGGGAGGTAGAGATGGGTTGGGCCAGCTAGCTACAGTGCTGGGCCGGTTGGTGGGCTGTGCTGGTGAGGCCAGGTATGATTCCCTCTCTCTCTCTTTTATTTTCTGTTTCCTATTTTCTTTAACTCTGTTTTGATTTGATTTTTAACCCAAATCATTTTATAAGATTCTGTAAATTGTTGTATGGACTAGTGACATTAATATAAAGCCCCACAACAATTTCCAGAATTATTGGATCATATTTGAAATATATCAAATATAAATCCAATGCATATAATTATTGAATTAATTCCAAATGCCCAAAATAAATATTTATGAGCTCCTGAAAATATTGGTTTGAATTTTAGCTCTGGCCAATATTTTCAAAGAGAAACATGAACATTTTCTTGGACATATTTGAAGCAATTTTTATCTTCGCCCTTTTCAAAAATGATTTATGAGGCTTTCACATGTCCCCATTTCAAATTCATTGAAATTTAAACATGATGCACACATGACTAGCTAGTCTAGGTCATACTAGAACTAGGGATGTGACATCGTAGGTTGGCTCGAGCATCATACAGAAATTACGAAGTTGATGCAAAAGGGAAGCACAACTTATAAATTGACGGAGGGAGTACTAGTTACAGACTTACAGTGATGCATATAATTGACGCCGAATGTGGGCAAAGGGAATAGACATGTCTTTATCGACTAGAATGACAATGCAATAGTACAATAAGAATTAAGGCCATGACGACGTGATCGCAATGGTGATTATTACAGGAGGCAAGAAGAAAGATGCATCCATCAATGACGTCCTCCTCCTAGACTTAGTGCGCCAGGCCACCGACCGGTGGCTGAGGAGCGGCAGTTTTTGTGGCGAGGTCAAGGTGCTTCTCAACAAAGGCGTCCAAGGCTTCCAGCCGGTTGACGAAGGCCAACGTCGTAGCATCCTCAATGGCCTTGTAGATGCCTATGTACACGGTTTCCTCGTACACGTGGATGTGTGCATTGATGAATTTTTGCAGGGCGAGGGTCCTAGCGGGGAGCACGACCTCGAGGTGGACATTCTTCATTGCGTCGGCGGACAGTCGCAGGGCCACCAGTGCTTGAAAATTTTTCTCACCATGCAGGCCGATTAGGGCAGCAGGAAATGAGGATCCTATGCATGCAAGCTAGAGGAGTACAACAATGTCGTCCACGAGCTTCTTCATGATGGTGAACTTTTTGATGGTGACAACGATCATCTTGTCCAACTCAGAGTCGTAGCTGGCGTCGATGATGGCCATGAACCAGCCGATCGCCAGCACCCTTTGGAGATGGTCCTCGGTGCCATGTCGTAGGCCGGTGTCATGGACCATCTGGCACGGACCCTGGCCGGTCAATTTGCATCGCCGCCATGGTTATGAAGTGAGTACTGCTACACTTAGTGTACGTGCGTAGGTGCGTACAATGTGGTGGATGCATTGGAATGGAGGGCGCCTTTATATGAGTGCAAACTGCATTGCATTCACATCGTGCTACCTCCTTTCCACGTCCTCCTCCCTACTTCCGTCAGCATGATACTAATTGAAGGAGGATGCATCATTGGTCGTTCAATATTACGGGAACCACTATCCTCTCCCTTGTCTGCATTAAAGCCGTATCGGGAACTGTCCTGGTTTACTCAATATATTTTTACAATCCTGGTTTACTAGTAGCTGTCAAATCTAATAGTACTGTGCCACTTGTTGCACGCCCGGCTGAACACGCCTCCTCGCCTCCATCAAACGCTCCCGTTAAACCCGCATGCAAACCGAGAAACCTACTCCGGCCACACGTCCGTTCATGAGCGGGCCGGAATTAAATGCAATGCCGGCCGAGCTCCTCCCGTTGTCCCTTCCAAGTGCTCCACCATGGAAAGGTGCTAAGAATGCCACATAAGCGAAAAAATGACATGGCATAACAATTAAGAAGGAGAGAGAGCACGTTGGTGACCCTAGGAAGAACCAATGCAAGCACGTGAACCTAGGCAAACCACTTAAATGAGACAACTTGACCAATGCATGAAAGACTTTAGGTGCTAACACATTAAATAAAGTGAGCTTAGCAACAACAAGTTAAGCACCTATGGATTGAGTAGTTAAGTTGCTAAGATATTTAATGCACACCTCATCTAAGCACCTTTACATTGGAAGAGGCCTCGCCGGCCAAGCTCCCACCGTCCACCATCTATTTAAATGAGGCCAGCGGGCAAGAATCGCATCCCTCCGTCGCTCCCCCATTTCTGATATGTCTCCAACGTATCTATAAATTTTTATTGTTCCATGCTATTATATTATCTGTTTTGGATGTTTTATATGCATTAATATGCTATTTCATATTATTTTTGGGACTAACTTATTAACCTAGAGCCAAGTACCAGTTTCTATTTTTTTCCTTGTTTTTGAGTTTTACAGAAAAGGAATATCACATAGAGTACTAACGCAATAAAATTTCACGATGATTTTTCTTGGACCACAAGACATCCATGGAGCTTGGAGGCCAGGTCAGAAGAGTCCCAAGGACTCCACAAGCCTCTAGGGTGCGCCCTAGGGGGCGCCCCCTAGCTTGTGGGCCCCTCTAGAGTCCACCGACCTCCCTCTAAGTTCTATAAATCCTCAAATATTCCATTATCAACAGAAGCGTCCACCAAAATACATTTCCGCTATCGTAACCTTCTGTTCCCGTGAGATCCCATGTTGGGGCCTTTTTTGGCATCCTGCCGGAGGGGGATTTGATCACTGAGGGAATCTACATCAACCCTATTGCCATTTCGATGAAGCGTGAGTAGTTTACCATAGACCTACGGGTCCATAGCTAGTAGCTAGATGGCTTCTTCTCTCTCTTTGATTCTCAATACCATGTTCTACTCAATGTTCTTGGAGATCTATCCAATGTAATCTTCTTTTGCGGTGTGTTTGTCAAGATCGATGAATTATGGATTTATGATCAGCTTATCTATGAATATTATTTGAATCATCTCTGAATTCTTATATGCATGATTTGGTATCTTCGTATTTCTCTTCGAATTATCGGTTTGGTATGGCCAACTACATTGGTTTTTCTTGCAATGGGAGAGGTGCTTAGTTTTGGGTTCAATCTTGTGTGATTTCACCCAGTGTCAAAGTAGGGTAGTGAGACATGTATTGTATTGTTGCCATCAAGGGTAAAAAGATGGGGTTTTCATCACATTGCTTGAGTTTATCCCTCTACATCACGTCATCTTACTTAAGGCGTTACTCCATTCTTTATGAACTTAATACTCTAGATGCATGCAGGATAGCGGTTGATGTGTGGAGTAATAGTAGTAGATGCAGGCAGGAGTCGGCCTACTTGACATGGACGGGGTGCCTATATTCATAATCATTTCCTTGTATATCGTCATAACTTTGCGCTTTTCTATGAATTGCTCGACAGTAATTTGTTCACCCACCGTATTATTTGCCTTCAAGAGAGAAGCCTCTAGTGAAACCTATGGCCCCCAGGTCTATTTTCCTTCATATATTTTCAGATCTATATACCAAAAATACCTTGCTGCAATTTATTTGCTTTTATGTTTTAGTAATATTTTATATCTATCTCTAACAAAAAATACCTTGGTGCAATTTACAACCCCTTTTTCGCGTTGGGTGCAAGTGTTTGATTGTTTGTGTACGTGCATATATTGGGGACTTGCGTGTTTCTCCTACTGGATTGATACCTTGGTTCTTAACTAAGGGAAATACTTATCTATATTTTGTTGCATCACCCTTTCCTCTTCAAGGGAAAAACCAACACAAGCTCAAGAAGTAGCAATCTCCTCCTTCACCATTTTCTCCACTCTTCCGATGGCTTTCGAGGAGTCGTTCTCTGGCATACTAGCCGACTGGGTGGCCTGCCGAGCCCTGCAGATACGAGCAAGGCCGCTCAGTGCTTCACCTACCATGCCTAGCTCGACGGAGCCATTTTCCGCCACAAGCCGATGCGTGGTTCAGCAACTCGATGCTCCAGTTCAGCTCGATGAGGAGTGGCGAGTTGCTCCATCCCGGCACGACGGCATGGGCGTCATCGCTGCCGCGTCATACCGTGCCACCAGTGTCTGTGGCCGCGCCTCCCGTGTCGGTGGTGGCCGCGCCTCCCATGCCTGCAGCAGCGCCATGCAGTCAGAGACAGAAGCCAGGTGCGCAGAGAGCGATGAGTCGGTGGCCAACTTCTCCGTGTCCGCCGCCATCATCGAGGAGAAGTAGAACACGGGAGGCCGCCGCTGCTTGGGTCCCATGAAGGCCATCGCTATGGCGACATTTGCGTATGCAGGTGGTCTCTTGGCTGCTTCGTCTCTTGCGAGGACCTTCGTCGACCCCGCAAGCATCTGCCGGACATGAGAAAGACAAAGGGATCCACGAGCATCAATTTAGATTAGGTATTAATTATACCACAAGAGTCGGATTAGCACCGCTTAGTTCATGTAAATGTAATGAAATCCATCATGTTTATATGAAGATCTGGCTTTTTTATACGAAATCCTTCATGCTTATATGAAACTAGTCCTTGTTTGGACGAATTTATTCTAGTTGGTTAGAGTTGTGAAAATGTATGCCTCTCGTGTTGGATGTCGTCCTCTGCGGAAGGAAGCGGCAGGAAATTTGCCGGTTGTCGTAGGAGATGCTCTTATGTTGGAAATAATAGATTCACATCCAATCTCTTAGTGTTCTGGGAACGAGAGTACCTAGACTTGCCTGCCTGCGGCCCAGGGTGTGGCTCGCTCGACGGCCTAGTCTGGCCCATCTGCAAGACCGCTAAGACAAGACCCTCGCGAGGGGATGATGTCTACTACGCAACCTTCTTCTTGTAGACTCGTGTTGGGCCTCCAAGCGCAGAGTTTTGTAGGACAGTTGCAAATTTCCCTCAAGTGGATGACCTAAGGTTTATCAATCTGTGGGAGGCGTAGGATGAAGATAGTCTCTCTCAAACAACCCTACAACCAAATAACAAAGAGTCTCTTATGTTCCCAACACATCCAATACATTGGTAAATTGTATAGGTGCACTAGTTCGACGAAGAGATGGTGATCCAAGCCTAATATGGATAGTACATATAGGTTTTTGTTATCAGAAAATATAAAAACAGAAAGGTAACTAGTAACAAAAGTGAGCGAAAACGGTATTGCAATGCTTGAAAACAAGGCCTAGGGTTCATACTTTCACTAGTGCAAGTTCTCTCAACAATGATAACATAATTAGATCATATAACAATCTCTCAACGTGCAACAAAGAGTCACTCCAAAGTCATTAATAGCGGAGAATAAACGAAGAGATTATTGTAGGGTACGAAACCACCTCAGAGTTATTCTTTCTAATCGATCTATTTGGCTATTCCTATAAGTGTCACAAACAGCCCTAGAATTCAAGTAAAATAACACCTCAAGACACAAATCAACCAAAACCCTAATGTCACCTAGATACTCCAATGTCACCTCAAGTATCTGCGGGTATGATTATAAGATATGCATCAGACAATCTAAAATTCATCTATTCAACCAACACAAAGAACTTCAAAGAGTGCCCCAAAGTTTCTACCAGAGAGTCAAGACAAAAACGTGTGCCAACCCCTATGCATAAGTTCACAAGGTCATAGAACTCGCAAGTTGATCACCAAAACATACATCAAGTGGATCATGTGAATATCCCATTGTCACCACAGATAAGCACATGCAAGACATAAATCAAGTGTTCTCAAATCCTTAAAGACTCAATCCGATAAGATAACTTCAAAGGGAAAACTCAATTCATCACAAGGAGATAGTGGGGGAGAAACATCATAAGATCCAACTATAATAGCAAAGCTCGTGGTACATCAAGATCGTGCCAAATCAAGAACACGAGAGAGAGAGAGAGAGAGATCAAACACATAGCTACTAGTACATACCCTCTGCCCCGAGGGTGAACTACTCCCTCCTCGTCATGGAGAGCGCCGGGATTATGAAGATGGCCACTGGTGATGGTTTCCCCCTCCGGCGGGGTGCCGGAACAGGCTCCCGATTGGTTTTTTGTGGCTACAGAGGCTTGTGGCGGCGGAACTCCCAATCTAGGTTTTGTTCTGGGGTTTTTGGGATTTATAAGAGGTGTTGGCGTAGGGGACAAGTCAAGGGGGCCCATGAGGCGACGACAAGGACGAGGGGTGCCCTCCACCCTTGTGGTGGCCTCGGGACTCCTCTCTGATATCTTTTCGTTTTAGTATTTTTTATATTTTCCAAAAATAATCTCCGTAAATTTTCAGGTCAATTGGACTCCGTTTGATATTCTTTTTTTGCGAAACTCAAAAACAAGGAAAAACACAAACTGGCACTGGGCTCTAGGTTAATAGGTTAGTCCCAGAAATCATATAAAATAGCATATAAATGCTTATAAAACATCCAAGATAGATAATATAATAGCATGGAACAATCAAATATTATAGATATGTTGGAGACGTATCAGGGGCCAAGCCTCGTGAGGCAGATGACACCAAGACCTCCCGAAGGAGCAGCCTCCCCACGTGGCCTCTCGAGGAGCGGAGATTTCTATGCAGGTAACCGGCCTCATGAGGCCACGATGACGCAAGCCATGACGACCAAGGTAGGCAGGCGCCAGCGAGCGCAGAGGAGGCAGTTTCCTCTTTGGTGTTAAGAAGGCAAGGACAGGCGTGGGTTCCCAAGGAATCTGGCAAAGGTCTCCATTCCGGTGCAACAAGACCAAGACCGCCAGCACGGCAGGACGGATGTCATTGTCGAGCCCACCACTACGTCATGACCAGAAGCTTTGCAGGCGAAGACCACCTGTCATCAGGATAAGATTTATTACTTGTCCCCTTTTAAATTGGCCACTGTGGGATTCCCTCCCACCTACATTTTGGGGGAAGAGGACCGATGCCACTATAAATATAAGTTAGCCACCACCGTAGAAGGGGTTGACTCATTCCTCACCCCTGAACCTCGCGAGGTTGATCATCCCTTGTACCAGTTCATCCTCAGCCCCTCGTGAGGCCAATCCACCACAAAGCAGGAGTAGGGTCATACACCGAAAGGTGGCCCGAACCTGGGTAAACTACCGTGTCATCTTCTCCCTTGCTCATGCGAATCGGGCTAGGCTATGGGGCAACGAGCTGGTAGGCTGGATAGGTTGAGTTCTTTGCACACACCCCAGAGTTTGAACCATTCTTGGGTCTGTAGAGCCCTGAATCCTACATGTGGCGCGCCATGTAGGGGCGTGTCGTAGTCCTTCTTCCACCATTCGTTTCCACTCCATTCCGTCGCTCCCTTGGCCGACGCCCACCATGTCCGCGCCAAGCACCGGGCCACCCGTGTCGGCCAAACAACACCCACAGGCAACAGCGCTCCTCGCCACTCTGCCTCCCCCATGGATAACACCGCCAGTGACTCGGCTGCTCGCGAGCAGTAGGATTCGTCGATGCCACCTTCTGTGCGGCGTGATGGCCGCACCGCGACTCCGTCGCCCACTCCAGCCATGGCATCATCCTCCCATGCTCGTCGTGGGCCAGCGAACGCGCAGGCTATGCTGCTCATGGAACGCGAGCTCCTGTGTTATCGTCCCGCCAACAACCTCCACAACAACTGGCTCGGACGCATCACTGAGCACGTCAACGGCACCAGCGAGGCTCCTACGCCGCCCTGCTTGCTGCCTTCCCTACCGTCCCAGGTGGGCGACGTGGCTCATGGTGCGCCTCCTCCTCCTCGGCACAACGCTGACCCGGAGCCCAGGCGTGACATGCCCCCACGCGACCCATGGCGCGTGGTGCCGGCGGGAGATGAAGCAAGCAGCCAGGTGGTGCAGCAGTCGCAGGCCGATGCACGCGCTCCCATTGCCTCAGCGCCAGCACCAAGACCTTGCACCGCCGGAGCCTGTGGCTTGTGGGTGTCAGGACCGAGCTCCCCCAGTGCGCGCCGTGCTTGTGAGCACGACGGCCTGCCGTGCCTTCACCCCGGAGCTGCGCCATGTCATGTGGCCCGGCAAGTTCAGGCCATATCTGCCTCAATGCTATGATGGCACCCCCGACCACACAGAGTTCGTCCAACTTTACGCGCTGAGCATCGAAGTGGCGAGCAGTGATGAGAAAGTTATGGCCAATTGGTTCCCCATGGCCCTCAAGGACGGCGCACGCTCCTGGTTCCTGAACCTCCCGGAGAGGTCGATCTCCTCCTGGAATGAGCTTCACAAGCGCTTCATCTCCATCTTCCAGGGAACTTGCAACCACGCTCCTGTAGTGACCGACCTACGGCGCGTGAAGTAGCAGCCATGGGAAACTTTGCACAAATACATCCAGTGCTTTACGAGCGTTCACCTCAAGATCCCGAAGGCGTCAGATGAGGCCATCATCTTGG
The DNA here is from genome assembly GCF_018294505.1 of Triticum aestivum. NCBI lineage: Eukaryota > Viridiplantae > Streptophyta > Magnoliopsida > Poales > Poaceae > Triticum > Triticum aestivum. Next base: position 166,855,942 of record NC_057794.1, read on the forward strand.
CATTCACTAATGGCGTATGGGCTGTCAAGATGAAGGAGGAGCTCGCCATCCACGAGGACCTATGTTCTGCTCTGGACATGTTCAACCTGGCGACCAAGTGCGCAAGGGCCGAAAAAGGGTGCCTCTCCCTCCTTGACCTCCCAAAGCTAGATCCTGAAGACATGAAGGCTAAGGCCAAAGAGGCAAAGCGTAAGGGCCCCGCCGTGCTGGCTGCGGAGCCCGAGATGAAGCATGGTCATGACCACAATGAGCCTCCTAGGGGCAACCGCCCATTCTGCGTGTTCCACAACGTCCACGGCCACAACACCAACGACTGCCAGGAGCTCAGGGCAATCCGAGATGAGCGCCTTGACCACCGCCCCGAATGCAGCGACCATGGCTACGGCCACGGTGGGGACCATTGGGACAACCGCGACTCTCGTCAGGACTGGCATGACCAGCCCCGCGAGAACCACTGTCAAGGCCAGCCTCGTGACGGCCCATGGCGGGACCGTCCTCAAGGAAACACCGGCCTCCCTCCGCTATCGTCGCCGCGAAGGAGAAATGACAACAACCAGCAAGACGATGGGTCTGTGGGCTTCCAAGAGCCTCACGCAATCGCCTGCATCCTGGGTGGTGCTCAGGCTCCCGCCTCCCAGCGCATCTTCAAGCAGTTCGCTCGTGTGTTCAACGCGGCCCTTCTCAAGCTTCAGGCATCGCGTCCCCTCAGGTGGTCCAAGCATGCCATCACCTTTGACTCCATGGACCAGTTCAAGTGCTCAACCGCCGCTGGCGTACTCCCGATGCTCTGCACGCCAACCATCAGTAATGTCCTCATCACCAAAACCCTCATTGACTGTGGCGTGGGGCTCAATGTTCTCTTCGTCGAGACGTTTGAGACGCTCCAGGTGCCCTATGACCAGCTCCTCCCCACCAAGCCTTTCTCAGGAGTGACCGATGGATCCATCGTTCCCCTCGGGCAGGTGCGCCTCCCAGTCACCTTCGTCAAGCGTGAAAACTACCACACCGAGCACATCGACTTTGACATCGCTCACATACGCCTCCCGTACAATGCCATCCTCGGGTACCCGACCCTCATGAGCACATTGTTCTTGTGAACCACGATGAGGACACGCAGTCGGAGCGCTGGGTCGCATTGTGCAGCCACAAAGAGAAGAAGTGCCGGAGGAGGGGCACAGAGGGCCTCACGCCCATGAAGGCCTCGCAGTAAAAGGAAAAGATGGACAGGAGGAGGATGGAGAGGGGCTGAAAATGCAAGGCCTGGACCTGGTAGTGGTTGACGATGGCGGTGAAGAACTCGGAAAGAGGGGGCACGAGCGCCGCAAAGATGTTGTGGAGGACGAAGGGGTAAAATGTCCGCGCCAGAGTCCGCTGCTCGGTGGAGTAGGCCCAGATTATGGTCTGCTTCCACTCATTCTCGTCGCCCGCCGTGTACAGGAGCACAAGGGCGAGGTTCCCCTCCTCGGTGATGGAGGAGACATTGAGTGCATGCGCAGGAGAAGAGGAAGAGCTTGCGGCATGCGCCATGGGCTGCGACTTCTTGGGAGCCATCAGCGATAGTCGCCGGCACCAGAGTTGGAGAAGGAAAGGGGAAGCCGAGCTTGATTGGATCTAGATAGGTCCTTGGCAGAGGACAGGGGGTCTAAGGCGAGGCAAGTAGGAGTAATGATGGCCTCGCGGGGCGAGCTAGTCTTTTGACAGTTTGGACAGTTGTTGAGGCGGCGTGGGGGAGCGGAGGTGTCCGCATCCTGCCGAGCGCCATGCATTAGCATGGCCCGCGGGCAATTGGGGCCCATGGCGCTTCGCCCTTGCCCTTTGGCTTCGCCTTGAAGCCAAGTCCGAGTGCGCCTTGGGCCCAGGGGCTACTGTTGGCATTCTAGGAACTAGGGTACCCAAACTTGCCTGCCTGTGGCCCATGGTGTGGCTCGCTCGAGGGCCTGGTCCGACCCATCTGCAAGACAGCCAAGAAAAGACCCTTGCGAGGGGCCAAGACAAGACCCTCGCAAGGGGCCAAGCCTCGCGAGGCGGACGACACCAAGACCTCCCGAAGGAGCGGCCTCCCGAGGAGCAGAGATTTCTATGCAGGTAAGGCCTCATGAGACCACGATGACACAAGCCATGACGACCAAGGCAGACGGGCGCCAGTGGGCACAGAAGAGGCAGCTTCCACTTTGGTGCTAAGGAGGCAAGGACAGGCGTGGGTTCCCGAGGAATCTGGCAAAGGTTTCCATTCCGGTGCAATGAGACCAAGACCGCCCACACGGCAGGACGGATGTCATCGCCGAGCCCATCGCTACGTCACGACTAGAAGCTTTGCACGTGAAGACCACCTTTCATCAGGATAAGATGTACTACTTGTCCCCTTTCAAATTGGCCACTGTGGTATCCCTTGCCACCTATGTTTTTGTGGAAGAGGACCGAGGCCACTATAAATATAGGTTAGCCACCATCGTAGAAGGGTCGACTCATTCCTCACCCCTGAGCCTCGCGAGGTTGTTCATCCCTTGTACTAGTTCATCCGTAGTCCCTCGTGAGGCCAATCCACCACAAAGCAGGAGTAGGGTCTTACACCGCAAGGTGGCCCGAACCTGGGTAAACTAATGTGTCATCTTCTCCCTTGCTCATGCGAATCGGGAAAGGCTTGGGGCGATGAGCTGGTAGGTTGTTTAGGTTGAGTTCTTCGCACAGGCCCCAGAGTTCAAACCTTTCTTTGGTCTGCAGAGCCCTGAATCAAACACAATCCATTTGAGTTAATTGCATGTATGATTCTCCCTCTATAAAAACTTAATTGCATGTACAGTGTACATGACTTTCAGGGTGTCTACAGATTCATACAGAAAGTTAAATATAAACAAATCCATCCTTAATCTTGTATTCTAAGTACACTGTGGGTTCCACTGTCAGTATAGTAGCGAAAGAAGTATATATTGAAAAAAATCTAAAAATCTAAAGTTTAAGAAAAAATTCGAACTCAGGTCAGCGTGTTGCCAGCATCCGGCGCTAACCAGTCCAATAGATGTTCATTGTGGACGATGCAAGAGATATATCACTCCTCTTTCTCTACTCTTATAAAAAATAGAGTTGGTGATGATGGTGTGCCTGCCATCCTGCAATATAGGCCGCCAATTTATATCTGGTGGATAGGAAGGAAACTATGGCAATTTTGCAAAAATATACCCACACCCCTGTCCACATTTGCAAATAAGGCCTTCCCTCATTCATCGTTTTCTCCCAAAAGATAAACTACTCATACAAATGCATCTTGATGTTCCGTGCAACACACGGGCATCTTGCTTGTTTCTTTTTAAATAGTTACTACGATAATTGGGTTGAAGTGGTATATTTTCTGTCTTTCCCGAATGATCTCAAATTCACTAGTAGTAACAAAGAAAAGATTGCCTTGTTAATTAACAGAAAACAGGGTGAAAACTATCACATGAGGCCGGTAAAAACAAGGCAGACCGGGTTCAACATCATCGTCACTCCTGCTGTGCGCACGCGAGAAATCTACATATCGAGCTACGGAGAGAAAGAAGTATCGAGTGTGTATGAGAGAGGCACAGAGGCACAACTAGTTAGTGTGTGTGTGTTTGAGAGAGAAGCCAATTGATAGATTAAGATCAAGATCGAGGTGTCGCCATTCTACTGTCATTGTTGGGGGAGGGGGAGGGAGAGAAAGATGTATCGAGAGTGTGCGCGTGGTAGGCACAGAGGCACAACTAGCGAGTGTGTGTGTGTTTGAGAGAGAAGCCAGTAGATATATTAGTATCAAGATCGAGGTGTCACCCTACTCCTTCAGTGCCGGGAAGTGTGTGTGTGTGTGTTTGAGAGAGAAGCTAGTTGATAGATTAGTATCAAGATCGAGGTGTCACCCTACTCCTTCGATGTCGGGAAGTGTGTGTGGGGGGGGGGGGCAGTGACACTGAGATGTAGGGAGAAGGAATTTGTGTGATACATATCTATATTAAGGGATAGGTAGATAGCATGTATCCGAGGCATACTTAAAGCATCACAGAGATAAACAAGTGGTGTGCATGCAAGTGCCAGAAAATATGAAGAGAGAAACAATGTGTGTGTGTGAGAGAGAGAGAGAGAGAGCGAAATCTCAAAACAAAAGGTGCTTTGCTAGAATCCCATTGTATGTATTCATATGGTTCCGGGACTTGAGTTAACCTTATGCATATGTGTGCGAGACATAGTTATACTTCGAGACATTGGTGGCGGTGGGTGGGCAGAATTAAAGGGGTGGACATGTTCGATAAAGAGAGAGTGTGTGTTTGTGTGTGAGAGACTTGTAGGACAGGGTAGAAAGACATATTCTAACCTTGACATTAGGAGATAAATACACGAAGTGTGCGTGTGTGATTCCGATGCCAATGGAGAAATGAGATATGTATGCGTGTGAGAGAGATTGCACAATTCATTCATGTATCACTATCTAGCAATCATGGACGTGCATCCCTTGAACATAATCAATATGTACTTCATATCGTGGCCAAATATACAATATCGATTCAACGCTATAAAGATTGGACACTCACATATCACATTTTTTCCAAATAGTCCTTTTTAATTGTGCATGCCAAAGTTATAGTGATGTTTCTTCAAACAACCACTATAGTTATCATGTACATGCACCATTGTTAGTTTTGCATTCAAATTCATTAGTCTTGGATGATTTAAGGTTCTGTTATGAAGTAATACATGTAATATTCATATATGAATTCAACGGGTACGCAATTTATGAAATGGAGGCCATGTAATCATATGAGGTAACACTTTTAAGTAACTGACTACAATGTCCATTTCTTTTGTGCATCTATATTATCCATTCGTTACTCTCAAGTATAATTAAAATTAAAACGTCAATGCATTGTGTTTAAAATAAATAACCAATGGCACTAAATTATATATTTACACGAGAAATACATACGCTGAGCATTCGATCCGTTTTTTTGTGAACGGGCCTCTACAACCGTACGATTGGGTGCACCCGTGTGAACGTCCAAGTTATAGGTGCATCATCCTGAGTTATTGTCTTTTTTCTAGGGTGGACTTCACACCTGTTATTAACTGCTGACCTGTGCCCCGTGTACACAGTCTCGCATGACCTTCCCGCTGGCACTGTCCAAAATTAGTTGAAACTGGCTACGAATGATCCCGCGGGCGGCAAAATTTCCTGCCTCCTTCTTAAATTTCCGCCACCTAGTCTTTAGCATGCGAAATTCCCCTTTTGTCCTTGGTGCACAGAGAACAATAGTTACAATACGACCCTCATTTACATAATAGGTTGGGGTTGCTTTGGTAACTTCCGGTTCCCCCACCACACGACACCCCCACTTTGATGCGGAGCATCCCAAGATCATCACCATGGACCTACCTATGTCTCCCATGACACCACTTGGACCAATGACAAGGGCACGAGCAAAGGCTATTGAAGATAAGGTGAACTCACTCCTCTCCAAACTACCATTTCCCATACATGAAACATGGCTACTACCATGTGTGATCAGGTACTTGGAGGAGGGCCATGGAGCGGCTACACCCAATGGACAAGATGGTAAGAATACCGACCGTGAAGTACAAGAAGAAGAGCTGCAGAAGAAGCACCAGCCACCGGATGACCGCACGGGACCGGACGTCCAACGCCTGAAGCCCCAGCCACTGGACGACCGCTCGGGACCGGATGTCCGGCGCCTGAAGCCCCAACCGAGCTATGGCAAGCGGACGTCCGGCCTAGACGGGACGACTGGCGACCACGCACCTGAGCCAAACGAGCGGAAGTCCGACGCCACTGGACGTCTGGCGACCGGACGACCGGCCACTTCCGGAAATCCGCTACTCCAGCATCTGAACCAGAATGAGCGGGAGACCAGCGACTACCAGACGTTCGGCCGCCCACGAGCCACCGGACCGGCCCCCAGCGGACGTCCGGTACCTGTATGTGCACAGGATTCGGGCCCGAGGTCCATGTACCCCCTCACTTCGTCCCTAGTTGCACTAAGACTATAAATAAACCTCCTATTTCTCCTAGCTAGGGTTAGCAAAGGATTAGCTCATTTTTTGTGTGAGAGCTTTGCTCATCCACTTGGTTACCTTCTCCTCGGAGATAGCGCCTCCTGAGAGAAGATCCGCCAACCGGATTCAAGACCCCTTCAGGGGAAGAACCTCAAGACCTCCTCACGGAGAAGATCGTGCTACTTGTATCGTCCTTAGTTGACCGTGGACCGTGTGATCTCTTGTGTACTTGAGGACCTAGCATATGTGTGACAATTTATTGTTGGTTTAGTGATTCTCTCGTGTTTCCCTTTGTGTTTCCCCTCATGTTCTTCGTGTTCATCACGGGATCCGCTTCTTTCATGAAAGATCGGATTCTAGGGTTCCTACCCTACATCATCTTGGTATCCGAGCCACGTTGATCATGATTTCGGAGCCTCCCCGTTGTGTTTCTAGCCTTGTGTTTTGTTGATTTTGTCCCTAATTCAAAAAATTCCCCACAAAAATAGCCCCAATTTTTTTTTGATTTGTTGGTGTGATGAATTTTTTTTGGATTTGATCCATGGATTTGCTTTGCCTTGTGTGGATCTAGCTTTTCCCCTTCGTTCCCACCTTTTTCATCCATCAAATCGCCCAAATTCGATGAATTTGGACCTCCCCATTCACGAACCCTTGTTGTTCATACCATTCCCGAAGTTGCCCAGGCATCGGACATCCGCAAGCTACCGGACATCTGACGACCGGATGACCGCTCCTCCACCAATGTCCGGTGTTCCCTGTGGAAACTGAATTTTTTCAGTTTGGTCTCCACCACCGCCACACCTCCGCATATGCACTCCCACCACCTCTACACCATCACCACTTCCGCATAGCACCACCATTGCTTATCCGTTTCGCACTCCGACTCGTTTTGCAACTTTGTGCTTTGAGAATTTGAGTTGTGGTTCCGTGTCCTATTGTGTTTTGGCTATTTAGGTACGGTTCGACATCAACATCACCGCCGCTCATCTTCACCACGTACGCGTCATCGACAACAACTGCTACACCATTTGGACACCATACCGTAAGCGAGAACGTTAACATCATCTTGGTATTGGATACATCATTCTTGCCATTACATTGGTAGCCATCATAGCCTTACTCCTTTGCGTCGCTTACCCATCGAGGCTAGCCTTTGAGTATTGCCGGCAACGTGACTTCTGCACATTATTGATCATACTTCCCATAGCATACATACATCATTGGTGCATATCTTGGTATCATCTCTTGTGTCACAAGGTTGTCATCACATACACAATTGCTATCTTGGTTCGTGAAGCATTGCATGAGAAAAGAGCTCAAACAACAAAGAGCCAAACAAGCTTTTAAGCAAAAGGGAAAGATAAGCAAAGAGCTTTTAAGAAAGAACCATAGCATCATACAACATTAAGATTGTCATACTAGATCATCTTGGATCATATCATAAAAACACCATACATATATCATACTTGGGATAGAAGTCATTGCATTTTTGCTTAGTAGGTTGTGCACAAGTCTTTGTATCCGCCTATGGTGCAATCGTGCTAGCGTCTCTCTAGTATTGTGCGACAAGAGCATTTTCATGGATTCCACATTTTGGCTCATCCTTGGTTGCACGATCCCACTTATCGCTTTGTGTGTGTGTTTCTGTGTACCTTATATTGCTTGGTCTACTTGTTGCATTGCAAACTTGCGAATCTTTTCCAACATTATTGAAGCTTACTAACAATTGCATCAAATTTTGTGCCACCCATCCTAACCAAGCTCCACCATAAGCTTTTACTTGTGTAGGTGTGAGAAACTGACAAGAATTGGTACCAATTGTGCTATTTCCTTGTTCCACATTCGAGTGATCATTGATCCACCTTCAACTTCAGTCAAGGTACATTTGGTATACGTTCTTCTCTTTCTCCCACTCACATATTTCTCTTGGAATGATGGATAGGCCAAGTACTTCTACCAACCCACTCTTCACCGGCAAGACGACGACATGAACTCCTACGTCACCAAGAGCCACCTCTTTGGTGCACAACGTGCTTTGCATCAAGAGCAACAAGCAATGAGTGAACGCATCGACAACCTTGCCACCGACTTGCGACTCTCCTAGCAACATACAAGAGACTACTTCGACCACAAGCTCGACGATCACAAGCAAGAGAACAACGCAAGAATGGACGAGATTCATGCTTTGTTGCTCAACCGCTCTTCTTGCACTTCGTCCTCATCAAGATAGAGCCGCTCAAGTCGACACTCCGACTTCACCCTCTCCGGCTCACGTACACTGACATCGCGCGTGCAACGATCGTCAAGCAAGCCTCAATCCTCTAAGCGACACCAACTCTCAAGAGCACCGACACCGTCAAAACCAAGCTACCTTTGTGCAAGCACGATAACGACAACGACAATGCCAACACGAAGAGGAAGAGCAAGCGCGTCTACACCAAGATGCACAAGATGCCGAGGCACAACGCCAAGAACAACAACTATGTGAAGCTCAAGCACTTGAGGTGCAACGTGCCCTTTGAGTGGGGATGAAAATGGAGTGGAAACTTTCTGATACATCCATTTTGCATCATGGTTTCATATCAATATTTATTGCATTATGGGCTATTATTACACGTTATGTCACAATACTTATGCCTATTCTCTCTTATTTTACAAGGTTTACATAAAGAGGGAGAATGCCGGCAGCTGCGATTCTGGGCTGGAAAAGGAGCAAATATTGGAGACCTATTCTGCACAGCTCCAAAAGTCCTGAAACTTCACGGGAGTTATTTCCATAATATATAAAAAATATTGAGTGCAAGAACTACTAGAGGGGGGCCACCCACCAGCCACGAGGGTGGGGGCGCACCCCCTGCCTCGTGGGCCCCCTGGTGGCCCTCTAATGCCCATCTTCTACTATATGGAGTATTTCGTCGAGGAAAAAATCATAAGCAAGCTTTCAGGATGTGACGCCCCGAGACCGATGCGCCAGGTGTCTTCCAGTTATTCGCCGTCGTTGCCATGTCATTCGCTTGCGTGTTGCATCTTGCCATGTCATCATCCGCATTGCATCTGCATGTTTCCGAAAACTTGCATCCGTCCCGGTCTCCTTGTTCCGTCTGTTGTCCGTTCTGAGCCCAGACACACTTGCACGCGCCCGCGGCATGTCCGAAATAGTATTTTATAAGTGGCCAGAAAATGTTCTCGGGTTGGTTTGAAAGTTGGCATGCGGTGTTGTTATAGTGTTAGTAGGTCGCCTGCCAAGTTTCATCGCATTCGGAGTTCGTTTGATATCCCAACCGTTAAACTATAGCGGCAGTATAGCCGGTCTATCGTTGGACGTTTTCGGTCTCCGGAAACTGCTGTCGGGCCCTCTCTCTCTCTCTTCTCTCCTCTCAACCTCGCCACAGTCCACCTAGTCCATCCACCTACCCCTCTTCGCGTCCGGAGCCGTCCGATGCGATCGCACGGTCCGAAAACCCCTCTTTGCATAGTGCACCGATCCCTCACGTGCGCGTCCGAAACTTTTCCGGACCCGACCCGGACAGTCGTCACCGTTGAATCCGGATCATCCCCAAACATCTACAAAACATCACCGTTTTCTTATTTGGGTTCCCTAGCCTATTTTTCCCGACCGTCCGATTTTGATCGGAGGGACGAGTTAGCCCCTAACCTAAACTCATCTGATATAAATATCAGATCAAACCCTAGCCTATACTGTCCCATCCTCTGAATCCCTCCACTGTCACTCTCTCTGGTTCCCCTCGGGATCACCAGCGAACCAACCAGAGCCTCCACCTTCTCCTCGGTCTCCCCACCAGCCCAAATGAAGCTCTCGAACAAGTCTCCTCCTTCCTCGGGAGCGATCCAGATCCCACCTGGCCAAATCCTCTCGCCCGATCTTCCTAGATCCAAACCGCAGCCAACCACTGCCCGAGCTTCCCCTTCCCCGAGCAGCACCCGTCCCGGCCAGCTTCCAGATCGAGAAAACTCGAACTCGACCAGCAGCCAGAGTCCACGGCCTCCTCTGCTTCTTCTCAAGCACTTCCATGGAGCCAGCCGTCCCTGCATAACTCCACTTAACTTGTAGTTTTGTTTGTGCCCTTTGCCATGCCATGCATATTTAAACCGGACATGCATCATACTTGTTTGCGCATCATGCCATGTTTATGTGATGGTTGTTTACTATGTTGTTTGCTTCTTTCCGGGTTGCTTCTGGCATTAGCTTCGGTTTCGTTCCGGAGTTGTGAGGATCCGTTCGACTACGTCTGTTTGTCTTCTTCATGGACCCGCTCTTCTTCCTTGCGGGATCTCAGGCAAGATGACCATACCCTCGAAATCACTTCTATCTTTTCTTGCTAGTTTCTCGCTCTACTACTATGCCTATGTCGCGATACCTACCACTTGCTATATCATGCCTCCCACATTGCCATGTCAAACCTCTAACCCACCTTGTCCTAGCAAACCGTTGTTTGGCTATGTTACCGCTTTGCTCAGCCCCTCTTATAGTGTTTCTAGTTGCAGGTGAAGATTGGAGTTGTTCCTTGTTGGAACATGTTTATTGTTGGGAGATCACAATATCTCTTATTTAATTAATGCATCTTATATACTTGGTAAAGGGTGGAAGGCTCGGCCTTATGCCTGGTGTTTTGTTCCACTCTTGCCGCCCTAGTTTCCGTCATACCGGTGTTATGTTCCTTGATTTTGCGTTCCTTACATGGTTGGCTTATAATGGGAACCCCTTGACAGTTCGCCTTGAATAAAACTCCTCCAGCAAGGCCCAACATTGGTTTTACCATTTTCCACCTAGCCTTTTTCCCTTGGGTTCTGCAGACTCAAGGGTCATCTTTATTTTAACCCCCGGGCCAGTGCTCCTCTGAGTGTTGGTCCAACCTGTCAGCTGCCGGTGGCCACCAGGGGCAACTCTGGGCTGGCCTACCGGAACCTTGGACAATCCGGTCTGCCCTGAGAACGAGATATGTGCAGCTCCTATCGGGATTTGTCGGCACATTCGGGTGGCTTTGCTAGTCTTGTTTTACCATTGTTGAGATGTCTTGTAACCGGGATTCCGAGTCTTATCGGGCCGTCCTAGGAGAAGGAATATCCTTCGTTGACCGTGAGAGCTTGTGATGGGCTAAGTTAGGACACCCCTGCAGGGTTTTGAACTTTCGAAAGCCATGCCCGCGGTTATGGGCAGATGGGAATTTGTTAATGTCCGATTGTAGAAAACTTGACACTTAACTTAATTAAAATGCATCAACCGCGTGTGTAGCCGTGATGGTCTCTTCTCGGCGGAGTCCGGGAAGTGAACATGGTGCTGGAGTTATGCTTGAACGTAAGTAGTTTCAGGATCACTTCTAGTTCACGGCCGTGCTTTGCTTCTCTTCTCGCTCTCATTTGCGTAAGTTGGCCACCATATATGCTAGTTCTTGCTGCAGCTCCACCTCACATACCTTTTCCCTACCCATAAGCGTAAATAGTCTTGATCACGAGGGTGTGAGATTGCTGAGTCCCTGTGACTCACAGATTACTTCCAAAACCAGTTTGCAGGTGCCGATGAAACCGTGCAGGTGACGCAACCGAGCTCAAGGAGGAGCTCGATGAAGATCGCGTTCTTTGTGTTGTTTCATTTCAGTTGATCAGTAGTGGAGCCCAGTCGGGGCGATCGGGGATCTTTTGCATTAGGGGTAGTCTTCTTTTATTTTGGTTCCGTAGTCGGACCTTGATTGTATTCTGGATGTTGTAATGCTTTTCATGTATTGTGTGAAGTGGCGATTGTAAGCCAACTATGTATCTCTTTCTTATTCAGTACATGGGTTGTGTAAAGATTACCCCTCTTGCGACATGCCTACAATGCGATTATGCCTCTAAGTCGTGCTCCGACACGTGGGAGATATAGCCGCATCGTGGGTGTTACACGGGACGAGACTCCGCCGCCATGAGGCGGAACCTTAGCAGAACCAATCTAGGGCTCTGGCGGAGCTGTTCTGTCGATGAAGCTTCCCTCTGGGAAGGGGAAATCATCACCGTCATCATCACCAACGATCCTCTCATCGGGAGGGGGTCAATCTCCATCAACATCTTCACCAGCACCATCTCATCTCAAACCCTAGTTCATCTCTTGTATCCAATCTTTGTATCCAAACCTCAAATTAGTACCCGTGGGTTGCTAGTAGTGTTGATTACTCCTTGTAGTTGATGCAAGTTGGTTTACTTGGTGGAAGATCATATGTTCAGATCCATTATGCATATTAATACCCCTCTGATTATGAACATGAATATGCTTTCTGAGTAGTTACGTTTGTTCCTGAGGACATGGGAGAAGTCTTGCTATTAGTAGTCATGTGAATTTGGTATTCGTTCGATATTTTGATATGATGTATGTTGTCATCCCTCTAGTGGTGTCATGTGAACGTCGACTACATGACACTTCACCATTGTTTGGGCCCATAGGGAGGCATTGGGAAGTAATTAGTAGATGATGGGTTGCTAGAGTGACAGAAGCTTAAACCCTAGTTTATGCATTGCTTCGTAAGGGGCTGATTTGGATCCATATGTTTCATGCTATGGTTAGGTTTACCTTAATACTTCTGTTGTAGTTGCGGATGCTTGCAATAGGGGTTAATCATAAGTGGGATGCTTGTCCAAGTAAGGACAGCACCCAAGCACCGGTCCACCCACATATCAAATTATCAAAGTACCGAACGCGAATCATATGATCGTGATGAAAACTAGCTTGATGATAATTCCCACGTGTCCTCGGGAGCGCTTTCTGTCATATAAGAGTTTGTCCAGGCTTGTCCTTTGCTACAAAAAGGATTGGGCCTGATACGTCTCCAACGTATCTATAATTTTTTATTGTTCCATGCTATATTATTTTCTGTTTCGGACATTATTGGGCTTTATTATACACTTTTATATTATTTTTAGGACTAACCTATTAACCGGAGGACCAGCCCGGAATTGTTGTTTTTTGCCTATTTCAGAGTTTCGCAGAAAAAGAATATCAAACGGAGTCCAAACGGAATGAAACCTTCGGGAACGTGATTTTTGGAACGAACGCGATCTAGTGGACTTGGACCCTACGTCAAGAAAGCAACCAGGAAGGCATGAGGTAGGGGGCGCGCCTACCCCCCAGGCGCTCCCTCCACCCTCGTGGGGCCCACATTGCTCCACCGACGTACTTCTTCCTCCGATATATACCTACGTACCCCCAAACTACCAGATACGGAGCCAAAAACCTAATTCCACCACCGCAACCTTCTGTACCCGTGAGATTCCATCTTGGGGCCTTTTCCGATCACGGAGGGCTTCTACATCAACACCATAGCATCTCTGATGATGTGTGGGTAGTTTACTTCAGACCTTCCGGTCCATAGTTATTAGCTAGATGGCTTCTTGTCTCTTTTTGGATCTCAATACAAGGTTCTCCCCCTCTCTTGTGGAGATCTATTCGATGTAATCTTCTTTTGCGGTGTGTTTGTTGAGATCGGTGAATTGTGGGTTTATGATCAAGTTTATCTATGAGCAATATTTGAATCTTCTCTGAATTCTTTTATGTATGATTGGTTATCTTTGCAAGTCTCTTCGAATTATCAGTTTGGTTTGGCCTACTAGATTGATCTTTCTTGCAATGGGAGAAGTGCTTAGCTTTGGGTTCAATCTTGCGGTGTCCTTTCCCAGTGACAGTAGGGGCAGCAAGGCACATATTGTATTGTTGCCATCGAGGATAACAAGATGGGGTTTATATCATATTGCATGAGTTTATCCCTCTACACCATGTCATCTTGCTTAAAGTGTTTCTCTGTTCCTTTGAACTTAATACTCTAGATGCATGCTGGATAGCGGTCGATGTGTGGAGTAATAGTAGTAGATGCAGGCAGGAGTCGGTCTACTTGTCTCGGACGTGATGCCTATATACATGATCATACCTAGATATTCTCATAACTATGCTCAATTCTGTCAATTGCTCAACAGTAATTTGTTTACCCACCGTAATACTTATGCTCTCGAGAGAAGCCACTAGTGAAACCTATGGCCCCCAGGTCTATTTTCCATCATATTAATCTCCCTTTAACAAGCTATTTCTTGCGCCGTTTTTATTTTGCTTTATTTACTTTGCATCTTTATCATAAAAATACCAAAAATATTATCTTATCATATCTATCAGATCTATCTTTCGTAAGTGATCGTGAAGGGATTGACAACCCCTTTATTGCATTGTCACAAGGATTTTATTTGTTTGTGTAGGTGCGACGGACTCGTGCGTGGCCTCCTACTGGATTGATACCTTGGTTCTAAAAAACTGAGGGAAATACTTACGATACTTTGCTGCATCACCCTTTCCTCTTCAAGGGAAAACCAATGCAGTGCTCAAGAGGTAGCAGGAAGGATTTCTGGTGCCGTTGCCGGGGAGTCTACGCAAAAGTCAGCATACCAAGTACCCATCACAAACCCTTATCTCCTTAATTACATTATTTGCCATTTGCCTCACGTTTTCCTCTCCCCCACTTCACCCTTGCTGTTTTATTTGCCCTCTCTCTCTCCGTCCTCCTTCTCTTTCCCTATCTGCCTCTTTTTCGTCTGCTTCTTGTTTGCCCGTGTGTTGGATCGCTTGTTTGTCGTTATGGCTAGTCCCCTATCTTCTCCGTTGTCTCCTGAAAATGAAGTTCTTAATTTTAAGTAGAGGGAAGGAGAAAATCTAAAAGACGCTTGGTATAGAATTTTCAATGCTCAAAATAGATCTACCAAGAAGCAATCTACTTCCGTTCTTCTCCGCAATTTTTATGTAGGTGCTACTCCTTGGCACAGATATATTCTTGATACCATTACCGGAGGGAATTTCTTGGGTAGCCATACTTTTGATTCTTATGATGCTATGATAGCTTTGTTTGGCTCACCCCCTCTTTTGGTTAATGGAACTATGTTAGCTTTGGAGCATGTAATGCAAAGACTTGAAATTATTGAAAATAAAGTTATTACCGTAGAGTTAATTGAAAATTTGTATAAAAATATCCACAACCAAATTACTCAATATGGATCTAAAGTAGGAGTCACTTTGAAAAATATTAAGGAGAAGGAACCCATAGTTAATGAAAGAATAAATCAGGATTCCACTAGAATCGGTAAACTTGAGGGTATCATTACTAACTTGGGAACCGCTTTTTCTTACATAAAGAATACTCCAAGTCCCGCAACTAAAATTGCCAAGCTTATGTATGTTCCTAAAAATAAGCGTGAATCCTCTAGCAAGGAAACTGCGGATCTCAAATCTATAAGTATTCATCCCAATCTTTTTGCTATCATTAAGGAACCATTTGCTACAAATGATTTTTTTTATTTTGTTCCTAGAATTTTGATAATTAATAAAAATAAAGAAACTCCTAAGGGTGATAGATGTCTCATTAAAGAATTACCCACTAAAGATACCTAGATCTATCTTCGCTTTTATGCCTAGCTAGGGGCGTTAAACGATAACGCTTGTTGGGAGGCAACCCAATTTTATTTTCATTCATTGCTTTTTGCTCCTGTTTAGTAATAAATAATTTATCTATCCTCTGTTTTGGTTGTGTTTTTGTGTTTAATTAGTGTTTGTGCCAAGTAGAACCGTTAGGAAGACTTGGGGAAAGTCTTTTTGATCTTGCTGTAAAAAACAGAAACTTTAGCGCTCACGAGAATTGCTGCCATTTTTATTTGGAAAGTGCTATTTAGTAAATTATTTTTGAATATGATTAATAGATAAATTAATCACGTCCAGCAGTTTATCTTAGAATTTTTGGTGTTCCAGAAGTTTGCGTTAGCTACAGATTACTACATACTGTTCTGTTTTTGGCAGATTCTGTTTTTCGTGTGTTGTTTGCTTATTTTGATGAATCTATGGATAGTAAAATAGTTTATAAACCATAGAGAAGTTGGAATACATTAGGTTTAACACAAATATAAATAAAGAATGAGTTCATTATAGTACCTTGAAGTGGTGTTTTGTTTTCTTTCGCTAACGGAGCTCACGAGATTTTCTACTTTAAGTTTTGTGTTGTGAAGTTTTCATGTTTTGGGTAAAAGATTTGATGGATTATGGAACAAGGAGTGGCAAGAGCCTAAGCCTGGGGATGCCCATGGCACCCCAAGGTAAAATTCAAGGAAACCCAAAAGCCTAAGCTGGGGATGCCCCGGAAGTCACCCCCTGTTTCGTCTTCGTCTATCGGTAACTTTACTTGGAGCTATATTTTTATTCACCACATGATATGTGTTTTGCTTGGAGCGTCTTGTAGTATTTGAGCCTTTATTTGTTAGTTTATCACAATAATCCTTGCTGTACACACCTTTTGAGAGAGACTCACATGATTTGAAAATTATTAGAATACTCTATGTGCTTCACTTATATCTTTTGAGCTATATAGTTTTTGCTCTAGTGCTTCACTTATACCTTTTAGAGCACGGTGGTGGATTTGTTTTATATAAACTATTGTTCTCTCATGCTTCAGTTAGATCATTTTGAGAGTCCTACAAAACAGCGTGGTAATTTTCTTTAATTATGATAGGCATTCAAGATTAGTAAAAAAATTCTTATGAGTGTGTTGAATACTATGAGAAGTTTGATACTTGATAATTGTTTTCATATATGGAGATGGTGATATTAGAGTCATGCTAGTTGAGTAGTTGTGAATTTGAGAAATACTTGTGTTGAAGTTTGTGATTCTCGTAGCATGCACGTATGGTGAACCGTTATGTGATGAAGTCGGAGCATGATTTATTTATTGATTGTCTTCCTTATGAGTGGCGGTCGGGGACGAGCGATGGTCTTTTCCTACCAATCTATCCCCCTATGAGCATGCGCGTAATACTTTGCTTTGATAACTAATAGATTTTTGCAATAAGTATGTGAGTTCTTTATGACTAATGTTGAGTCCATGGATTATACACACTCTCACCTTTCCACCATTGCTAGCCTTTCTAATACCGCGCACTTTTCACCGGTATCATACACCCACCATATACCTTCCTCAAAACAGCCACCATACCTACCTATCATGGCATTTCCATAGCCATTCCGAGATATATTGCCATGCAACTTTCCACCATTCCGTTTACTATGACACGCTCCATCATTGTCATATTGCTTTGCATGATCATGTAGTTGACATTGTATTTGTGGCAAAGTCACCGTTCATAATTCTTTCATACATGTCACTCTTGATTCATTGCATATCCCAGTATACCGCCGGAGGCATTCACATAGAGTCATATTTTGTTCTAAGTATTGAGTTGTAATTGTTGAGTTGTAAGTAAATAAAAGTGTGATGATCATCATTTTTAGAGCATTGTCCCAAGTGAGGAAAGGATGATGGAGAATATGATTCCCCCACAAGTCGGGATGAGACTCCGGACTAAATAAAAAAAAGAGGCCATAAAAAAAGAGAAGAGGCCCAAATAAAAAAATGAGAGAAAAAGGGAGAAGGGACAATGCTACTATCCTTTTACCACACTTGTGCTTCAAAGTAGCACCATGATCTTCATGATAGAGAGTCTCCTATGATAGCACTTTCATATACTAGTGGTAATTTTTCATTATAGAACTTGGCTTGTATATTCCAATGATGGGCTTCCTCAAAATGCCCTAGGTCTTCATGAGCAAGCGAGTTGGATGCACACCCACTTAGTTCCTTTTGTTGAGCTTTCATATACTTATAGCTCTAGTGCATCCGTTGCATGGCAATCCCTACTCACTCACATTGATATCTATTAATGGGCATCTCCATAGCCCTTTGATACGCCTAGTTGATGTGAGACTATCTTCTCCTTTTTTGTCTTCTACAAAACCACCATTCTATTCCACATATAGTGCTATGTCCAAGGCTCACGCTCATGTATTGCGTGAAGATTGAAAAAGTTTGAGAACACCACAAGTATGAAACAATTTCTTGGCTTGTCAACGGGGTTGTGCATGATTTAAATACTTTGTGTGGTGAAGATAGAGCATAGCCAGACTATATGATTTTGTAGGGATAACTTTCTTTGGCCATGTTATTTTGAGAAGACATAATTGCTTAGCTAGTATGCTTGAAGTATTATTATTTCTATGTCAATATTAAAGTTTTGTCTTGAATCTTTCGGATCTGAATATTCATACCACAATTAAGAGAATTACATTAAAATTATGCCAAGTAGCATTCCACATCAAAAATTCTGTTTTTATCATTTACCTACTCGAGGACGAGCAGGAATTAAGCTTGGGGATGCTTGATACGTCTCCAACTGTAACGCCCCATATTTAACCTGCCATATTTGTATTCCAACTCTTGTCATTTCTGGCACTAAGTTACGTATTTCCTCGTTGTTGAGTTTTGTCGTCGTGTTGCTTTTGTCTTTGTCATGCATCTCATATCATGCCATCATGTGCATCGCATTTGCATACGTGTTCGTCTCATGCATCCAAGCATTTTCCCCGTTGTCTGTTTTGCATTTCGGCGCTCCTATGTCCTCCGGTGTCCCCTTTTGCCTGTTTTCGTGTGCGGGTGTTAAACATTCTCGGATTGGACCGAGACTTGCCAAGCGGCCTTGGTTTACTACCGGTAGACCACCTGTCAAGTTTCGTGCCATTTGGACTTCGTTTGTAACTCCAACGGTTAACCGAGGAACCGAAAAGGCCTCGTGTGTGTTGCAGCCCAACACCTCCCCAAAGTGGCCCAAAGCCCACCTAAACACCCTCCATCATCTCGGTCATTCGATCACGATCGCGTGGCCGAAAACCGTGCTCAATTTGGAGCCTCCTGGCTCCTTCTTTGTATATAAAGGCACCTCCACCAAAAATCCCAGATCCATTCTACCCTAACCCTAGCTCCCTCTCCCATCCGCGCGGCCGCGTGTCCGCCCACCGCCGGACAGAATCCCGCCGCCGCCACGTGTTGCCTTCCCACTCGTCCACCGCGCGCCCCACATCGCCGGCCCGTCCGGGCCCAGGGCAGGCCCTCCCCGAGCCCGCGCGCGCGCCCCGCCGCTCGCGTTGACTCCTCACCGCCCTGCTCAGCCTTCGCCGCTCGGCCGCCGCCTCGCCATTGTCACCGGCCGCCGCGCCACCGTGTTGTCCTGCCGTCCATCGCCGCCCCGGCGAGCTCCCTGGCCGGATCCCGCTTCTCCGGCGACCCCCAAGCCCCGGTCGGCCTCCTCCTCGACGCCGGCGTCTTCTCTGGCGACTCCCCGGCGAACTTCGATCCACGTGCACGAACCCTAGATCTAGATGTGGGAGGTTGACCTCGTTTTTTCCCTAAGTCCCAGTAATTTTTAGCATACTTCATCACATCATAACTTTGCACCCGTGGCTCCGTTTTGGGCGTGTAGCATATCAAATTATTCGTCTCGATGTGTACTTCCTTTCATCCCATTGCACCATGTTCATTTGAGTTCATCTTGATGCCCTAAATGATGTTGCAAGAGTGCTATGTAATGTTAGTTTCAGATTCTTATCAGAGTTTGGACATTTGTCATTTTTGCCATGTTTAATGTGTGCCTCCTATGAACTTGAGCCCTACATGTGTTTTGAAGTATGTCATGCCATCCTTACGGGGGTGTATGCCATGTATTTTTGGGATCTTTGTGGTGACTAGCACAAGCATGCAAAGTAGCTCACGTAATGTTGCTGATTTCAGGAACTTAGAATTCTTCTAAGTTTTTTCCCTGTTAATGTTTTTATGCCATGTATTCTTGTTACTACAGGGTGATCCATGCCTCTTTTGAGCATGTTCAATAAGGATGTTTTTGAGATATTGTTATGCTCTATCCATCTATGTCTTTGTTTGCAATTATGGAGTGCCCTAGCATGACTCAATCTTGCTCTACTTTTGCTATAAAATGTTCCTGGCAGATTGTTTACGTGTTAAGCGATTTTGCCGAGGTTGTTGTAGTTGATCCATGCATGCTATGAGAGTGTTCTTGCCATGGTTAGCTTATTTATCATATCTACTTTCTGGTTGTATGCTTAGTTTGTCATGCAATGCCTTGTGGTGAGTGCATCGAGCTCACAAACATGCCTACGTGAATCTGTTTTGCCATGTTCCAGTTTTCTGCTAAGTCTGAATCTGTTAACGAAACATGCTATGTTTACATGGGTGCCATTGTATTTTCTGATCCCTTTTGGCTTATGGTCAGTAAGGAACTTTTGTTGTATGCTTTGTGTAGTTTCATGCCATGCCTTGCTTTGCCCTGATTTGTTCCTGTAACATGTTGTTATCTTGCTCTAAACATTGCTTCCTGATGTTAAATCCTGCCATGTTGTTATTTTCACTAAGTCTGTAACCTGATATCTTTTGCACTTTTGCCATGCTTGTTTGAACCTGCTATTGTGTGAATTAGCCATAGCTCAGTGTTCATCTTTTGTCAAGCATCCTGGGTGGATCACTGCCATGTGCTTTGTTGTTCTGTTAGAGTGCAGTAGCTTGTTGTTCTTGATGCATTTAGATGGCCTCGTGCTGTTAATTGCAGCTTTGTGCCATTATTGTTTTGCTTGCCATTTGCAAACCATGCATCCGATTCCGGTGATCTTTATATGATTCCGACCGAAATCAACTCATCTTTCCAGCGGCACTCTTGGTTTCCCAAGTTGAGGCCTGGTTCAATCTTTCCTTTCCGAAACATGCATATGCATCGCATATCACATCCCGCATATCATGCCATGTTTTGCATCATGTTGCTTGCGCATTGCACCGTGGTTGATTGTGTCTCCCTTTGCTTGTGTTCTTGCTTTGGATAGAGCCGGGAGACGAGTACATGATCGAGGAACCCGTTGAGTACGCTTACGAGGATCAAGCTAACGTCAACTCGGAGAACTTTGCAGGCAAGATGACCATACCCTACAAATCACTTCTATCTTTGCTTGCTATATGCTCGCTCTATTGCTATGCCTATGCTATGATACCTACCACTTGCTTATCATACCTCCCATATTGCCATGTCAAGCCTCTAACCCACCTTGTCCTAGCAAACCGTTGTTTGGCTATGTTACCGCTTTGCTCAGCCCCTCTTATAGCGTTGCTAGTTGCAAGTGAAGATTGGAGTTTTTTCCTTGTTGGAACATGTTTATTGTTGGGATATCACTATTAGATCTTGTCTACTTTAATGCATCTATACACTTGGTAAAGGGTGGAAGGCTCGGCCTTATGCCTGGTGTTTTGTTCCACTCTAGCTGCCCTAGTTTCCGTCATACCGGTGTTATGTTCCTTGATTTTGTGTTCCTTACACGGTTGGGTTATAATGGGAACCCCTTGACAGTTCGCCTTGAATAAAACTCCTCCAGCAAGGCCCAACCTTGGTTTTACCATTTGCCACCTAGCCTCTTTTTCCCTTGGGTTCCGCGGACTCAAGGGTCATCTTTATTTTAAACCCCCGGGCCAGTGCTCCTCTGAGTGTTGGTCCAACTTGTCAGCCGCCGGTGGCCACCAGGGGCATCTCCGGGCTGGCCTACCGGAAGTTTGGACAATCCGGTGTGCCCTGAGAACGAGATATGTGCAGCTCCTATCGATATTTGTTGGCACATTCGGGTGGTTTTGCTGGTTTAGTTTTACCATTGTCGAGATGTCTTGTAACCGGGATTCCGAGTCTGATCGGGCCGTCCTAGGAGAAGGATTATCCTTCGTTGACCGTGAGAGCTTGTGATGGGCTAAGTTGGGACACCCCTGCAGGGTTTTGAACTTTCGAAAGCCGTGCCTGCAGTTATGGGCAGATGGGAATTGGTTAATGTCCAGTTGTAGAAAACCCGAAACTTAACTTAATTAAAATGAATCAACGGAGTGTGTGGCCATGATGGTCTCTTTTCGGTGGAGTCCAGGAAGAGAACACGGTCTCGTGTTATGCTTGATCGTAGGTTGTTCTAGGATCACTTCTTGATCATAGTTTCTCAACCGTGCCTTGCCTTCTCTTCTCGCTCTCATTTGCGTATGTTAGCCACCATATATGCTAGTGCTTGTTGTAGCTCCACCTCATACCTTTTACCCTACCTATAAGCTTAAATAGTCTTGATCGCGAGGGTGTGAGATTGCTGAGTCCTCGTGACTCACCGATTACTCCCAAAACCAGATGCAGGGACCGATGATACCGTCCCAGGAGATGCGACTGAGCTCAAGTGGGAGTTCGATGAGGACTCAGGGCGATACTATGTTTCCTTTCCAGACGATCAGTAGTGGAGCCCAGTTGGGCCGATCGAGGACATTATGCATTTGGGGTTGTCTTTATTTTGGTTCCGTAGTCGGACCTTGATTGTATCTGGATGATTGTAATGATATATTTATGCTATTGTGTGACGTGGCGATTGTAAGCCAACTATGTACCTCTTTTCTTATTCAGTACATGGGATGTGTAAAGAGTACCCCTCTTGCAACATTGCCTACAATGCGGTTATGCCTCTAAGTCGTGCTCTAACACGTGGGAGATATAGCCGCATCGTGGGTGTTACACCAACGTATTTATAATTTTTGATAGTTCCATGCTATATTGTATTCTGTTTGGACATTACTGAGCTTTATTATACACTTTTATATTATTTTTGGGACTAACCTATTAACCGGAGGGCCAGCCCAGAATTGCTGTTTTTTTGCCTATTTCAGAGTTTCGCAGAAAAAGAATATCAAACGGAGTCCAAACGGAATGAAACCTTCGGGAACGTGATTTTTGGAACGAATGTGATCTAGAGGACTTGGACCCTACATCAAGAAAGCAACCAGGAAGGCACGAGGTAGGGGGGCGCCACCCCCCCCCCGGCGCGCCCTCCACCCTCGTGGGGCCCATGTTGCTCCATCGACATACTTCTTCCTCCTATATATACCTACGTACCCCCAAACT
This sequence comes from Triticum aestivum, assembly GCF_018294505.1. Classification (NCBI taxonomy): domain Eukaryota; kingdom Viridiplantae; phylum Streptophyta; class Magnoliopsida; order Poales; family Poaceae; genus Triticum; species Triticum aestivum. Next base: position 166,878,772 of record NC_057794.1, read on the forward strand.
ACCAGATACGGAGCCAAAAACATAATTCCACCACCGCAACCTTCTGTACCCATGAGATTCCATCCTGGGGCCTTTTCCAGCTCCACCGGAGGGGGCGTCGATCACGGAGGGCTGCTACATCAACATCATAGCCTCTCCGATGATGTGTGAGTAGTTTACTTCAGACCTTCGGGTCCATAGTTATTAGCTAGATGGCTTCTTCTCTCTTTTTGGATTTCAATACAATGTTCTCCCCCTCTCCTGTGGAGATCTATTCTATATAATCTTCTTTTGCGGTGTGTTTGTTGAGATTGATGAATTGTGGGTTTATGATCAAGTTTATCTATGAGCAATATTTGAATCTTCTCTGAATTCTTTTATGTGCGATTGGTTATCTTTGCAAGTCTCTTCGAATTATCAGTTTGGTTTGGCCTACTAGATTGATCTTTCTTGCAATGGGAGAAGTGCTTAGCTTTGGGTTCAATATTGTGGTGTCCTTTCCCAGTGCCAGTAGGGGCAGTAAGGCACATATTCTACTGTTGCCATCGAGGATAACAAGATGGGGTTTATATCATATTGCATGAGTTTATCCCTCTACATAATGTCATCTTGCTTAAAGTGTTACTTTGTTCCTTTGAATACTCTAGATGCATGCTGGATAGCGGTCGATGTGTGGAGTAATAGTAGTAGATGCAGGCAGGAGTTGGTCTACTTATCTCGGACGTGATGCCTATATACATGATCATACCTAGATAATCTCATAACTATGCTCAATTCTGCCAATTGCTCAACAGTAATTTGTTTACCCACCGTGATAATTATGCTCTCGAGAGAAGCCACTAGTGAAACCTATGGCCCCCAGGTCTATTTTCCATCATATTAATCTCCCTTTAACAAGCTATTTCTTGCACCGTTTTTATCTTGCTTTATTTACTTTGCATCTTTATCATAAAAATACCAAAATATTATCTTATCATATCTATCAGATCTCACTTTCGTAAGTGACCATGAAGGGATTGACAACCCCTTTATTGCGTTGGTTGCGAGGATTTTATTTGTTTGTGTAGGTGCGAGGGACTCGTGCATGGCCTCCTACTGGATTGATACATTGGTTCTAAAAAACTGAGGGAAATACTTACACTACTTTGCTGCATCACCCTTTCCTCTTCAAGGGAAAACCAACACATTGCTCAAGAGGTAGCAGGGCCATCTTGTTGCACCTTATTTAGTTTTATTACTTGCTACTCCTTATCAATTACCTTATCGCAAAACTATCTGTTACCGATAATTTCAGTGCTTGTAGAGAATACCTTGTTGAAAACCGCTTATCATTTCCTTCCGCTCCTCATTGGATTTGACACTCTTACTTATCGAAAGGACTACGATAGATCCCCTATACTTGTGGGTCATCAAGACTCTTTTCTGGCGCTGTTGCCGGGGAGTGAAGCGCCTTTGGTAGGTGGAATTTGGTAAGGAAAATTTTATATAGTGTGCTAAAATTTACTGTCACTTTTTACTATGGAACATAATCCTTTGAGGGGTTTGTTCGGGGTATATTCACTTCGTCCGGAACCACAATTAGTTACTCCTAAACCTACTGAACCTACTGAAAATGTTTACTTTGAAATTCCTTCGGGTATGATAGAGAACTGCTAGCTAATCCTTTTGCAGGAGATGGAACATTGCATCCCGACTTACACTTAATCTATGTGGATGAAGTTTGTGGATTATTTAAGCTTGCAGGTATGCCTGATGATGTTATCAAGAAGAAGGTCTTCCCTTTATCTTTGAAGGGAGATGCATTGACATGGTATAGGCTATGTGATGATATGGAATCCTGGGACTACAAACGGTTGAAATTGGAATTCCATCAGAGGTTTTATCCTATGCATCTCGTTCATCGTGATCGTAATTATATATATAATTTTTGGCCTCGCGAAGGAGAAAGCATCGCTCAAGCTTGGGGGAGGCTCAAGTCAATGTTATATTCATGCCCCAATCATGAGCTCTTAAGAGAAATGATTATTCAAAACTTTTATGCTTGGCTTTCTGACAACAATCGCTCCATGCTCGATACTTCTTGTACTGCTTCCTTTATGATGAAGACTACTGAATTCAAATGGAATTTATTGGAGAGAATTAAACGCAACTCTGAAGATTGGGATCTCGAAGAAGTTAAGGAGTCAGGTATAACACCTAAGTTTGATTGTGTTAAATCTTTTATGGATACCGATGTTTTCTATAAATTTAGCACTAAATATGGACTTGACTCTAAGACAGTAGCTTCTTTCTGTGAATCTTTTGCTACTCATGTTGATCTCCCCAAGGAGAAGTGGTTTAAATATAATCCTCCCATTTAAACAAAAGTATTTGCACCTATTAAAGTTGAAGAAAAGACTATCACTTATAATGATCCTATTGTTCCTACTGCTTATGTTGAGAAACCACCTTTCCCTGTTAGAATAAAGGATCACACTAAAGCTTCAACTATGGTCAACAAAAGTAATAAGAGCAAATTAAAGTTGAACCTAAAATTGCTATGGTTAAAGATCTCTTGGCTAATAATATTCATGGGCATGTTATTTACTTTTGTGATGAATCTGCTAGAATTGCTAGACCTGATACTAAAATAAAATAGACATGTTGTAGGCATGCCTATTATTTCTGTTAAAATAGGAGATCATTGTTATCATGGCTTATGTGATATGGGTGCTAGTGCTAGTGTAATACCTATTTCCTTATACAATGAAATTATGCATGATATTGCACCAGCTGAGATAGAAGATATTGATGTTACCATTAAGCTTGCCAATAGAGATACTATTTCACCAGTTGGGATTGTTAGAGATGTTGAAGTCTTGTGTGGGAAGGTTAAATATCCTGCTGATTTTCTTGTTCTTGGTTCCCCACAAGACAGCTTTTGTCCCATTATATTTGGTAGACCCTTCTTGAACACTGTCAATGCTAAGATAGACTGCAATAAGGATATTGTTTCTGTTGGTCTAGGGGATATGTCTCATGAGTTTAATTTTGCTAAATTTCGTAGACAACCCCATGATAAATAATTGCCTAGTAAAGATGAAATTATTGGTCTTGCTTCTATTGCTGTGCCTCCTAATGATCCTTTAGAACAATATTTGCTAGACCATGAGAATGATATGTTTATGAATGAAAGAAGGGAAATAGATTAAGTATTCTTTAAACAGGGACCTATTCTGAAACACAACTTGCATGTTGAAAATCTAGGGGATCCTCCTCCACCCAAGGGTGATCCCGTGTTTGAACTTAAACCATTACCTGATACTCTTAAATATGCTTATCTTGATGAAAATAAAATATATCATGTTATTATTAGTGCTAACCTTTCAGAGAAGGAGGAAGAGAAATTATTGAAAACTCTAAAGAAGCACCATGCTGCTATTGGATATACTCTTGATGATCTTAAGGGCATTAGTCCCACTCTATGTCAACACAAAATAAATTTGGAGGAAGATGCCAAACCAGTTATTGATCACCAACGACGGCTGAATCCTAAGATGAAAGAAGTGATAAGAAAGGAAATATTAAATCTCCTTGAGGCAGGTATAATTTATCCCGTTGCTGATAGTCAGTGGGTAAGTCCTGTCCATTGTGTCCCTAAGAAGGGAGGTATTACTGTTGTTCCTAATGATAAATATGAATTGATCCCGCAAAGAATTATTACAGGTTATAGGATGGTAATTGATTTCCACAAATTAAATAAGGCTACTAAAAAAGATTATTACCCCTTACCTTTTATTGATCAAATGCTAGAAAGATTATCCAAACATACACATTTTTTTTCTAGATGGTTACTCTGGCTTCTCTCAAATACCTGTGTCAGCTGATGATCAATCAAAGACCACTTTTACTTTCCCTTTCGGTACTTTTGCTTATAGACGTATGCCTTTTGGTTTATGTAATGCACCTGCTACCTTTCAAAGATGTGCGATGGCTATATTCTCTGACTTTTGTGAAAAGATATGTGAGGTTTTCATGGAAGATTTCTCCCTTTATGGATCCTATTTTGATGATTGCTTAAGCAACCTTGATCGAGTTTGGCAGAGATGTGAAGAAACTAATCTTGTCTTGAATTGGGAGAAGTGCCACTTTATGGTTAACGAAGGTATTGTCTTGGGGCATAAAATTTCTAAAAGAGGCATTGAAGTTGATAAAGCTAAAGTTTATGCTATTGAAAATATGCCATGTCCCGAGGACATTAAAGGTATAAGAAGCTTCCTCGGTCACGCCGATTTTTATAGGAGGTTCATTAAGGACTTCTCAAAAATTTCTCGGCCTCTGACTAATCTATTACAAGAATATATTCCTTTTGTCTTTGATGATGATTGCGTAGAAGCATTTGAAATACTTAATAAAGCATTGATTTCTGCACCTATTGTTCAGCCACCTGATTGGAATTTACCCTTCGAAATTATGTGTGATGCTAGTGATTATGCTGTAGGTGTTGTCCTACGGCAAAGAGTTGATAAGAAATTAAATGTTATTCAATATGCTAGTAAAACTCTAGACAATGCCAGAGAAATTATGCTACCACTGAAAAGGAATTCTTAGCAGTTGTATTTGCTTGTGATAAGTTCAGACCTTATATTATTGATTCTAAAGTAACTATTCACACTGATCATGCTGCTATTAAATACCTTATGGAAAAGAAAGATGCTAAACCTAGACTTATTAGATGGGTTCTCTTGCTACAAGAATTTGATTTGCATCTTATCGATAGAAAGGGAGCTGAGAACCCCGTTGCAGACAACTTGTCTAGGTTAGGAAATGGTCTTGATGACCCACTACCTATTGATGATAGCTTTCCTGATGAACAATTAAATGTCGTAAATGCTTCTCGAACTGCTCCATGGTATGCTGATTATGCTAATTATATTGTTGCTAAATTTATACCACCTAGTTTCACATACCAGTAAAAGAAAACGTTCTTCTATGATTTGAGACATTACTTTTGGGATGACCCACATATTTATAAAGAAGGAGTAGATGGTATCATTAGACGTTGTGTACCTGAGCATGAACAGGAACAGATCCTACGCAAGTGTCACTCCGAGACTTATGGAGGACACCATGCTGGAGATAGAACTACACACAAGGTATTGCAATCCGGTTTTTATTGGCCTACTCTCTTGAAGGATGCCCGTATGTTTGTCTTGTCTTATGATGAATGTCAAAGAATTGGTAATATTAGTAGACGTCAAGAAATGCCTATGAATTATTCACTTGTTTGGGGCTTTGATTATATGGGACCCTTTCCTTCCTCTAATGAGTATACACATATTTTAGTTGCTGTTGATTACGTTACTAAGTGGGTAGAAGTTATTCCAACTAGTAGTGTTGATCATAACACCTCTATTAAGATGCTTAAAGAAGTTATTTTCCCGAGGTTTGGAGTCCCTAGATACTTAATGACTGATGGTGGTTCACACTTTATTCATGGTGCTTTTCGTAAAATGCTTGCTAAGTATGATGTTAATCATAGAATTGCATCTCCATATCACCCACAGTCTAGTGGTCAAGTAGAATTAAGTAACAAAGAGCTCAAATTAATTTTGCAAAAGACTGTTAATAGATCTAGAAAGAATTGGTCCAAGAAACTTGATGATGCATTATGGTCCTATAGAACTGCATATAAAAATCCTATGGGTATGGCTCCTTATAAAATGGTTTATGGTAAAGCATGTCACTTACCTCTTGAGTTAGAACATAAGGCATATTGGGCCATTAAAGAGCTCAACTATGACTTCAAACTTGTTGGTGAGAAGAGGTGATTTGACATTAGCTCATTTGATGAATGGAGAACCCAGGCTTATGAAAATGCCAAACTATTTAAAGAAAAGGTTAAAAGATGCATGATAAAAGGATACAAAAGCGTGAGTTCAATGTAGGTGATTATGTATTGTTATACAACTCTATTTTAAGATTTTTTTGCAGGCAAACTCCTCTCTAAATGGGAAGGTCCTTACGTTATCGAGGAGTTCTATCGTTTCGGTGCCAAATCAACAACTTCGAGGGTACAAATATGAAGATGGTGAACAGCCAAAGAATTAAACATCATATCTCAGGTAATCCCATAAATGTTGAAACCAATGTTATTGAAACCGTAACCCCAGAGGAATTCATAAGGGACACTTTCCAGAATGTTTCAGACTCCAAAAAGGAATAGGTATGTGGTACGGTAAGTAAACCGACTCCAAAACAGTTCTAATGGCAATATTTCTCCGTTTTGGAATATTTAGAAAAATAGGAAAATAAGAAGCAGACCGGAAAGGACACGAGGCTTCCACGAGGGTGGGAGGCATGCCCTACCCCCTGGGCGCGCCCCCTGCCTCGTGGGCACCTCGTGCGCTCTCCGAACTCCGTTTTCTTGCATGATACTTCTTTTGGTCGGTAAAAATTCGTTATATAATCTTCCGAAGGTTTTGACCACCGTAGCATGCAAAAATCTCCTATTCTTGTTTCGAGCTGTTTTCTGTCAGGGTTGTCAAGGCCAAGCATCATGTCGTCTCCCTCCTCCAACAATGAGGGCAACGATGCTTGGCTAATGAAGATAGAACTGAAAAGGGAAGAACCTATGGAGATCAACAAGGATGAAGGGATCAAGAAGGCCATGGAGGACCAAGTTCCGGCAACAGAAGACATCCTTCAACTTGATCACAATCTTCTTACCCCAACTGACATCGAAGCTTTCAAGATGATTGAGTTGGCTCGTATACAAAACAAGTATCTCACACCTGAGAATATTTTGTTGAAGGAGCATATCATCACACTCAAGGGCATTATCCACAAGTTGGAGGACCTCCTATGCTCGATGTGCGACTATCCATCATCAACAACTCCACCTTCTTCACTAACAAAGAAGAACTGAGTATCTGGCATGGGCAGTCCCCTTGGCAACTGCCAAGCTTGGGGGAGTGCCCCGGTATCGTATCACCATCACTTTTACCTTTACCATTTTCTTAGTTCGATCCTTTTGATAATATCTTGATCTAGTAGAATAAAGTTTTAGTATGATCTAGTTGTGAGTTTTGCTTTATGATCCCTCTATGTAATCGAGTCCATGAGCTATATATAATAAAGATTAGTGTTGAGTCAAGGGCTTGATTATTTTGCTATGATCTTGAGGGAATAAAATAAAAGGAGAAAGGATAAAAAGAAACAAAGAGATCATATGGATCTTATGGAGAGTAATGACTTCACATATAAAGAGTATGACGAATAAAAGTTGTTGAGAGTTGACAAACATAGTTTTGGTCATCCTTGCAATTAATAAGAAGTAATAAAGAAAGAGAGGTTCACATATAAATATACTATCTTGGACATCTTTTATGATTGTGAGCACTCATTAAAGTATGACATGCTAAGAGTTGACATTGGACAAGGAAGACAACGTAATGGGTTATGTTTTCTTACATCTGAGATAAATTATATTGTCATGGATCATCCAACATGTTGAGCTTGCCTTTCCCTCTCATGCTAGCCAATTTCTTTGCACCAAGTAGAGATATTACTTGTGCTTCCAAATATCCCTAAACCCGTTTCTGCCATGAGAGTCCACCATATCTACCTATGGATTGAGTAAGATCCTTCAAGTAAGTTGTCATCGGTGCAAGCAATAAAAATTGCTCTCTAAATATGTATAACTTATTAGTGCGGAGAAAATAAGCTTTATACGATCTTGTGATATGGAAGAAATAAAAGCGACAGACTGCATATAAAAGGTCCATATCACAAGTGGCAATATAAAGTGACGTTCTTTTGCATTAAGATTTTGCGCATCCAACCATAAAAACGCATGACAACCTCTACTTCCCTCTGCGAAGGGCCTATCTTTTACTTTTATCTTCTACCTTATATAAGAGTCATGGTGATCTTCACCTTTCCTTTTCATATTTTATCCTTTGGCAAGCACAATGTGTTGGAAAGATCCTGATATATATAGCTAATTGGATGTGAGTCTTCATGAACTATTATTGTTGACATTACCCTTGAGGTAAAACGTTGGGAGGCAAAACCATAAGCCCCTATCTTTCTCTTGTCCGATTAAAACTTCATACCCATAAATATTGCCTGAGTGTTAGCAATTGTGAAAGACTAAAAGATGGTTGAGTATGTGGACTTGCTGAAAAGCTCTTATATTGACTCTTTCCTATGTTATGATAAATTGCAATTGCCTCAATGACTGAGATTAGAGTTTGTTGGTTCTCAATGAAGTTTATGATTCATATTTGAAATTGTGATTGAATTGTTACTTTAGAATAAGAGATCATATGACAATATATATATATATATATATATATATATATTGTTCTAAGAATGATCATGATGCCCTCATGTCCGTATTTTATTTTTATCGACACCTCTATCTCTAAACATGTGGACATATCTTTCGATTTCGGCTTTCGCTTGAGGACAAGCGAGGTCTAAGCTTGGGGGAGTTGATACGTCCATTTTGCATCATGCTTTTATATCGATTTTTCTTGCATTATGGGATGTTATTACACATTATGTCACAATACTTATGCCTATTCTCTCTTATTTTACAAGGTTTACATAAAGAGGGAGAATGCCGGCAACTGGGATTCTGGGCTGGAAAAGGAGCAAATATTGGAGACCTATTCTGCACAGCTCCAAAAGTCCTGAAACTTCACGGAAGTTATTTCCAGAATATATAAAAAATACTGAGCGCAAGAAGTACCAGAGGGGGCCACCCACCAGCCACGAGGGTGGGGGCGCGCCCTACCCCCTGGGCACGCCCCCTGCCTCGTGGGCCTCCTGGTGGACCTCCGATGCCCATCTTCTGCTATATGGAGTCTTTCATCGAGGAAAAAATCATAAGCAAGCTTTCGAGACGAGACTCCGCCGCCATGAGGCGGACCCTTGGCGGAACCAATCTAGGGCTCTGGCGGAGCTGTTCTGCCGGGGAAACTTCCCTCTGGGAGGGGGAAATCATCATCATCGTCATCACCAATGATCCTCTCATCGAGAGGGGGTCAATCTCCATCAACATCTTCACCAGCACCATCTCATCTCAAACCCTAGTTCATCTCTTGTATCCAATCTTTGTATCCAAACCTCAGATTAGTACCTGTGGGTTGCTAGTAGTGTTTATTACTCCTTGTGGTTGATGCTAGTTGGTTTACTTGGTGGAAGATAATATGTTCAGATCCATTATGCATATTAATACCCCTATGATTATGAACATGAATATGCTTTGTGAGTAGTTATGTTTGTTCCTAAGGACATGGTAGAAGTCTTGCTATTAGTAGTCATGTGAATTTGGTATTCGTTCGATATTTTGATAAGATGTATGTTGTCATCCCTCTAGTGGTGTCATGTGAACGTCGACTACATGACACTTCACCATTATTTGGTCCTAGAGGGAGGCATTAGTAATAAGTAGATGATGGGTTGCTAGAGTGACAGAAGCTTAAACCCTAGTTTATGCGTTGCTTTGTAAGGGGCTGATTTGGATCCATATGTTTCATGCTATGGTTAGGTTTACCTTAATACTTCTGTTGTAGTTGAGGATTCTTGCAATAGGGGTTAATCATAAGTGGGATGCTTGTCCAATTAAGGACAGCACCCAAGCACCGGTCCACCCACATATCAAATTATCAAAGTACCGAACGCGAATCATATGATCGTGATGAAAACTAGCTTGACGATATTTCCCATGTGTCCTCGGGAGCGCTTTCCTTCATATAAGAGTTTGTCCAGGCTTGTCCTTTGCTACAAAAAGTATTGGGACATCTTGTTGCACCTTGTTTACTTTTATTACTTGCTACTCGTTATCAATTACCTTATCACAAAACTATCTGTTACCGATAATTTCAGTGCTTGCAGAGAATACCTTGCTAAAAACCGCTTATCATTTCCTTCTGCTCATCATTGGGTTCGACACTCTTACTTATCGAAAGGACTAGATAGATCCCCTATACTTGTGGGTCATCACTTTTCGCTTTTCTGGAGGAATAATGGAAACAGAGAGGAAATATGAAAGCAAAAATGGAAATTTGCAAAACGAAAGTGGAAGTGGAATTTTTTATGTGGTAACGGAAACAAAAATGGAACGGTGTTGTAACACCCCGGATATGGTTTTCCTAATATGTAATCCAACTCTTGCCGTTTCCGGTGTTAAGTTATTTTATTTTCTCGGGTTCGGGTTTTTGTCTCCGTGTGTTGTTATCGTTGTCATGCATCTCATATCATGTCATCATGTGCATTGCATTTGCATACGTGTTCATCTCATGCATCCGAGCATTTTCCCCTTTGTCTGTTTTGCATTCCGGCGCTTCGTTCTCCTCCGGTGGTCATTTCTACCTTTCTTTCGTGTGTGGGGATTAAACTTTTCCGGATTGGACCGAGACTTGCCAAGCGGCCTTGGTTTACTACCGGTAGACCGCCTATCAAGTTTCGTACCATTTGGACTTCGTTTGATGCTCCAACGGTTAACCGAGGGACCGAAAAGGCCTCGTGTGTGTTGCAGCCCAACACCCCTCCAAGTTGTCCCAAAACCCACCAAAACCTTCTCCATCATCTAGAGCGTTCGATCATGATCGCGTGGCCGAAAACTGCACCTCATTTGGACTCTCCTAGCTCCTCCTATGCCTATTTAAAGACCCCCCCCCCCCCCGAAAATCTCCTTCTCCTTCCCCCCGAAAACCCTAGATCCATCTCCGCCCGCCGCCGCCGGACAAAATCGCCGGGCCGAACATTGTCCGACCCGCACCGCCACCGCCACGTGTCGCATGTTGGGTTGTTCTTTTATTTTGGCGCCGTAGCCGGGCCATAAGTGTTTGAATGTTGTAATGCTATTTATGTACTTTGATTGACGTGGCGAGTGTAAGCCAACTATGTATCTCCCCTTTTATTATTTACATTACATGGGATGTTGTGAAGATTGCCTAACTTGCGACATTGCTTTCAATGCGGTTATGTCTCTAAGTCGTGCCTCGACACGTGGGAGCTATAGCCACATCGAGGGCGTTATAAGTTGGTAATCAGAGCCTTCGCCGACCTTAGGAGCCCCCATTGCTTGAACGTTTTTAGCAGTCGTTGTTGAGTCTAGAAAAATGTTTTGAGTCATTTAAGAATTATATATCGGAGAGTTTAGGAATTCTTTTTACTTCCCAGTCTCCTCATCGCTCTGGTAAGGCATCCTGATGTAGAGTTTTGACTCTTCTCTTCTCAAATTTCACTAAAAAAATTTAGGATCACGCGGGTATCTTGGAATCGTTCCGATGGTTTTGTGACGAGAACATTGTTATTGGTGCCACCTGTCTTTAGGGATTGTGGCAGTGTCCCGGGGAGTTGAGCTCCGAGGTGTTGTCGTCACAATTTTATCGTTGCAATTCTGGAATACCTGAGTTTAGTACGCCGACATTGAAAATCTCTTTTATGTAGTTCGTTGGTGAGATAACCTCGACGCCACCCAGTACTGGGGCGGGAGTTCGGGAGTATCGCCATAACTTGTATAACGGATGCTTTTCGAAGGTTGAGGTAGATGGTTTCCGAAGTTTTCTCTCGGTTATGTGTTGAAGGATGGATACAGCTGGATGTAGGATTTGCTAGATTTGGGTGAGATATTATGCTTCCCCTGTATCCCCAACACCTGATTGCATAACCGGAAATGTTCGGGAGTTTCATAGGTGGGAATTCTTGTAGCTCTAGTCCTTTCTTCCACGGATATTTGGTTTGAGATTGGGATTTCTTACCGAGTATTCGTTCTTGATCCATACCTTGTTGATTTATTTCTCTACCTAAATTCTAAGTGGCTTCTCAATTTATGGATATGTGACCATTTCAAGAGGAATGCATTCGTTCTTATGTTCGAATGTGAAGACTTTATGTTGCAATTTTCATTCCGTTGGATTCAGCTTCATTTTATCTGTCAATGTGCTAATGGATGTCACCCTCTTTAGGATGGCTCCCGCTAAGAGCACCAATCAGAATCAGAATCAGGATCCGCCACCACCTCCACCTCCTCCGGATGCATGGCAAGCTGTGATGGCAGCAACCAATGCAAACACGCAGTTGATCACGCAAATTCTTCAAGAGCGCAATCAAGCGAACCAAGGCAACCAAGGCAACAATCAGAATCACTTTGCTACACTCAACCAGTTCCTTGCTAACGGGCCAACGACTTTCAGCAATTGTGTTGAGGCAACTGATGCTGACGATTGGCTCGTGGATCTGTGCAAGCATTTCGAGTGCAGTAACGTCAGGCCTAAGGACTTTGTCAAGTTTGCTTCCTTCCAACACAAAGATCAAGCTGCAGAATGGTTCCAGCAGTACAAGGATTCCAGAGGAGGCCGTGTGATTACCTGGGATGAATTCCGTCAAGACTTCAAAGCTCATCATATCCCTCAAAGCGTGGTTGAAAGCAAGCGTGAGGAATTCCGCAACCTGAAGCAAGGCTCTTTGTCTGTCTATGACTACAACAAGTTGTTTCAGAAGGTCGCCCGCTTTGCTAAGCAGGATGTCCCTGATGAGAAGAGCATGATATACCAGTTCAGGGGTGGTCTCAGAGAATAAATCCAGCTAGCTCTTGTTCTCTATGAGCCCTTGAGGTACGATGAGTTCTACAACATGGCATTGAAGCAAGAGGCTGCTCAACTGAGGTATGATGCTTCCAAGAAGCGAGTCAGAGACACTACTCCTTCTTCCTCTACTCAAGTGGCCAAGCAGCAGAAGTATTGGCTTCCTCCTCCTCCGTTCCGTCAGCCGTATCAGCAGAAGAGCAAAGGTGGCAGTGGATCTTCCCACCCACCCAACCCTGGATTTCAGAACAAGACTTCGTCTCAAGCTCCAAGATCGAGTGCTCCGTATCACCGTCCGCTTTCAGAGGTCACGTGCAACAAGTGCCAACAGAAGGGTCACTATACCAACAAATGCTTCAATCAGAGGCGTCTCCCTCCTCCTCCTCCTCCTGTGAGATCGACAAGTACAGCTGTGGTCAAGCATAACCCCAAGCACGCCAAGGTCAACTTGATGAACGCAGCTCAGGCAGAGGACTCGTCAGATGTCATCATGGGTAACCTTCCTGTTAACGATATTTCGGCTAAAGTTCTTTTTGACATGGGTGCATCACATTGTTTCATCTCGAGACCGTTTACATCTAGGCATGAATTGACTTCGCAAGTTTTGCCTAGTCCGTTAGCAGTTGTCTCTCCCGGTAAGCACATGCATGCTAACTCCATTGTTCCGGATGTTACTATCACTTTGGGTGACTACAAGTTCCTTTCTTCCCCAATGGTTCTTGGTAACTCGGATATTGATCTTATTCTCGGGATGGATTGGCTTTCTAAGCACAAGGCACATCTTGATTGTGCAGCCAGGCAGATTCAATTGACTCATTTGTCTGAGGATGTAATTGTCTTTGCCGCTCGTGATGATACCATTCGTCTGTTTTCTCTCAATGAGAAGGGTGAACTGGATGCTATCTCGCAAATTCCAGTCATTTGTGAATATCAAGACGTCTTTCCAGAAGAGCTTCCAGGAATGCCTTCGCACCGGCCAGTTGAATTCGTCATTGATCTTGAGCCTGGCATGGAACCAGTGTGCAAGCATCCTTACAAGCTCGGACCTGAAGAGTTGAAGGAGAGAAGAAGCAACTCAATATTCAAGAGAAAATGGGTCTCATCCGGCCTAGTTCTTCTCCGTGGGGTTGTGGTGTTCTTTTTGTGAAGAAGAAGGATGGAACGGACCGACTTTGTGTTGATTACCGGCCATTGAACAAGAAGACCATCAAGAACAAATACCCACTTCCCAACATCAACGAGCTGTTCGAACAACTCAAAGGTGCCCAAGTATTCTCCAAGCTTGATCTCCATATGGGTTATCATCAGATTCGAATCCGTGAGCAAGATATTCCCAAGACGGCTTTCAGGACAAGCTATGGGTCATATGAATACACTGTCATGTCTTTTGGCCTCGTCAACGCTCCTCTGATTTTCTCTCGCATGATGAACTTCATCTTCAACGCCTACACCAATGACTTCGTTTTGGTCTATCTCGACGACATTCTGGTCTTTTCGAAGAACAAGGAAGATCATGCCAAGCACTTGCGTTTGGTACTCGATAAGCTGAGGGAACACCAGTTCTACGTAAAGTTCTCCAAGTGCGAATTTTGGCTCGATGAGGTTCTTTATCTTGGTCATATCATCTCTGCCAAGGGCATTGCGGTGAATCCTGAGAAGGTGTCTGCAATTGTGAATTGGGAACCACCTCAGAACGTGAAGCAACTCCGTAGCTTCCTCGGTCTCGCAAGCTACTATCGAAGATTCGTTGAAAACTTTTCTATGATCGCGAAGCCTCTCTCAAATCTTCTCCAGAAGCACGTAAAGTATGTTTGGTCTCCGGAGTGTGACATTGCTTTCAACACTTTGAAAGAGAAATTGGTCATCGTTCCAGTTTTGACTCCGCCTGATGAATCCAAACCGTATGAGGTCTTTTGTGATGCCTCTCTCCAAGGTCTTGGCGTAGTGTTGATGCAAGAGAAGAAAGTTGTGGCTTATACCTCTCGCCAGTTGAAGCCCAACGAGAAGAACTACCCCACTCATGACCTCGAGTTGGCGGCAGTTGTGCATGCTCTTTTGACTTGGAGACATCTCTTATTGGGAAGAAAAGTGGACATCTTCACTGACCACAAGAGTCTCAAGTACATCGTCACTCAACCTAATTTCAACCTCAGGCAGACTCGATGGGTCGAAATGATTCAAGAGTAAAATCCAAGTATTGAGTATACTCCAGGCAAGGCCACTGTGATTGCTGACGCATTGAGCAGGAAGGCTTATTGCAACAGTCTTATTCTCAAGCCTTATCAACCCGAGCTTTGTGAAGCTTTCCACAAACTTAATCTGCAAGTTGTTCCTCAAGGTTTCCTCGCCAACCTTCAAGTCTCTCCTACCTTGGAAGACCAGATTCGCCAAGCCCAGCTTCTTGATGCTATGGTGAAAAAGGTGAAGATTGGGATTGCCAAGAGTCAACCCAAGTACAAGTGCTACCGCCTTGATGACAAGGATACTCTCTTCTTCGAGGATCGTATTGTTGTGCCCAAAGGTGATCTTTGTAAAGTTATCTTGAACGAGGCTCAAAATTCTCTCCTCTCCATCCACCCTGGGAGCACGAAGATGTATTAGGACCTCAAGCAGGCTTATTGGTGGACTCGAATGAAGCGCGAGATTGCTCAGTTCGTGAATGAATGTGATGTGTGCAGAAGAGTGAAGGCAGAACACCAAAGGCCAGCTGGTCTCCTCCAACCTCTTGCCATTCCAGAATGGAAGTTTGACCGCATTGAGATGGACTTCGTGAGTGGGTTTCCAAAGTCCAAGCGTGGCAATGATGCTATATTTGTTGTCATCGACAAACTCACTAAAGTGGCTCACTTTCTGCCTATCAAAGAGTTAATCACTGCAGCTCAATTGGCGGAGCTCTATACCTATCGAATTGTCTCTCTGCACGGTATTCCACAAGTGATCTCTTCAGACCATGGCAGCATCTTTACCTCCAAGTTTTGGGATTCTTTTCAGAAGGCCATGGGCACCAACATCCGCTTCAGCACAACTTTCCATCCTCAAACTAGCGGTCAAGTCGAGCGTGTCAACCAGATTCTTGAAGATATGCTCAGGGCTTGTGTGATCTCCTTCAGCATGAAGTGGGAGGATTGTCTTCCTTATGCTGAATTCTCCTACAACAACAGTTTTCTACAACAACAGCAAGGCCCCATTTGAAATTCTGTATGGTAGGAACTGCCGTACCCCTCTCAACTGGTCTGAAACCGGTGAACGTCAGCTTTTGGGTAATGACTTAATCACAGAGGCAGACGAAATGTGCAAAGTCATTCGACATAACCTCAAAGCAGCCCAATCCCGCCAGAAGAGCTACTATGATAGTAAGCACCGTGATTTCGCTTTCGAGATCGGAGATCATGTTTACCTCCGCGTCTCTCCAATGAAAGGTACTCGTCGCTTTGGTATCAAAGGGAAGCTTGCCCCCAGATACGTGGGACCTTTCAAGATTGTCAGCAAGAGAGGCGACCTCACCTATCAACTCGAGCTTCCTTCAAACTTTGCAAATGTGCATGACGTGTTCCATGTCTCTCAGCTCTGAAAGTGTTTCAAGACTCCTGACCGCACCGTCAACTTTGAGGACATTGAGCTCCAAGAAGATCTCTCTTATCGTGAGCACCCCGTTGCTATTCTTGAAGAGACTGAACGCAAGACTCGCAACAAGTCAATCAAATTCCTCAAAGTCAAGTGGTCACACCATTCCGACCGTGAAGCTACCTGGGAACGCGAGGATCACCTCCGTTCTGAGTACCCGGCGTTCTTTCAATCCTAGATCTCGGGACGAGATCCTTTCGTAGTGGTGGAGTGTTGTAACACCCTGGATATGGTTTTCCTAATATGTAATCCAACTCTTGCCGTTTCCGGTGTTAAGTTATTTTATTTTCTCGGGTTTGGGTTTTTGTCTCCGTGTGTTGTTATCGTTGTCATGCATCTCATATCATGTCATCATGTGCATTGCATTTGCATACGTGTTCATCTCATGCATCCGAGCATTTTCCCCTTTGTCCGTTTTGCATTCTGGCGCTTCGTTCTCCTCTTGTAGTCATTTCTACCTTTCTTTCATGTGTGGGGATTAAACTTTTCTGGATTGGACCGAGACTTGCCAAGCAGCCTTGGTTTACTACCGGTAGACCACCTGTCAAGTTTCGTACCATTTGGACTTCGTTTGGTGCTCCAACGGTTAACCGAGGGACCGAAAAGGCCTCATGTGTGTTGCAGCCCGACACCCCTCCAAGTTGTCCCAAAACCCACCAAAACCTTCTCCATCATCTAGAGCGTTCGATCACGATCACGTGGCCGAAAACCGCACCTCATTTGGACTCTCCTAGCTCCTCCTATGCCTATTTAAAGACCCCCCCCCCCGAAAATCTCCTTCTCCTTCCCCCCGAAAACCCTAGATCCATCTCCACCCGCCGCCGCTGAACAAAATCACCGGGCCGGACATTGTCCGACCTGCGCCGCCACCGCCACGTGTCGCATGTTGGGTTGTTCTTCTATTTTGGCGCCGTAGCCGGGCCATGAGTGTTTCAATGTTGTAATACTATTTATGTACTTCGATTGACGTGGCGAATGTAAGCCAACTATGTATCTCCCCTTTTATTATTTATATTACATGGATGTTGTGAAGATTGCCTAACTTGCGACATTGCCTTCAATGCGGTTATGTCTCTAAATCGTGCCTCGACACGTGGGAGCTATAGCCGCATCGAGGGCGTTACAGGTGTTTTCCGGTGGAACAGGCGTGGAAACGGAACTTTCCGTTTCCGTGAATATGGAATTTCCGTTTTTACTATAGGCCTATGGCTACTTTGTAGTCCAACCACTAAACAACACACAATTATACAATGAGTAGAATGAATCATTTCAGCCCAACTTTTACTACTATACATGTACTCAACTTGACCATATATGTAACTGTCTAGTACTACAACAATACTAGGCTAAGTTGCTAACATAATGATATTTTTTGTAGCCATGTTAACAATTCATTAAAATTGCTTGTGTTTTGTGTGTATTTCTCTAAGGTTCAAGGGTTTTATTAGGTTCCGATCAAGTGCCCACTTATGTTTCCGTGTCCGCTTTGTATTTGCTCTGTGTCCGTTTTCGGTAGTATCTATTTCCGTATTCATTTTCGGGGTTTCTATATTGATTTACGTTTCTTCAAACATATATGAAAGCAAATATGGTAGCACTCAGTTCTGTCCGTTTCCGCTCCGTTTTCATCCCTACCTTCGAGATTCAAGTCACGCTGTCGCCACACGCAATTGCCATCGGCATGAACAAGAAGAAGCACTTCGCGAAGAAGTTCAAGAGAGGATTTTCCAATCACGTGCGCATCGTCAAGTTCCTCAAGTTCGTCCTCGATCTCAATAAGCCCCCCCCCACAAGCTCCACAAGAACCTCAAGTTCACGAAGAGCATGAAGACAATGGAAATCCTCCACGACAAGAACAACATGAGTTCGACAACCCTCCTCGCCAAGAGCAACACGAGTTTGACAATCCTCAACAACATGGGCATCATCATCCCCGACCCCAACACAATGAAGAGCAACGCTACGGCAAGCTAAAGTTCACCATGCCCAAGTTCAATGGAAGCAACGATCCCGAAGAGTACCATTCATGGGCATTGAAGGTCGACAAAATCTTCCACTTGCACAACTATGAAGAAGAGAAGAAGATCGCGATGTCATCCCCTGAGTTCCAAGACTATGTCCTCATTTGGTGGGAACAAGTCATCGAGCGCTGTGAGGCAAGAGGTGAACCACCCATCACTACTTGGGCGCAAATGAAGGATGTCATGAGAGCACGCTTCGTGCCTACCTACTACAACCGCGACCTCTTCAAGAAACTCCAACTGCTCAAGCAAGGAACCAAGAGCGTTGAAGAGTACTACAAGGAAATGGAGATTGCCATGATACAAGCCAATGTCATGGAAGATGATGAGTAAACTATGGCACGTTTCTTGAATGGACTCAACCATCCTATCAAGAAGATCGCCGACTTCCAACCATAGTCGAACCTCATCGAGCTAGTGCATCAAGCTACCAAAGAGGAATGCCAACTCCAAGATGATTACAAGTATGCCAAGTTCTCATCCAAGTCATATGGTTTCTCCAACATCCAAGCTTCAATGACTCCAACACCGCCTTCGTCAACAAAGCCTTCTACAAGCAACGTCTACAAGTCGAGTTACAAGAATGCTTCGTCAACCCCAAGTCATCCTGCTACAACGAGCAACTTCAAGCCGAGAGCTTCATCATCATCTACCCCACCCGATGAGACCGTCAAGACGAGTTCCTTCAAATGCTTCACATGCGGAGGCCAAGGCCACAAGTCCTATGAGTGCACCAACAAGCGGACCATGATCCTCAATGACGACAGTACTTATGACTCAATGAGTGAAGGAGAAATGGAAGCCCTTGAGCAAGTGGCCATACACCGGCAAGTGAACAAAGAATACACGGAACAAGTCTTTTGTGATGAAGATTCAAGTCCCGCCGAGGGAGTCCTGGATTAGGGGGTCTCCGAACAACCGGGCTATATCTTTCGGCCGTACTGTTAGACTATGAAGATACAAGATTGAAGACTTCGTCTCGTGTCCGGATGAGACTCTACTTGGCGTGGAAGGCAAGCTAGGCAATACGGATATGTGTATCTCCTCTTTTGTAACCGACCATGTGTAACCCTAACCCTCTCCAGTGTCTATATAAACCGGAGGGTTTTTGTCCGTAGGACAACATACAATCATACCATAGGCTAGCTTCTAGGGTTTAGCCTCTCTGATATCGTGGTAGATCTACTCTTGTACTACCCATATCATCAATATTAATCAAGTAGGACGTAGGGTTTTACCTCCATCAAGAGGGCCCGAACCTGGGTAAAACATCGTGTCCCCTGCCTCCTGTTACCATCCACCTTAGACGCACAATTCAGGACCCCCTACCCGAGATCCGTCGGTTTTGACACCGACATTGGTGCTTTCATTGAGAGTTCCTCTGTGTCGTCGCCGTTAGGCTTGATGGCTCCTACTATCATCGATAGCAATGCAGTCTAGGGTGAGACTTTTCTCCCCGGACAAATCTTTGTGTTCGGCGGCTTTGCACTGCGGGCCAATTCGCTTGGCC
The DNA here is from genome assembly GCF_018294505.1 of Triticum aestivum. Classification (NCBI taxonomy): domain Eukaryota; kingdom Viridiplantae; phylum Streptophyta; class Magnoliopsida; order Poales; family Poaceae; genus Triticum; species Triticum aestivum. The sequence continues at coordinate 166,898,487 of NC_057794.1, forward strand.
ATCTGGAGCAGATTGAAAGTTACGCCCCTGGCCACCAGGTCAGGTTTGGAAGCTTAAACTACACGGCCGATATCCAGGAGACTTGATCTTCGACGGATTCGAGCCTCTGCCTTGTGCGTCACGCGGTCACGATGAGTACGATTTAGCTCTACCATGAGACAGTGTTAAGGAGATCGCACCGGCAGCCGCTCCGACCCTCAATTCGGGGCCAGTTGCGCCGTCCATGGACGGGTGGATGGACCCCGCCACGGAGGCCTTACTCTCAGCGGTGATCGAGCCTAACATAGACCTTACCTTGCACGAGAGGCGTGTTATCAAACTGCCGGATCCTTCTCCGGCCACGGACTCCGAACTGCCTATGCCCGTTCCTATCGAATCTGGCTGGGTGCCGATCATGGAGTTTACCTCCGCGGATATCTTTCAGCACTCGCCCTTCGGTGATATACTGAACTCCTTAAGGTCTCCCTCCTTATCAGGAGGATCCTGGCCAAACTATGTCCGGCAGGACTGGGATGCGGACGACGAAGAAATTCACGGCCCACCCACCACCCACTTACTAGCCACTGTCGATGACTTAACCAACATTCTCGACTTCGACTCTGAAGACATCGACGGTATGGACGACGATGCGGGAGACGAAGAGGAACCACTGCCCACAGGGCACTAGACAGCCACGTCATCATACGATATATACATGGTGGATACACCCAAAGAAGGCAATGGCGACGAGACAGCGGAGGATGACCCCTCCAAGAAGCAACCCAAGCGCTGACGTCAGCGGCGCCGCTCTAAGTCCTGCCAAAGCAAAAGTGGTGATACCGGCACAGGAGGTAATAACACTCCGGATAGTGCCAAAGACAACAACAACCCCCTCCAGCAAGAGTTAGAGCAGGAGGATGGAGGGGCCAGCCCTCCTGAGAGAGTGGCAGATGGAGAGGCAGAGGACGATAATTACATGCCCCCCTCCGAAGACAAGTTAAGCCTCAGCGATGATGAATTCGCCGTGCCAGAGGATCCCGTCGAACAAGAGCGCTTCAAGCGCCGGCTTATGGCCACGGCAAATAGCCTTAAGAAAAAGCAGCAACAGCTTCAAGCTGATCAAGATCTGCTAGCTGACAGATGGACTGAAGTCCTCGCGGCCAAGGAATATAATCTCAAGCGCCCCTCCAAGAGTTACCCAAAATGCAGGTTGCTACCTCGACTGGAGGAAGAAGCGTATGACGCGGCTGATCGGCCACCTCGTGGCCGTGATAGAGAGGCATTCCAGCCAAAATCTCAACTTGCACCCCAACGCCATTCAAACAAAAAAGCATGGGGAAACACACGAGACCCGCGACACGTATTGGAGGACAAAGCAAAACGTGCAAGATCAATCTACGGATCACGAGGGCGTGCCACTATGTGAGATGATAAACGTCACGCCGGATACAGTAAAAGTAAATCCGGCCAGGCCGAACACAGCGGGCAAGACCCATTCGAGCTGCGTCGCGATATAGCCCAATACAGAGGCACCGCACACCCCTTATGCTTCACAGACGAAGTAATGGATCATCAAATCCCAGAAGGTTTCAAACCCGTAAATATTGAATCATACGACGGCACAACAGATCCTCCAGTATAGATCGACCACATCCACATGGCCCATGGTGATGACTTACACGCCATCAAATACCTCCCACTAAAGCTCAAAGGACCAGCGCGGCATTGGCTTAACAGCTTGCCAGCAAAGTCCATTAGCTGTTGGGAAGATCTGGAAGCCGCATTCCTCGACAACTTTCAGGGCACTTATGTGCGACCACCAGATGCCGATGACTTGAGCCACATAATTCAGCAGCCAGAAGAATCGGCCAGGCAATTCTGGACTCGGTTCCTAACAAAGAAAAATCAAATCGTCGACTGTCTGGATGCAAAGGCCCTAGCAGCTTTCAAATACAACATCCGCGACGAGTGGCTAGCCCGGCACCTTGGTCAGGAAAAGCTGAAATCTATGGCAACCCTCACGACACTCGTGACCTGCTTTTGTGCGGGAGAAGACAGCTAGCTGGCTCGCAGTAACAATATGTCAAATAACCATGGTACTTTGGATACCAAGGACGGCAATAGCAGGTCACGTCGCAACAAACATAAGTGTCGCATTAATAGTGATAATACTGAAGATACGGCAGTCAATGCCAGATTCAAAGGCTCTAAACCCGGTCAGCGGAAAAAGCCATTCAAAAGAAGCACTCCGGGCCCGTCCAGTTTGGACTGTATACTCGATCGCTCGTGTCAGATACATGGCACCCCCGACAAGCCAGCCAACCACACCAACAGGGATTGTTGGGTGTTCAAGCAGGCCGGCAAGTTAATTGCCGAAGACAAAGATAAGGGGCCACATAGCAATGACGAGGAAGAGCCCAGGCAGCCAAACACTGGAGGACAGAAGAGGTTCCCCCCACAAGTGCGGATGGTGAACATGATATACACAACCCACATCCCCAAGAGGGAGCGAAAGCGTGCGCTCAGGGACGTATATGTGTTGGATCCAATCGCCCCAAAGTTCAACCCATGGTCCTCCTGTCCGATCACCTTCGATCGCAGGGACCACCCCACTAGTATCCGTCATGGCGGATTTGCCGCACTGGTCCTAGACCCAATCATTGACGGATTTCACCTCACTCGAGTCCTTATGGATGGCGGTAGCAGCCTGAACCTGCTTTATCAGGACACAGTGCGCAAAATGGGTATAGACCCCTCAAGGATCAAACCCACAAAAAACGACCTTTAAAGGCGCCATTCCAGGTGTAGAGGCCCATTGCACAGGCTCAATTACACTGGAAGTGGTCTTCGGATCCCCGGATAACTTCCGAAGCGAAGAATTAATCTTCTATATAGTCCCGTTCCGCAGTGGTTATCATGCACTGCTCAGGCGAACTGCATTTGCGAGATTCAATGCGGTACTGCGTTATGCATAACTCAATCTCAAGATGCCAAGACCTCGTGGGGTTATTACAGTTAATGGTGTCACAGCCGTAGAATTTTTTGGTAATTAGTTGCATCAGCACCCATGCATCATGTCTAAAATGAATTTGAAATGGGGGATGATCAAACCCTAGCACCAAGTCAAATCAAACAGGTTCAACCTAAAAATATTTTCAATGAACCCAAAATTGCCTTCATTAATGTTTGATAATTTTGGCAAGGGTTTTGATCCAAACCAAAAATATTGAACATTTTTAGGGAATTATTTGGGCTTTGATTTAATTTACTAGTGTATTTGAGTTGGAGCAAATAAATCCTATAAATATTGTATTGCTCCAATAATTCTGAGACTTTTTGTGGAGCTCTAGGATAAACCAATTTGCATCCACAATTTTTTCCAGAAGCTGCAAAATAATTTGGTCAGCAAACCAAATTCAAAACAGAAGCAGAAAATAGAAAACATAAATAAAAGGAAAAAGGGGATAACTTACCTGGACGTACCAGGCAGCCCATCAGCCGGCCTTGCACTATGCAGCCCACCGGGCCCAACTCCTGCTGGCCCAGCCACCAGGCCCCTCCACCGTCTTCAACCTCCTGCCAGTGGGCAGGAGGGCATGTGGCCGCCGTACACGCACACGCGCGCGCCACCTCCTGCTTGGTTGGCCCTCCCCGACCCCCTTGGACGACGCCACACACCTCCCTGCCTCCCTCTCCCCCTCCGTGCTCAGTTTCTCCTCCCCTGGTTCTCTTCCTCCCCCACGACCGTCGATGCCGTCACCGTCTGACGCGGCCACAACCACCCCCTCGCTCCTGTGAAGTGCCCAGAAGCTCCGGCTCGCCATCCTCTTCGTCTTCACCAAGCTACGCAACCGCGGGCATGCTGCAACGGCGGCTACGTCGTCGTCTTCAACCTCCGGCCGCCGGCAACCTCACCTTCGATTCGCCGCCGTCTCTGCGTCCCCGAGCTCGCTAACCTACTCGTCCGACTCACCGTGAGCCACTGACCCGAACCCCCCTCCTTTGCGCTATATTTGCACACTGTAGCCGTTGCTCCGCCGGATACCGAACCGCTCCGCCGCCCGAGATTCTCACCGCCGTGGCCACAGTTGTCGTAGCTCCCAACCGAGCACACCCACGTGCTCACCGCGCCGCGTAGGTGCCGTAGGAGCTAAGGACGCCACTCCATGGCCACCGCAGCCCCGTTCCTGAGTGCGCCCGAACTCCGGCCGCCACCGAGGTCAATGCCGCACTCAACCCCGGCCACCCTAGCTACTGCTGCTTGCTGCACTGGATGCGGGAGAGCTCCAGCTCCCCGTGGGTGCCCTCCGCCGCTCGTTTGGGCACCAGGAGTATGAACCCGACGGCCTCCACCGTCTCTGGCTCCGCCGGCAACGAGGCGCGGTTCAACTCCGGCGAGTTGACCTGGGTTTGACCCCAGTTTGACTCCCAGAGCCACTGACATGCGGGCCCGGACCGGCTAATTAAGTTAGGTTAGTATGAACTAAGCTAGGTTAGTCTAGTTAGACGCTGACGTATGGGTCCCACAGGTCAGGTTTGACCTGGCGGGCCCAGTTGACCTGCTGACATCGCAGCTATGTCATGTTGATGCAGTTAACATTTTCTGGATTTAAAATAATTCAGAAAATTGCAGAAAATATCCAAAACTTCAAAAATTCATTATAATTCAACCGTAACTCCAAATCAAACAAATTATATATGAAAAATGATCAGAAAAATCTAATCTATCCATCTGTACCGTTTTCATGCATGTTTGAACAACTTAAAGTTACTATATGGCATTTGAAATGTCTTACTTGGAGTTTGAATTTGAACCTTGGGTTCAAACCAACTTCATTTAAATCGTTGCTAGCTGCATTAGCTCAAGTCACATCATATTGCCATGTCTTGATCATGCATCATATTGTTGCATTGCATTGATTGTGTTCTTTCTCTGTTGCCGGTGACTGTCCCCTCTTAGTAGACGACGTTCCGACGATTATTCGATGACACCGATGAAGAACTATATTATCTTCAGAAGTGCCAGGCAAGCAAAACCCCCTTGGTCATTCGGATACAATCCCACTCCCTCGCTCCTGCTCTCTTTTACTGCATTAGGACAACAACGTTCCAACTGTTACATGCTGCGGTAGCTGAACCCCTTTCCTCTGCATGACCTGTCATTGCCATAGTAAATAGATGAAACCCACTAGCATGAGTAGGAATTGTTTGAGCCCTGATGTGCCTACTCATTCATGCTTGTTGTCATGCCTGCTACTGCTTAGAGCTGAGTTAGGTCTGATTCATCGGGAATGAATTGGAACGTGGTGAACATGTCCTACCGTTGAGAGCTAAGTGTGGGAACATGATTTGGTAAAGGTAGCGGTGAGAGGCCATGTAGGACTACATGGTGGGTTGTCTCATTGCAGCCGTCCTCAGGAACTGAGTTCTGTGTTTGTGATCCATGAACAGTTACTACCACACATTGGGCTCCGGGCGCTCCAAGCTCTCTCGACTTATTAATCAACTAGTTTCTGGTGTTTGTAGGTAGTGTTAGTAGTCTACCAAGTGGCACCCGGTACAGGTGGGCTTGGGATAGACTAGGCACAGTGGCACAGTGTACCAAGTGGCACCCGGATGGTGGGCTTGGGAACCCTGCACACATCGTTTGGGGCTGTGAGCGACACCCCGGCCGGATCTCCTTGCGGATGGAACCCAAATAGGCGATAAACCTGGACTAGAGGCTTGTCGGTTAGTCAGGTCATGGCCGACTCCCTCGCCAGGCTTCTGCTTGAAGGTTGCCGAGATACGTGATGTGTACATGGTGGTAAGTGGCGAGAGCGTGTGTGAAGAAGTACACCCCTGCAGGGCTATCAGTATCTATTCGAATAGCTGGATTCCTCGGATATGGAAACTTGGACCCCTTGCATAGTTCATAGACAAGTGGAAGTGGATACTCTAAAATGCGCAAGATAAGCGTGAGTGCTATGGATGGCATTCTCGTAGGGAGACGGGAGCGGATCCATTGTGGAGTATTGATATGGTGAATATGTGGACTCGTGTGCGCCACCACAAAAGAGTTACTTGCAGTCGTAGTTCAGGATAGCCACCGTGTCAAAGCTGGCTTGCTGCAGTCAAACTCCACCACCCCTTTGTTGATACCGAAGCATATGTAGTTAGTTCTGATGTAAGTCTTCTTGGGTACATTTGTACTCACGTTTGCTTATTCTATGTTTTGCAGAGAGACGTTAGTCTCGCTAGTAGTTCCATGTGGACTTCGACGTTTAGCTAGTTACCTTAGCTACGATCTTGTGCCCTCGGCAGGATCTGGTAGATAGTCAGGCTTCTCAGCCTTTTTCATTTATAGATGTCTGTACTCAGACATGTTAAGCTTCCGCATGTGCTTTGATTGTATGCTATGATTGTTGGGTCATGAGACCCAGGTTTGTGATATCTCGCTCCTCGGAGCCTAATGAATAAATACTCTGAGTCGTAGAGTCTTGTTGTGATGCCATGTTGTATTGCACATATTGAGCATATTGTGTGTATGATTGAAATGCTTGGTATGTGTTGGATCCGACAACCTAGTTGTTTATCCTTGGTAGCCTCTCTTATGGGGAAATGTAGTCTTGTGCTTCCATGAGCCATAGTAGTCTGCTACTGCCCGGTTCACCGGAGTCCTGTTAGCCCAGTGCTACAGCCCGGATTCACACGCTGCTGACCAACATGCTCGATGTTGATTCATGTATGCCTGTCCACGTAAGTTAGTGCCACTTTGGGTTCACGACTAGTCATGTCGGCCCGGGTTCTCTGTCATATGGATGCTAGCGACACTATCATATACGTGAGCCAAAAGGCACAAACGGTCCCGGACCATGGTAAGGCGACACCCGTGGGAATACCGTGTGTGAGGCCGCAAAGTGATATGAGGTGTTACCGGCTAGATCGATGTGACTTGGAATCGGGGTCCTGACAGCTTTGGTATCAGAGCCTGACTGCCTGTAGGATTACCAAGCCCAACTGGTCGAAGTTGTGTCTAGAAATGCTTCAGTTATGTAAGGGAATTGATTGTGGAAGGGAACGTAAGGCTCTTTTTACTCCTTGTACCTCATGCCCTCTGATCTGAGTCATCCTCTTCTCTTCTACGGGGATTAAGAACTAGGCCTTCTCATCTATCTATTAGGATGTCGAGTTACTATGTTAGAGACTTATCAGATTATTGAGTTCAAGCCTCAGTTCAGTTCCTACTACTTCCATATGTTCATAGCTGGCCTCAGAACCTTGAGTTTGTGATGTTGAGTGGCTATGCCACCATTTTTGCAGGTTGTCTCAAATCTTTTGAGCAATTACAGCCGTTATGCTGTCCGAGTCATCCCAGGTTTCTAAGTAGCCTGATGCATTTGCAAATCCCTTCTTTCCGTTCCCGATGTCCCGTTGGGCCAGTTCAACTACACTAATCGTTCTGTTGAGGTACTCCATTGCCTTTACATATATGTTGGAGCTATTATTACGACCCTAGGTGTTTTAGGGAGTCACCTAGTGTCGGTGTACTAGAATAGGGGTACTCAGGTGTACTAGAATAGGGGTACCCTAGTACCCCGAACTTGTGCACGGGCAGTTGCAGCACCCCGCGGCAAGGCTTGCCGGGCTAACACCAAGATCCTCTGTGGTTCCCTTGGAGCCATTCAAGAATAAAGTATTTAAGCTCAGGAGACAAGGCCCCGGCAAGAGGAGCTTGCCGGGAAGGCCAACCGAGGCACTCCAAGGAACTTGCCGCGACGCGCCACGCGCTCCGGCAAGGCAACAAGGCCCCGGCAAGAGGAGCTTGCCGGGAAGACCAACCAAGGTACCTCGAGGCCCGGTGAGCGACAAGCCTCCGGACCCGACAAGATAACAGCAGCGGCAAGGCGCTTGCCGCGGTAGGCGGCCACTCTGTGCCCACGCTCCAGCGCATCCACCAACGTGTCACTCTGGGGGCCTCTCCAGGCGCGCGTGGCGGGAGGCTATGCAGCCAGCGGTGCACAGTGGCATGCGAAGCTGACAAGATCGCCATCGTGGCGAACGGTGGCGCCCCTATCGGTCCTTTTCTGCACTGTTTGGGTGACCCAGACGGGCATTTAATGCCCTTGTCCCCTGCCGTTAGGGTTAGGTAGGGTGCATTGTACAAGTAACTATACCAACCACCCCACTTTTTACATTTGTACCCTTCTCTACGTTGCCACCTGTCGGTGACCCCTTGAGCATATAAAAGGAGGCCCATGCGCAACGTAGGGGGGGTTCGATTCATTGGAGAGCCAGAAAACACTTAGCTCTCGCGAGCAAGAACATAATAGAACCAGACAAGCAGCAGTAGGAGTGTTATCTCTCCGGAGAGCTCTGAAGCTGGGTAAACTGCTCGTGTGCTTCGCCTCGATCTGCTCTTTGTGCGATCTCCGCCCCCCGCCAAACCGAAAGGGGCCCGGTCCGCCGGCCCCATAGGTGTTCGTGGATCAGTTTCCCCGACATCTTTGGCGCGCCAGGTAGGGGGCGTCGAGATTGTGCGAACCTGATCCGGTGTTCACACGAGCTAGATCTTCATTCCCTTCATCAACATGCCACCGAAGAAGAAGACTTCGGCGGCAGCCGCTCCGTCCACGTCACTTCCGCCACCGTTGGAGCAAACGGGTGGTGGAATGGACGCCGGCGGAAGAATGGACGTCGACGAGGAAGCTTATGATGCTGCCAGGTCCAAGGACAAGGCTGCACAAACCTCGACGACTGTACATGTTCCGCGCCACTCTCAGGAGGCGCAAGACCAACAGCGTCATGACGCTCGCAGTGCCATACGCATGATAGGCCAAGACCAAGCTGGTGGATCTCGGGGCGCTCAAGACCAGCATGCACGCCAACATGCTGGCACGAGCGGGGCACGGTCGCCTGGACGGGATACTGCTCCTTCTAACATAGTTAGAAGTCCGAGCATGTCCCGCTCCTCGCGCCGTCCGCCACTGCCACCCACCACTCCAGCAGAAGCTTTGGCGCGAGCTCAACTGCTCCTAGATTACCCTTCGACGTCGGACAAGATTGACGAATGGAGGGCCACCATTCAGAGTCTCATCGGCTACGCCAACGGTGACACTCCACGGCGGCCGAGCGCATCGCCGCCGCGGCAGGGTTGCCGGGCGCGAGCCAGTGGCGACGAAACGGGTGGAGGTGCAACTACCATGCAATCACCACCCCGAAGGCCAAGATCGCCGACTCGCCGGATCCACCTCGACAGCGACTCTACTGCATCGTCGGATCCACGAGCTCGTCGCAATCAGCGCCAAGTTCTTCATGATCGACAACAAGAAGACGCTCGAACTCGCATCGAGCGCCGAAGAGAAGCGCGACGTCAATCCGACAAGCGCGCTGGGCCCTCTGTTGACATGCATGCGCCAGGGGAACCAGGCGATCTGCCATACGCGGTAGGTTGCCCTGCGTTCACTCATGAGCTGCGGCAAGTCCAGTGGCCCAGCACGAAGAACTTCAAGCCAGATGTACCGGAGAAGTACGACGGCAAGACGTATCCGTCGGAGTTCCTCAGCATCTACACCATTGCGGTGCAGGCTGCCGGGGGACGGGATGACAAGATCCTTGCCAACTACTTCCCACTGGTGCTCAAGCCCAACGTCAGATCCTGGCTCATGCACTTGCCGGACAACTCCATATCCTCTTGGGCTGATCTGTGCCATCAGTTTGTCGGCGCCTTCACAGGCGGACACAAGCCTCATGGCCAGGAGAGTGATCTTCATCTGCTCGCCCAGAAGGAAGGAGAGCCCCTGCGCAAGTACATTCAGAGATTCAGCAGTGTGCAGCACAACATCCCAGACGTCCACCCTGCCGCGGTGATCAGCGCGTTCCATCAGAATGTGCGAAACCGCAGGATGCGGGAGGAAATGGCGATGTGCAAGATCAGGGACGTCAGTGAGTTATATGCACTGGCCGACAAGTGTGCACGTGCTGAGGAAGGGAGGAGACTCCCCGGAGAGAATGTAGGAGCGGGAGGATCTGACAGTGAAGATGCTGCCCCGGCAAGGAAAAACCAGCGGCGGAACAACAGGAAGAGGAAAGGCAAAGAGGTGCTAGTTGTTGAGAAGTCCGGCAACGGTGGTGGCGCCAAGGAAGCCAAAGCTGGTGACTCCGGCAAGGAGGTTGCCGTGGAGGTGGCGGTCGCCGACAAGCAGGACGGCACCAACAAGCAGTATTGCTAGATCCACCGCACCAAGGGCCATGATCTCCAGAGCTGCAGGAAAGTCGAGCAGCTCGTTGAGCAACAGAAAGCTGAATACGAGCGGCGCGACAAGGAGAAGGCCCAGGAAGGTGCTGGGGGATCCGGCAAGAGACGTCCCGGCCGAGGAGGACGCCGCGGCAAGTCCAAGCAGCGGCAAGGAGACAGACCTCCTCGCGGCCGCGACAAGGATGAAGATGACGACAACGATGAAGACATGGATGATGAGGAGACTGATGAGCAGGAGTTCCAGAAGGCCACAGAGGTCCTGTGCGTTGACGGTGGTGCTTCTCTACATACCTTGCACCGTCAGCTCAAGCAGTGGGTGCGGGAAGTTAATGCAGCAGAACCACCCGTCGAGTCACGCAAGCCTCTGAAATGGTCCAGCACGCCTATCATCTTTGATATTGAGGACCACCCTGATCGCATAACTGCGGTCGGGTGCTTGCCGATGTTGGTTTCACCAACAATCCGCAACCTCAAGGTCACTAAGATGCTAGTTGACGGCGGGGCCGGCTTGAACCTGATCTCCTCCGCGGTGCTCCAGAAACTCCAGATCCCTGACAGCGAGCTCAAAGAGACCGATACATTTCAAGGAATCAACCCGGGAAGGAGCAAGCCGAAGGGAAAGATCACGTTGCCGGTAACATTTGGCAGTGAGCTGAACTTCAGGACTGAGAGGGTCACATTTGATGTTGCTGACTTTCCATTACCTTACAATTGAATCCTTGGCCGTCCGGCACTCGCCAAGTTGATGGCAGCCTCTCACTATGCGTACAACATACTGAAAATGCCAGGCCCGATAAGTGTCATCTCTGTCCCTGCCGACAAGAAGGATGCTCTTATCTGTGCCGACAAGATCTACCGGGAAGCAGCAGCCGCAGCAGAACACAAGACACTTGCCGCTGAAGCTCCCGAGGGGAAGAAGAAGACCAAGTCTGGCAAGAGCTCTGATGCCCACTCCGGCAAGCGCACCTCTTCGGAGTGCTGCGCTACCGTCGAGGACGCACCATCGAGCTCCACCGGCAAGTGTAAGAAGGCAATGGCAGCTCCACCTGAGACCAAGAAGGTGTCCGCCAAGGAGGACGGCACTGGTGGTACCTTCACCATCAGCGCCCTCTTGACCCCAAATAGGAAAGCGCGCTCGTTGCTTCCCTGCGGGCGAATGTCGACGTGTTTGCGTGGCAACCGTCTGACATCCCCGGTGTTCCTAGGAAAGTAATTGAGCACCACCTTGCCGTCTGTCCTCATGCGCAGCCCGTCAAGCAGAAAGTCAGGAAACAGGCAGTGGAGTGCCAAGAATTCATCGCAGAAGAAATCAAGAAGTTGGAAGCAGCAGGCCTTGTCAGAGGAGTGCTCCATCCCACATGGTTGGCCAATCCTGTTGTCGTGCGCAAGGCTAACGGGAAATGGAGGCTTTGTATTGACTTCACTGATGTTAATAAAGCTTGTCCCAAAGACCCATTTCCCTTGCCGCGCATTGACCAGATTGTTGACTCCACAGCCGGATGTGATTTGCTTTCATTTCTTGATGCATACTCAGGATACCATCAGATCTTCATGGCAGAAGATGATGAAGAGAAAACCGCATTTATCACCCCGTGTGGCACGTACTGCTTCATACGGATGCCTTTCGGTTTGAAGAATGCTGGTTCAACATTCGCAAGGGTAGTCCACCACGCTTTTGAGCCGCAGATGCACAGAAATGTGGAAGCCTACATGGATGACATAGTGGTCAAAAGCAAGAACAGGGCGACCCTGATTCAAGATTTAGACGAGACATTTGCAAATCTGCGCAGGATCAACCTCAAGCTTAACCCCGAGAAGTGCGTGTTTGGAGTCCCATCCAGCAAGCTTCTCGGGTTCTTTGTGTCTCAGCGGGGAATTGAAGCCAATCCCGACAAGATCAAGGCCATTGAGCAGATTGAAGCACCAAAGCGCGTCAAGGATGTACGAAGGCTTGCCGGTTGTGTGGCTGCTCTCAGCAGGTTTATCTCTAGATCTGCTGAGCGCGCCCTGCCATTTTTCATAATTTTGAAAAAGGCAGGTCCAATGAAATGGACTCCGGAGGCGGAGGCTACGCTGCAGGACTTGAAGAGATACCTGTCCTCCACTCCAATACTTGTCGCACCTAAGCCGCAAGAGAAGTTGCTGCTGTATATAGCGGCAACCAATCAAGTGGTTAGTGTTGCGTTAGTGGCGGAGAGGGAGGCAGATGATGAGCCAGCAACCACGGCAGATGCATCCAGCGACAAGCAGGAGGCTTTGCCGACAAGCTCTGGTCCCGACAGAGATGGATCTGCGCAGGAGCATGATAAGATGCAGAAGAGAATGGTGCAGCGTCCAGTTTACTTTGTCAGTTCCCTTCTACAGGGGGCTAGATCAAGGTACTCTGGTGTGCAGAAGTTGCTTTTCGGCCTCCTCATGGCCTCGAGAAAGCTGCGCCATTACTTCCAAGCACATGAGATCACAGTCGTCACTCGCTTTCCGCTGAAGAGGATACTGCAAAATCCAGAAGCGACAGGCAGGATTGTCGAGTGGGTGCTGGAACTATCAAGCTTTGGTCTCAAGTTTGAGAGCACTTCAACTATCCAAAGCAGGGCATTGGCAGAGTTCATAGCAGAATGGACGCCAACACCAGATGAAGAAATTCCAGAGATGAGCATCCCCGTCAAAGAGGCAAGCAAAGAGTGGCTGATGTACTTTGATGGTGCCTTCTCGCTGCAAGGCGCCGGTGCGGGCGTGCTGCTTGTCGCGCCCACCGAAGAGCACCTCAAGTACGTAGTCCAGATGCACTTTCCCAAGGAGCAAGCAACCAACAATACTGCAGAGTATGAAGGATTGCTTGCCGGTCTCAGAATTGCAGCAGACCTTGGGATCAAGAAGCTCATTGTCAGGGGTGACTCACAGCTTGTCATCCGCCAAGTGAACAAGAACTACCAGAGTCCATTGATGGAAGCATATGTTGATGAAGTGAGGAAGCTAGAAGAGCACTTTGACGGCCTACAGATGGAGCATATCCCAAGAGCTCAGAATGACATTGCTGATGGCCTGTCAAAGTGCGCCGCACTAAAGTTACCTGTGGAACCAGGGATCTTTGTGCTCAAGTTGACTTGACCATCCGTAACACCATCAACTGGACAAAACAAGAAGAGGAAGTTGATTTCTGGTGACTACTTTCCGGCAGAGCTCCCCGAAGCCGCCGCCAAGAAAGTCCCCAAGATCAACACCAAGGTTGCTGAGGGGCAGTCTGCTCCGGCAAGCCTTATGGTTTGTTCCGTTGAAGCAGACGCTCCCGACAAGTTTTGCTCTGGCAAGCTTGCCGGGGAAAATCAAGGTCCGGCAGGGCCGCAAGTCCTTGCCGTGGAAGCAGATGTTCCCGCAGCAGCAGATGTGCCTTTAGTCCTTGTTGTCGAGCCACAAGCTCCAGCATGGGCACAGCAGATTGTCCATTTCCTTCAGACAGGAGAACTTCCCGAAGAGCAAGAAGAAGCGGAAAAGGTAGCCCGGCAGTCAAGTATGTACCAGTTTGTCGATAGCATACTATACAGAAGAAGACTCAACGGTGTGAAATTGAAGTGTATTTGCCGGGAGGATGGACAAAAGTTGTTGGCAGAGATACATGGAGGCATAGCACTTGCCGGCAAAGCTTTCCGGCAAGGTTTCTTTTGGCCGACAGCCCTCCAGGATGCAACTGCACAAGTAACCAAGTGTGAAGCGTGCTAGTTCCACTCCAAACAGATACACCAGCCAGCTCAAGCTCTCCAGACGATCCCTTTATCCTGGCGATTTTCGGTCTGGGGGCTCGATATCATCGGCCCTTTTCCCCGAGCTGTCGGGGGCTTTGAGTACTTGTACGTCGCAATCGACAAGTTCACAAAGTGGCCGGAAGTGCAGCCAGTGAGGAAGGTGACAACACAGTCAGCAGTCAAGTTCTTCAGGTCAATTGTTTGTCGTTTCGGGATCCCTAACAGGATCATCACCGACAACGGCACGCAATTCACGAGCCGCACCTTCATGCAGTACGTCCAAGACCTTGGCGCCAAGGTCTGCTTTGCTTCTGTTGCTCATCCAAGAAGCAACGGTCAAGCAGAGAGGGCAAATGCTGAAGTGCTGCGCGGGCTCAAGACCAGAACTTTCGACAGGCTGCGCAAGTGCGGAAGAAACTGGATCGAGGAGCTGCCGGTGGTTCTTTGGTCGATCAGAACGACGCCAAATCGAGCCACTGGCCAGATGCCTTTCGCTCTAGTCAATGGAGCAGAGGCAGTTCTCCCCACGGAACTCGTATACGGATCGCCTCGAGTGCTCGCTTATGATGAGCTTGAGCAAGAACAGTTGCGACAAGACGACGCGCTGCTCCTTGAGGAAGATCGTCTTCAGGCTGTTGTACGAGCTGCTCGATACCAGCAAGCTTTGCACCGCTACCATAGCCGCAAAGTTAAAGCCAGAAGCTTCGAGGAAGGCGACCTTGTTCTTCGGCGCGTTCAGTCCGCCAAGAATTCCAACAAGTTGACGCCGAAGTGGGAAGGCCCTTATCGGATGAAACGAGTCACAAGGCCCGTCGCTGTCCGCCTTGAGACCGAAGATGGCATTCCGGTGAGCAACTCCTGGAACATAGAACATCTTCGTAAGTTTTTCCCGTAAGGCGCGGCTGCCGGAACCCGTTCTGGCAACCACCTATTGTACAAGTCTTGCCGCTGTTGCATGTAATCCTTTGTACAAAGCCGGGCGCAGATCCCGTGCATAAATAGAACCCCATGTGCTCCGCACAACTTGTCCATTTCATGCATTAGTTTCTTTCTTGCATGCGTTATCTGACACTTTGTGCAGCACCTACATCCGGTAAGCAATAACGAGCCGAAGGGCTCCATATCATTATTTTCTCTTCTTTCTTCTTTTTCAACAAAGGAAAAGAAGGTTCCCTCACACACAAGTTTGCCGGGGGGAAGGAGAAGATTGTGGTATGGACCAGGCGTCGTTCAAGCAAAGTTTTGCCTTGCCGGGAAGCAAACGACAGAAAAGCTAAGTTGCCAAAGTTTGAGCAATCAATTTTTAAATTTTTTGAGTTATCTTCCTTGAACGACCCTGCTTTGTATGGAAAACCTGTGCGCGGAGGAACCAACTCGTGGCTAGTTGCGCCCTTACTTTGTTTCGAGTCCGCTCAACAACTTAAGTGTGCTGCATCTAGTCGCGACAAGGTTTCTTGTCGGAAGCAGCGCCGCCAGCAGGCTGCTGAAGTTCCGCACTCAGCGCTCGCGGCTCGGGTTCCTGCGGCGACAAGTTCCCTAGAAGCGTAGGGTAAAAACATACAAAGGAAGGAATCTAGTAGAGGAAATAACATAGCAATTGATAACAGAAATAAAGTCATATTACAAGATAACCTGTCGCAGCTCTAACAGACTGCTTTCATAACATGATTAGCAGCGACAAGGGAAAAGAAGAAATGGGCGGCCTAGTCTACGCGGCCGCCCTCAACCCTCTTGATCTCGCTCACCTTGTCCACAATGGGTGCGACAAGGGCCTTGAGTGCGTCCCGATCGGCGTCTGGCGGCAAGGACTTCAGGACGTTGGTGAAGCTGAGGCCTGGATTGCGGAAGGCCACCTTCATCAGCACCTTCTGGAGAACCCCGGCGCAGATTTTGCGCGACTCGTCGGCCAGCTGCTTTGGGATCCTTTCCCGGAGCCGCTGGAGTGCCGTCGCCACGCCCTTGAAGAACAGGCTGAGCTTGATGCTGGGTTGGAGATTCTCGTCGGAGGGATACCCAAAGTCCTCCATCCCCAGCTGCGCCAGCTCCTCGTTGATGACTGCGGCAATATTCACCAGACCCTCGGTCCAGTGCTCCATAGTATCTCTGAACGAGTTCTGGGTAACTGCGATGCTCTCCAGCAGCGCCTTGTCAGCTTTGACCTTCTCCGACAAGGTCTTCTCCCGCTCCTTGGCGGCCTCCAGCGTCTGCATCAGCGTGGCCAGCTTCAACTCCAGGTCCACATTGGAATCCTTGGCGGCGCTGAGCTCCTTGCCCCTCTCAGCGAGAAGACCTTGCAGCTCACCGTGGGCGGCAGCATCCTTCTCATGCTCACGCTTGAGCGCGGCAAGCTCCTCGCCGCTCTTCCCAATGTTGGCCTCCAGCTACGCCACCTTCTCCTCCAGCTCTTTCTTGGCAGCCTCTGCGATTCCGGCAGCGTCCTTTGCCTCCTTGAGCGCCCCGCCAAGTGCTTGCTCGCGCTCGGCGAGCTCCTCCTCGTAGCTGTCGAGGTTGGCCTTCCGCTGCACCAATTCGCCTTCTCGCGCGGACTGCTTCTCGGCGGCCAGCCTTTGTTCCTCCTCAGCTTTGGCCTTCTCGAGAAGGAAGGCCGTGCGCTCCTCGTCGAGTCGCTCCCGCTCCTGTGCCAGGGACCGGAGAGCTTCTTGATTGTGGCCCCGGAGCTCCTTCGCGCGCTTCTCCATGTCAACTCCCGCCTTCGCGACAAGCGCTTCCCGGGAAGCCAGCTTGGCTTGCCGTGCGCGGTAGAGTGACAGCAGCTTCCGCAGCAGCTGCTCCTCCTCAGACTCGCCACTACTGCTGCTGGGCGCGTCAACCAACGACAGTCCAGCAGAGGCGAGCACCTCCTCATCAAAAGTTTCCCCCTCGACTGGCGCCCTGGAGCTCGACGCCCAGGGTAGCTTGATGAAGATATCATCGTCGGCCTTCAAGTAGGCGCCGGGCTGGGGCTCCTCGGAGCCCGGCTCCGCAGCAGCGGCAGAGGGATCGGCGGTCGGCGCAGCGCCTGGCGCTCCTGCGGCCTCAGGGTCGTCAGTGCGATCGCCCGACCCCTCGCCGGCTTCTGCGGCGGCAGCCTTGGCGGCCTCCTCGCCGGCGGTCTCATCAGCACCGGCCCCTTCCTCGCCGGCGCCCTCTGTCTCCATTGGCTCAGCAGCAGATGGGTCTGAAGAACGAAGAAGGGAGAAAAATCAATCAAAAATCCGAGAGAAGAAAATCAAAAGAAGAAGAACCCAGGGGAAAGTTTTTGGACAAGTGAATTACCTGTGCCAAGATCGGCAGTTGCGGTCCCGGCCACCGCAGGATCGACGGTGCTGCCCCTTGCCGGAGAGTTCTTCCTTGCCGAAGAGCGCTCCCTTACCGGGAACCCCTCCCTTGGCGGCGTAGTCGAAGCAGATGGCACTTCGGGACCAGCTTCCGGGCACTCCTGATGTGGCTGATCTGCTCCTACACAAATCAACAAGCAAGATATCAACAAAGGAAAAAGCACTCATGCGCGCCCGACAGCAGAAAGCTAACTATGAACTTACGTTGGGGGCTGCGCTGGGGGCTGCTTTGAGGAGTGATTGCCGGGTCCGTCAAGGTGGTCTCTGACCCACCCCCTGCTGACACGGTGGGGTCATCTTCGATGACAATCACCGCGGCCTTGGCCCTCCTCGCCGCTCTCTGGGCCAGCGTCCTGAAAAGAAAGGAGTCCAGATCGAAGCAAGTCAGATACAAGATAAAAACAGCAAAATTGGAGAACTAGAAGCTTACTCTTCTTCCTCCTCGTCGGAGCTGAGCGCGGAAAGATCAAAGTCCGGCTCCCCTCCGGTGCGGCGAGGCGGAGGAGTAGGATCCCTTGCCCGCTTGGCGGGGGCGGTGGCGGTGGCCTGGGAAGATCCCGCTCTAGTTGCCGCTGCTGCGTGAGCCGCTCCCGCGGCAACATTGCTTGCCGCGGTAGACCGTGTCGCATGGCTCGGCGGCTATTGACCCGGCTGCCGCCCCGCTACATCTGCGGCCCTGCGAAGACGCCTTCTTGGCGGGGCCGGGGGCTCCGCCTGCGGCAAGCTTTCTGAAGGCTCGGGCTCTTCCTCGTCGGCCTCGCTCGGCTCAGCTTCAGAGCCGGCAGGCTCTTCCTCGCCAATGAACTCCGCGCGCTCGGCGAGGTTTGCCGCCTCTGCAGCCTCCGCCTCCTCCACAGTGAACCCGAACGCGCCCGCGGCAGCTGCGGCCGCAACCTCTTCCGCCCTAGTGGCGATGCGCTGCAGCTCCTCGTCGGTGGTGTCACAGGTGAGGCTCTTCTGCTCGTCAGCGTGGACCGGCACTTCTTCCAAGTTGTCGAAGACGCTTGCACGATGTCATCCGCAGGCTCTTGCCAAGTTGGAACGATTCCGTGTGAATCGCACAACGGCATCATGGCGCGGATCCGGTCAAGCAAAGAATTGTTGCACAATGGAACGACGCCCCTCGGCAGCGTGAATGGGTGCTGGGGGTCGCGTTTGAACAACTCCAGGAGCATTGCATCCAGCTCCAAGACGGTGAAGTTGTAGTTGAGGCCCGGCCGCAGCCTCATGATGTCCGCCAAGTTCTTGAATTCCCAAGCGGGCCTCCCCCTCTCCTGCAGGGGGGCGATGCGGCGGCGGAGGAAATCTGCACCTACAGCGCCTACAGTGAGCCCGGCAAGCCTGAGGCGAAGGATCCTAGCAATGGCGATCTTTAGCCTCTCGTCTTCCGGGGCCATGTTGCTCCAGTCATTGCCGCGCACTATTGGAGCTTGGCGCACGACGGTGAAGGGCTGCGGATTCTCCTCGACGATGCAGCACCACTCCGCTCTCCACTCCTCCCACTTGCTGCGGAGCTCACCCTCCAAGTACGCCTCCTTCTTGCTGACTCTCGAGATCCAGGCGAACCCTCCGGCAAGCGGCTCTCCTCTCTCTACCCGAGGTATGAAGAAGTGGCGGAAAAGGGCAACATTGGGGTGAACTCCGACAAAGTTTTCGCACAAATGTGCGAAAACTGCCATGGTCAAAACGGCGTTGGGGGTGAAGTCAAGGAGGCGGAAGCCGTAGGTGTTCATGATATCGCAGAAGAACTCCAAGAAGGGCGGGCAGAGCCCGCAATAGAAGAACAATGCGAAGAATGGGTACCCATTTGGAGCAGTACCCGATGCGCCCGCGTCTCCGTCGCCCAAAAGAGGTAGAAGTACTCCCTCAGCTCCTTCACGCCGAGCTGGAGGGAGAAGATCGCCCGCTCCTTCCGCAGCGCCGCGAGCCGCTGCGCCTCGGCCGACTTCACGCCCTTTCCCTTGTCGGCTTTCGGAGCCATGGCGGAGGTGGTGGGGGAGGTCGACGGCGTTGGTGATGCTGGTGGCAATGGGGGGCGGAGCGCTGCTCTCTCGGCTTCGAGAAGAAGGGGGGGCGGCGGAGGTTCGTGAAGATGGAGTAGTAGCAACTAGCGAGGGGGAACGAACTGCCCCTGTTTCCTCTGCTTATAAAGAGGGACGGGGCGGGCGTTTCGCCCTTCCGAATAAAGAACCACCCACGATCTCTCCCACGATGCCGCATTCAACGCGTGCCGTTAGGGGAGAGCGCGGTGGATACGGAGCGAGATTCGGCGTGGCCCAGTCCACATGTGCCCGTGCCCTGTCTTGGGCCTGGCCCAACAGCGCTCGGCACCGTGTCTGGCCCAGGCCCGGGGGCTCCTGTCGGTGTACTAGAATAGGGGTACCCTAGTACCCCGAACTTGTGCACGGGCATTTGCAGCACCCCGCGGCAAGGCTTGCCGGGCTAACACCAAGATCCTCCGTGGTTCCCTTGGAGCCATTCAAGAACAAAGTATTTAAGCTCAGGAGACAAGGCCCCGGCAAGAGGAGCTCGCCGGGAAGGCCAACCGAGGCACTCCAAGGAACTTGCCGCGACGCGCCACGCGCTCCGGCATGGCAACAAGGCCCTGGCAAGAGGAGCTTGCCGGGAAGACCAACCAAGGTACCTCGAGGCCCGGTGAGCGACAAGCCTCCGAACCCGACAAGATAACAGCAGCGGCAAGGCGCTTGCCGCGGCAGGCGGCCACTCTGTGCCCAGGCTCCAGCGCATCCACCAACGTGTCACTCTGGGGGCCTCTCCAGGCGCGCGTGGCGGGAGGCTGTGCAGCCAGCGGTGCGCAGTGGCATGCGAAGCTGACAAGATCGCCATCGTGGCGAACGGTGGCGCCCCTAACGGTCCTTTTCTGCACTATTTGGGCGACCCAGATGGGCATTTAATGCCCTTGTCCCCTGCCGTCAGGGTTAGGTAGGGTGCACTGTACAAGTAACTGTACCAACCACCCCACTTTTTACATTTGTACCCTTCTCTGCGTTGCCACCTGTCGGTGACCCCTTGAGCATATAAAAGGAGGCCCATGCGCAACGTAGGGGGGGTTCGATTCATTGGAGAGCCAGAAAACACTTAGCTCTCGCGAGCAAGAACATAATAGAACCAGACAAGCAGCAGTAGGAGTGTTATCTCTCCGGAGAGCTCCGAAGCTGGGTAAACTGCTCGTGTGCTTCGCCTCGATCTGCTCTTCGTGCGATCTCCGCCCCCCGCCGAACCGAAAGGGGCCCGGTCCGCCGGCCCCATAGGTGTTCGTGGATCAGTTTCCCCGACACCTAGTGTGATGATTCTGGCCACCATTCTCGAAAGCATCCCATGATGCCATTTAGTGGTAGGCATTCTATTTCTGGGTTTTTGAACCCGAGATTCACCCTACTTATGTCATGTTGATAGTGTTGCTAGTTCCTTTAGGGTATTAGTAGCCTTTGCGATAGTCCTCGAAGTTCATGGTACATCCTTCTTCCAATTACCATGAACCATTCCTAGCAGGAGTTCTTTTGAACCCAAAGGTCACGTCCAGAGTGCTCTTGACGAGTTCTCGATTCTATGATGTGACTCTGCCAACTCTACCTTCTTTGCATGGGTTATCCGGAAGAAATATGTTGAACTTGGTTCGACATACTAATCTATGCATCCACAACTCAGAAAGTTATATGTTCCTTTGAGTTGTACCTATCTTTAGTTGTATCATGATCTCCATCTATCATTTGATAGTTAAGAGCATGTCTTGCATTCATGCTCATCGATAGCTCTTATTCTTGTGGTCTGTCAAGCCATTCTATTCTGGAATGACTAGGAGAAACAAACTCTAGTACCTCATCCATATTTAGGATTGGGTCAAAGCAGTTGTATTCCGCATGTCAAAATGCCAATCCATCTTTTGATTATGTCCTACCCTGAAGTATTGCCCTCTTGATGTCAGGAATGTCATGAGAATTGCACCAACTCTTATGAATTCTTGATGAAGTGATACTTCTCGCCATCATCATTTGTTCCTCGGTTCCGTGTTGTTGCAACCGGAATACCGACAAGTGAATCATGATGTGTGAAATCAATACTCCTAGCAACCCCGTTGCTTGGTGGTTAATGGACGATAATCTCATTCTTGGTGTGTTGATTATGGAATCATCATTCTAAGATTGATCGTGCTACCTAGTCCATATTTTCGGGTGCACTCATCGACCGATGAGTTAGGATTGTGACAATCCCTCGCTTCTTGATCATATAGTCTTGCCCTGAAAAGCAAGGTTGTGCTCAAGCTAAATAACATATCGATGGTTCGTGATTTTCCGAGTATCTTCTCAGAAGTATTACCAGGTTGTTCGCTGATCACTATGTTGAGTTCGTGATCATGTTGGTTTTTCTCTAAACCATCCATTCTCCAAGAATCTGTGTTCGATACCCCCGAGCTAGTTGGTTAAGCTAAACAACAACTTGGAGAGTTGGAAGATGGAAGCTTGTCTGACTTAGTTCATGATAAGGGATATCTTTGTGTGTGTGTGTGTGTGTGTGTTGAAGAAAGATGATATCTTCATCGATTGGTCCCTTTGATCAGTTGTTGGACCTATTGTCTTATCAACTTTGATTTGAGTATGGGCTATTGTCAAATCAAATCAGAACCAATGATGTTCGTAATGTTGTCTTACTCATGGTTGATCCCTCGAGCATACCCCATTACATCTTTTGGTTTGACCAATGCTATCACCGTGTTCGCATGATGGTGGAAGTCCAGTGATATGGAAATCCCGATGAGTTGTTGTTGAGCCCATCAGCAGCATTTTGTCTCCGCCATGATTCATGTTGAACATCAACCTAGTGTTGAAAACTATGTAAGCAATGCCTTCGTGTTCCGTTCATGAAGCTTATGCCTGCATGGAAGAAGTGACTTTCTCCAAGTTCACGTGCATTAGGTGTAAGTTGCCGCCATGGATTTTAGAAAGGTTTGTTTTGTTTCCCTTGGAATCATCCCAAATCAGTCATGCATACGTGTGAAACACTCTATGGGTTGGTAGATTAATTACCTCCACTCCATATGTGTTCCTAGCACACCAAGCCACTGATTGACTTGTTCGTGAAACACGGAGTCTGTTCTAAGGTTAATCCTTTGGACTTCCATGCGTGGAGACTTCAATATCCTTGATGATGGTTCCCCACCTGAGCTCGATAGTGTTTCATTATAAGACTTATACATGGTCATGCTTGTCGTGAACAATGTGTTCACATGTATGTAGCAGAACTAGCTCATGTTTTGGAGCTTGCTATCGTAGCTCATTTCCCGAGAATCTCGCAACGTCATCTCGTCGATTTGTGTTACAAACTTTCTTTTCCAGGCATGCTGTCTGAAATATCCTGTTGCCAACCAGGTCTGAATCTCAGGCAGATATGATGGTTGGAACTTTTCCAGGATCTATGATGTAGGTCCCGACAAGGTTGATGTTCTGGCCGACGCACCTAGCCGGAAGATCTATCATTGTAGTATCTTTGACCATCTTTCCATGAGGATTTCGTGCGACTTATTATAGAAGTTATTCCTTAGAGATCCTTGTGTTGTCAGTCTCTTTGATGATTCTATAACCATTGAAATGTTGGAAACACTCTCGACTGTTTAGTTTTTCCCCAGTCACCAGAATCATTTCCAGCATTTGCATTTTGTTCCCAGCTTGCACCTCAGTAGTTGTTGTCCAGGATCATCTTCAAAAGCGGTCCTACCATGGGTCCCATCCATCTCCGATGATAAGCAAAAATCATCCCTTGCGTTGTCTCAACAAGGTAGTCCACATCATCCATTCTAGTCCGAGTATACCATCCCTTAGTACTCTGCCAAACGATTGTTGTGATTGCCTTAGGCTGGTATAAAGAGTTCCAATGATCTCATAATCAAAAGCAATTCTTTTTGCCACTTAAGGGAATGTTTCTGCGAGTCACCTTCCCCGAGGTGTCCCGTTATGGAATCATGGCAATTATCTCCTCACTACCTTGAAAACCATGCACTATCCTACTCCAGCATGGAATTGTCGCCTACCAATTTGAACCTTTGTCATATGTTTCTCATCCATCATCTCTGATGTGTGTTCTGCGCCTTAGCTCAAGGGATGTTTCTACGTCTCATTCATTGATTTGATCTTGTGTTCATTAAGATAGATGATCCATCCTTATAGAGTTATCTCGCTCTTTTGTCCTCGTGTTGGGTGAGGATCTCGCAAGCAAAAATGTCAAAGATCAATATGAAGCAATTAATCAATGTCTTTGAGATGGCAATTGGATCATGGAGATCGTGTTAGCTTCGTGTCCCCTCTGTCTTCTTACCTCACGTCTTGAATCTCGGGACGAGATTCTTGTTTAGTGGGGGTGAGTTGTCACAGCCCTAGAATTTGTTTGTAATTAGTTGCATCAGCACCCATGCAACATGTCTAAAATGAATTTGAAATGGGGGATGATCAAACCCTAGCACCAAGTCAAATCAAACTAGTTCAACCTAAAAATATTTTCAATGAACCCAAAATTGCCTTCATTAATGTTTGATAATTTTGGCAAGTGTTTTGATCCAAACCAAAAGTATTCAACATTTTTAGGGAATTATTTGGGCTTTGATTTAATTTACTAGTGTATTTGAGTTGGAGCAAATAAATCCTATAAATATTTTATTGCTCCAATAATTCTGAGACTTTTTATGGTGCTCTGGGATAAACCAATTTGCACACACAAATATTTCCACAAGCTGCAAAATAATTTGGTCAGCAAACCAAATTCAAAACAGAAGCAGAAAATAGAAAACATAAATGAAAGGAAAAAGGGGATAACTTACCTGGACGTACCAGGCAGCCCATCAGTCGGCCTTGCACTATGCAGCCCACCGGGCCCAACTCCTACTGGCCCAGCCACCAGGCCCCTCCACTTTCTTCAACCTCCTACTAGTGGGCAGGAGGGCGTGTGGCTGCCGTACACGCACACGCGCGCGCCACCTCCTCCTTGGTTGTCCCTCCCCGACCCCCTTGGACGACGCCACGCACATCCCTGCCTCCCTCTCCCCTTCCGTGCTCACTTTCTCCTCCCCTGGTTCTCTTCCTCCCCCACAGCCGTCACTTCCGTCACCGTCCGACGCGGCCACAGCCACCCCCTCGCTCCTCTGAAGTGCCCAGAAGCTCCGGCTCGCCGTCCTCTTCATCTTCACCAAGCTACGCAACCGCGGGCATGCTGCAACAACGGCTACGTCGTCGTCTTCAACCTCCGGCCGCCGGCAACCTCACCTTCGATTCGCCGCCGTCTCCGCGTCCCCGAGCTCGCCGACCTGCTCGTCCGACTCGCCTTGAGCCACTGACCCGAACCCCCCTCCTTTGTGCTCCATTTGCACGCTATAGCCGTTGCTCCGCTGGAGACCGAATCGCTCCATCGCCCAAGCTTCTCGCCGCTGTGGCCACAGTCGTCGTAGCTCCCAACCGAGCACACCCACGTGCTCACCGCGCCGCGTAGGTGCCGTAGGAGCTAAGCACGCCACTCCACGGCCACTGCAGCCCCGTTCCCGAGTGTGCCCTGTAACATCCCAAATTTTCAATTTGGAATGTTATACACTAGATCATCATGCATAGCATATTTTCTTGCATTTTGGTTGATCCTAGAAATTTCACGCAACTCAAGGACCTTCGGAGAGAGTTGGAGATTCCGTTATTTTCATATTTGAGAGTTTTCTCGAATTTTGAAAAGAGGATCATTTGATTTATTTATTTAATCTTCAATTATTTTTCCTATATCAAAAATATAAGAGAGGGAATAATATGACTTTCCCAAAATTGAGGGAAAATGAAGATTTAATAAATAGATCAATTTTTGTTTGCCGGGGTTTATTTGCATTTTATTTGGATAGGGAAAAATGCGCGTTTTCGAAAATTGCATTTTAGGCCCGAAGAAACTTCATTTTGTTCGACTCATTTTTAGGAGTCGGGGAAAATTTACTTTAGGTTTTTCGGAGTTCGTTTAGTTCTCTTTTTGTTTTTTTGTTTTTTTTCTGCGCGCGGAATCTATTTAAAAAACCAAAAAAAGAGAGCCAGGCCAGCCGGGCCTAAAGCCCAGACAGCCGGACCCAGCCTCCCCTCGCGCGCGCGCAGCCAGGCGCCAGGCAGGCAGGCCGCCGCCTCGCCTCTTGCCTCAAGCCGAGTCCCGACGGGACTTAGGCCCGCCCTTTCCTTGTTCCATTTTCTTTCTTTTCTTCTAGGACTCTTTTTCCTAATCCTAGTCTATTTCTTGTCCCCTACCCCAAGTAAACCCCCCCTCCCCAATATAAATACCCCAACACCCCCCCCCCTCTAAAATCATCAAATCAAAGCCCCAAGCCTCCACCGCACCTCACCCGCGCCACCCTTAGCCGCCGCCGCACCACCCCACACCCGCGCCGCCGCACCTTACCCACGCCGCCGCCGCCCTACGCCACGCCGCTGGAGCCCCTCGCCGGAGACCTCGCTGGAGGTTGCCCCACGTCTCTTTTCCTCGGATCGTTTTCTTCTAATCGTTCCGATTCTTTTCTTCTCTTCTAATTCGTTTTCTTTCTGGTTCTTCTCTAAACCGTTCCGGTTTTCTAGATCGGTTTTTCGTTTCGGTTTTCTTCTCCGAAACCCTAGATCGGATTCGTTTTCTTTTCCGATTTAGTTGCCTTTGGACCGTTCGCCGGACCGTTCGTCCTAACGAACGTGATCACCGAATTCTTCTAGGTTAACACGTCCGTTCGTTTAACTCTTCTCGTCGGATTTATTCCGCGATCGCGATCTCAGATCCGATCTTCGTTCTAGTTTATCTTCTCGCTCGTTTATCGGAATCAGGTGATTCAAGCGCCTGGAGTTTCGTTTCGAAACCGTCGTTCCGTCTAATCAACTTAAACAAGTTTTTGCCCCGGTAAAATTTGACCTAGATTCAACTTCCTAGAACCGAGTTGTTTTCTTCCGCCGTTTGTTTTCCGTTTCTTTGTTCGGTTCGTTTTTCTTTGCAACCGGAGTTCTTAAGTTGAACTATCTGGTTCGTTCTCTTGTTCGAGTTTTACCTGTGCATTAGATGAGTACTTATTGTATGCTTGTTGTTTGTCTGCGATAGATCACCCGGATTGCGCCGCCTGTTACTTCGAAACCCTAGGTCTCGCGGATCATCAGCAAGGCAAGTAACACTTTGATCATACTTTTCTACAACCCATGTTTTATTGCATTAGATCAATCCTCTCACATTGCATGATTAGGATCTAATTAAATTGTGGGATGGGAAGTAGATGAGGTAGTACCTATCACCTGTATTACTATGAAACCTTTGGGAGTTACTTCTACGTTTTCTTTTTATGCCATGCTATGCTAGTAGACGTGGATTGGGTGAGTGATATCCATGACAGATGTGAGTTGATAATTTCAATGGTTTATCTAAGGTGGCAACTTAAACACACATCTGGGTGGATTGAGGCACCTGATGTCTATCAGGAATTGCCTGTTTTTTTGGACCGCCACCCAGGCTCAAAGGGATCATAAGATCTTTCATGCTAGAAACTTCCGTGTGCAGCCACAAGCCATTATGGGCTCTGGCATAGTTGATTAAGTAATGCGAACTCTTATAGGGGTAGACTAGCAGATGTAGGGTTGTAGGTGGTACGGTCTACTCCATCGTAAGGTGCTAGCGCTTCTGAAAGACTATGTCTCGGTCATCCGTCTTCTCAAACACCATGTAGTGCGAGAAACCAAACGGAGGCGATCGAGTCTTGTGGGGAAAAGTGCGCAAACCTCTGCAGAGTGTACAAACTAATCATGATTAGCCGTGTCCCCAGTTATGGACAACTTGAGTATCTAGTACTTGAATATCATGTGAATCTCATCACGTTACTTCTAATTAATGTTGTTGGGTTTTAATTATTTTTAATTGGGATTGAGAATGCTATCAACCATTCTCAATGTTCAACAACCACCATGATAGTTAAATAAACTTATTCCTTTGCAGTAGGGAAAATTGGCTTTACGCAAGAACCTTAACCATAGAGCTTTTCCACCAGCCAAATATGCATGTAGTGATAGTCATTATTCATTATTCTCTATGGTGTGAATTTGCCAGTGCATTCAATGTACTGACCCGTTTCGGGCTGCAACGTCTTATGTTGCAGGATTCTTACGACGAGTAAGTGATACGTTAGGGTTACGATTTCTACACTAAACTTTGCCGTTGGTGTTGATGGGAATCCACAACCTTGTTGCTTCCGCTATATTGGATTGAGGTAATAGTATTTATGTTACTTTATACATGTGATTACCTCTGTTATAAATCCTTCAAGTACTGTGTGTGTCAGCATACTGATCCAGGGATGACACATAAGCACAGAGACTTGATCCATTCGGGTTGGGTTGCTACATGCCTGAACTCCGGCCACCGCCGAGGTCAACGCCGCGCTCAACCCCGGCCACCCTAGCTACTGTTGCTTGCTGCACTGGATGCGGGAGCGATCCAGCTCCCCGTAGGTGCCCTCTGCCGCTCGTTTGGGCACCGAGAGTATGAACCCGACACCCTCCGCCGTCTCTGGCTCCGCCGGCGATGAGCCGCGGGCCAACTCCGGCGAGTTGACCCGGGTCTGACCCCAGTTTGACTCCCCAGAGCCACTGACATGCGGTCACGGCCCGACTAATTAAGTTAGGTTAGTATTAACTAAGCTAGGTTAGTTTAGTTAGACACTGACGTATGGGTCCCACAGGTCAGGTTTGACCTGGCCGGCCCAATTGACCTGCTGACGTCACAGCTATGTCATGCTGACGCAGTTAACATTTTCTAGATTTAAAATAATTCAGAAAATTGCAGAAAATATCCAAAACTTCAAAAATTCATAGTAATTCAACCGTAACTCCAAATCAAACAAATTATATATGAAAAATGATCAGAAAAATCTAATCTATCCATCTGTACCATTTTCATGCATGTTTGAGCAACTTAAAGTTACTGTATAAGACAATTTGAATTAATGGCATTTGAAATGTCTTACATGGAGTTTGAATTTGAACCTTGGGTTCAAACCAACTTCATTTAAATCGTTGCTAGCTGCATTAGCTCAAGTCACATCATATTGCCATGTCTTGATCATGCATCATATTGTCGCATTGCATTGATTGTGTTCTTTCTCTGTTGCCGGTGACTGTCCCCTCTCAGTAGACGACGTTTCGACGATTATTCGATGACACTGATGAAGAACTATATTATCTTCAGAAGTGCCAGGCAAGCAAAACCCCCTTGGTCATTCTGATACAATCCCACTCTCTCGCTCCTGCTCTCTTTTACTGCATTAGGACAACAACGTTTCAACTGTTACATGCTGCGGTAGCAGAACCCCTTTCCTCTGCATGACCTGTCATTGCCACAGTAAATAGATGAAACCCACTAGCATGAGTAGGAATTGTTTGAGCCCTGATGTGCCTACTCATTCATGCTTGTTGTCATGCCTGCTACTGCTTAGAGTTGAGTCAGGTATGATTCATCAGGAATGAATTGGAACGTGGTGAACATGTCCTACCGTTGAGAGCTATGTGTGTGAACACGATTTGGTAAAGGTAGCGGTGAGAGGCCATGTAGGAGTACATGGTGGGTTGTCTCATTGCAGCCGTCCTTAGGAACTGAGTTTGTTGTTTGTGATCCATGAACAGTTACTACCACATATTGGGCTCCATGCGCTCCAAGCTCACTCGACTTATTAATCAACTCGATCTCTGTCCAGGAGTTGCAACTAGTTTCTGGTGCTTGTAGGTAGTGTTAGTAGTCTACCAAGTGGCACCCGGTACAGGTGGGCTTGGGACAGACTAGGCACAGTGGCACGGTGTACCAAGTGGCACCCAGATGGTGGGCTTGGGAACCCTGCACACATCGTTTGGGGCCGTGAGCGACACCCCGGCCGGATCTCCTTGCGGATGGAACGCGAATAGGCGATAAACCTGGACTAGAGACTTGTCGGTTAGTCAGGTCGTGGCCAACTCCCTCGCCAGGCTTCCGCTTGAAGGTTACCGAGATACACGATGTGTACATGGTGGTAAGTGGCGAGAGCGTGTGTGAAGAAGTACACCCCTGCAGGGCTATCATTATCTATTCGAATAGCCGGATTCCTCGGATATGGAAACTTGGACCCCTTGCATAGTTCATAGACAAGTGGAAGTGGATACTCTAAAATGTGCAAGATAAGCGTGAGTGCTATGGATGGCGTTCTCGTACGGAAACGGGGGCGGATCCATAGTGGAGTATTGATATGGTGAATATGTGGACTCGTGTGCCCCACCACAAAAGAGTTACTTGCAGTCGTAGTTCAGGATAGCCACCGAGTCAAAGCTGGCTTGCTGCAGTCAAACTCCACCACCCCGTTGTTGATACCGAAGCATGTGTAGTTAGTTCTGATGTAAGTCTTGTTGGGTACATTTGTACTCACGTTTGCTTATTCTATGTTTTGCAGAGAGATGTCAGTCTCGCTAGTAGTTCCATGTGGACTTCGACGTTTAGCTTGTTACCTCAGCTACGATCTTGTGCCCTCGGCAGGATCTGGTAGATAGTCAGGCTTCTCAGCCTTTTTCATTTATAGATGTTTGTACTCAGACATGTTAAGCTTCCACATGTGCTTTGATTGTATGCTGTGATTGTTGGGTCATGAGACCCATGTTTGTAATATCTCGCTCCTCGGAGCCTAATGAATAAATACTCTGAGTCGTAGAGTCTTGTTGTGATGCCATGTTGTATTGCTCATATTGAGCATATTGTGTGTATGATTGAAATGCTTGGTATGTGTGGGATCCGACAACCTAGTTGTTTATCCTTGGTAGCCTCTCTTATGGGGAAATGTAGTCTTGTGCTTCCATGAGCCATAGTAGTCTGCTACAGCCCGGTTCACCGGAGTCCTACTAGCCCAGCACTACTGCTCCGGAACACTTGACTAGCCGGCCTGTGATTCACTTTGTTCCTGTGTCTGTCCCTTCGGGGAAATGTCATGCGGTGACATTCGGAGTCCTGCCTAGCCTGCTACAGCCCGGTTCACCGGAGTCCTGTTAGCCCATTGCTACAACCCGGATTCACACGTTGCTGACCGACATGCTCGATGTTGATTCATGTATGCATGTCCCCGTAAGTTAGTGCCACTTTAGGTTCACGACTAGTCATGTCGGCCCGGGTTCTCTGTCATATGGATGCTAGCGACACTATCATATACGTGAGCCAAAAGGCGCAAACGGTCCTGGGCCATGGTAAGGCGACACCCGTGGGAATACCGTGCGTGAGGCCGCAAAGTGATATGAGGTGTTACTGGCTAGATCGATGTGACTTGGAATCGGGGTCCTGACAATGGAAACATAGAGCGCTCTCTCCGAACGGAGGAGCACACTGCGGCCCTCGCAGCAGAAGCGCAAAGAAGCCTCTCAAGGCAATCCACCGGTTCGGCGTTTCAAGACCCGAACACCTTCAAGCACGCTCGGAGTAATCGGCAACTAGACCGCCTGGCACGATCTGAGCTCACGTAGCAATGCGACCCCCACCCAGTCCCAGCCGAATGGCGAAATCCATGCCACGCGTACATAATTACGCATTAAAAATACCATGGGCACAGGTGGGGAGGGGGGCACAACTATGGCACGCCCCAAGACGCGGCTTAAACCGCACTAGGGGCTTCCCGCTTTGTTATTTTTCTCTTTTCAGGACTTTAATCTCTGGAAACCCTGTCCGGTAGCATGATTGCCGAACACATGATGCAGCAACCAAGGAGGCAAAAAGCTACGTCACACCACGGAATTCCCAGGTGGATTACGATAACGAGCGAAATATTTGCTTTAATACTATTCCTCAGCTTGCCCTTGGAAGGGACATAGCCCTACTTTTTGCTTATCACACTATCTGTATCATTCTGCTTTAGCGCACCTTTTTGAATAATCAATGCATAACATTCCGACTATTATTGCATTCTTGTTATATATATATATATATATATATATATGTGCTCATTAATAACGCCTTGCAACCGTACACTTTGGTACGGCCAATACACCAGGGGCTTAAGTACCCCACAATATGGTGTGAGAAGTCCGAACACTTTCACAAGTGCGGCACCCCGAACTTATAGCATTATATGCATCAGCTCCGAATCATGTCTTTGGTCAAATGTTGGGTTTACTCGGCTCCTATGTTTTGGTACCTTACGTTCCGCTCTATCGGCTAAGGTAGCGCTAGGAGAACTACTGCGATTGTACCCTGGTTCTGCTGGGCTAAGCACCTCAGTAGAGAAAGCTAAAACTGACTGTCATGATAAGGCGAGAGACTAGTCGCTGTTCGGCAAGGTTTTGAGTCCCTAAAGACTTATGCCGCTTAGAGCGAGGGGCCGGTCCTGTCCGGCTTAAAGGTGTGTATCGCGCCCCGAATTCGGCCTTCCGAATACCAGGGGCTTCACCGAAATTTAAAATTATAGAATTCTATGGCTAAGTGAGAGTGATAAAGCATTATTAGTCCAGTTGCCTTGTTCGTTGTGCTGAGCACCTCCCTCAAAGGACCCAAATATGGGAACAGGAGTGCTCAGGTTTATCCCGAACACCCCAGCACTCATGGCATGGGGCAGAAGCCGAGGGCTGGCCATCTCTCAGATTGGATAAACAGCCAAATAGAAGGTAATATTTTAAATTCAAACAAGCGTTGCATAGCGCATATGAAACAAGTTTTCATCATACAGGATCACACAAGCAAGTTTATTCAAATATTACATCCTTGGAACATTCGTCCGCTACAAGATGGGCACCCTTCAGGACACCCTCGTAATAAATTTCGGGGGTGCGATGCTCCTTGCCCTGCGGCGGTCCTTCCTTGATCAGCTTCACGGCGTCTAGCTTGGCCCATTGCACCTTCACACGGGTGAAAGCTCGGCGTGCACCATCGATGCAGACGGACCGCTTGACGACTTCCAGCCGTGGGCAGGCATCCACAAGCCGCCTCACTAGGCCAAAGTAGCTGTTCGGAAGGGCGTCGCCAGGCCACAGCCGGACTATAAAGCCCTTCATGGCCTGTTCGGCCACCTTGTGTAGCTCGACCAGCTGCTTTAGCTGGTCGCTCACAGACACTGGGTGATCGGTCCTAGTATACTGGGACCAGAACAGCTTCTCCGTTGAGCTTCCCTCCTCGGCCTGGTAAAACTGTGCAGCATCCGACACGCTGCCGGGAAAATCTGCGAAAGCTCCTGGAGAGCTCCGGATTCGGGTAAGTAATCAGTAATTTACTTTTACATGCTTACTTTGCATATAGAATGCCTTACCCGCCGCTATTTTCTTCATCAAGTCGATCTCCTGTAGGGCCTTTTGGGCTTCAGCCTTGGCACTCTTTGCGCTCTCGAGGGCCGCGGCAAGCTCAGACTCTCGCGTCTTCAAGTCAAGCTCCAATGCCTCGTGCTTTGTCACGAGGGCCTGGAGCTCTTGCTGCACCTCGCCCACCCGAGCCTCTTGCCTTTCCCGCTCGGTGCGCTCCTTAGCCGCTTTATCTTCGGCCTCGGACAATGCTTGCTTTAAGTTCACCACTTCGGTCGTGGCCCCTAGCAAATTCATGATGATCCTGTCATTTTGCAATCGCATTCTTTTTATACATATCCATAGACTAGGTACTACTTACCTTTGTTCTCCTCGAGCTGCCTCTTGGCAAGGCCGAGCTCGTCCTGGGACCCTTTAAGGTCCTGCTTCAGTACAGCGACCTCCACAGTCAGTGCGGCAGATGCCAGCAGCGAAGCCTGCATATGCATATTGACATACTTATATTAGACTCCTGCGATATTGTTTGATCCTCTGTTCGGCTTTTCTTTGTGAACATCGAATAGAGCATCAGGGGCTACTGTCTATGCGGTAATATTTTTCCTATATTTTAAACACTTACCTCAAAGCCTGTTAGAAGGCTGGCACAGGCTTCAGTCAGTCCGCTCTTGGCGAACTGAACCTTCTGGACCACCGCACTCATAATAGTACGGTGCTCCTCGTCGATGGAAGCGCTGCGAAGCGCTTCCAGCAGATTATCTGGCGCCTCTGGATGGATAGAGGTCACCGGTACAGGCATCTTGCTCCTCTTGGAAGGAGGCTGCCTGCCCGAGTCCGGAACCACTAGAGGTTCCGGTGCGGTGTTCGGCTGAGGGCCGAACTCAGAGCCCTCAGGGGCCTTGTCCCCTCTGCTCCCGGAGTCCGGAAGGTCGCCTTGAGGCGCCTCCGGGACTGTCTCCCCTCGACCTGGTGCCTCATGAGACAATACCTCTGCGTCATCCGCAGGGTAAGGGGAGGTGGCGGTCGGAAGTGGATCGCTATCCATATCCGACGAGCCCAGGGAGCCATCCGACGATACATTGATACGGGCTCGTGGTGGCCTGCATAATCATATTCGGTGTTAGGGGAAGCAGTGCAATAGAGGAATGCTATGAGTCACTCTAGTATCTGAATACTTACGACTTCCCTAGGGGCTTGGCCCTGGGCAGCCACTCGTCTTCGCCGTCAGCGGCGGTGGTAGAACTGTCTGGAAGGAGAGTCCTTCCCTTCTTGGACCCTTCGGCCTCCCCAGTTGGGGCGGCCTTCCTCTTCTTGTCTCCCCCATCTGGAGGGGGAGCATCTTCTTCTGCCTCCTCGTCTTCGGGGGAGGAGTGTGTCGTAGAGTCATCAGATGGTGAGTCCGATGACGCCTGGCGTCGGGAACTCTTTCGGGTTCCCTTGGCCTTCTTGGTCTTCTCCGGCACCGTATAAAGAGCTGGAGTCAGCATCTTCACCAGAAGAGCGTCTGCTGGGCCTTTGGGCAAAGGAGCCCGACAGTCGATCTGTCCGGCCATGTCCTGCCAGCCCTGTCAAAGGTACGGGAGCTTAGATCCCGCATAGAGTCAAACTATGGAAAACAAGTATCCTGTGAGAGGTAAAACAGCTTACCGCGCTGGCTTGGCGCTTCGCGCAGAATCCGCGGTCCTCGGTAGTGGGAGGGGGAACCTCGGCGCTCTTGAATGGCACCTTCCAGGCATCTTCGTGAGTTGTGTCGAAGAGCCTGTTTAGAGTTCGATGCTGGGCCGGGTCGAACTCCCACAAGTTGAAAGCCCGTTGTTGGCACGGGAGGATCCGGCGGATGAGCGTGACCTGGACTATGTTGACGAGTTTGAGCTTCTTATTCACCATGTTTTGAATACATGTTTGGAGTCCGGTTAGCTCTCCCGAACTACCCCAGGACCGGCCCTTCTCTTGCTAGGAGGTGAGCCGCATGGGGATGCCAGATCGGAACTCGGGGGTCGCTGCCCATTTAGGGTCACGTGGCTCGGTGATGTAGAACCACCCCGATTGCCACCCCTTTATGGTCTCCACGAAGGAGCCCTCGAGCCATGTGACGTTGGGCATCTTGCCCACCATGGCGCCTCCGCACTCCGCCTGGCGGCCGCTCACTACCTTCGTCTTGACATTGAAGGTCTTCAGCCATAAGCCGAAGTGGGGCTTGATGCGGAGGAAGGCCTCGCACACGAAGATAAACGCCGAGATGTTCAGGATGAAGTTCGGGGCCAGATCGTGGAAATCCAGGCCGTAGTAGAACATGATCCCCCGGACGAATGGGTGGAGAGGGAATCCCAGTCCACGGAGGAAATGGGTAAGGAACACTACCCTCTCATGGGGCCTGGGGGTGGGGATGAGCTGCCCCTCTTTTGGGAGCCGGTGCGCGATGTCGTCGGGCAGGTATCCGGCTCTCCTCGGCTTCTTGATGTGTCCCTCCATGATGGAGGAGACCATCCACCTGCCTCCCACTCCTTACATGGTTGGAGAGGGTTGAGGTTGGAAATGCGGACTTGGGCGCTGGAGCTCGAGTGTGCAAAAATGGATGAGCAAAGGAGGAAGAAGGCGTGGATGAAAAGGTAAATCCTTATCCCTTTATATGGGCGGACGAAACTATGTGTCACCACTAGCCTGGTAAAACTCGCTTATCCCCGAAGCGCCGTAATCGATGGTGCGGTTGGGTTACCCACACCCGTATTGATGAGAATCCCGTGATAAGGGGACATGATCTCTGCTTTGACGAGACGTGTCAAAAAACTGCCTCGCGTTATGTGCGGGGCTAGTTAAAGGAAACGGTTCGAATAATCACCAGGCCATGACATAATGTCGTGTTGCCAAAACAAGTCAGTAAATTATATTTGCGGAAATATTATTCTCTCTGCAGTGGTATGTGGAACTTATTTTGCAGGGTCGGACACTATCCGTGTATTCAAATTCTTCCGTGGTGTATTCGGAGGAGGAACCCGCCTTGCAATGCCGAAGACAATACTGCGCGTCGGACTCATCGTCATTGAAATCCTGGTTCAGGGGCTACTGAGGGAGTCCTGGATTATGGGGTCTCCGGACAGCCGGACTATATCTTTCGGCCGGACTGTTAGACTATGAAGATACAAGATTGAAGACTTCGTCTCGTGTCCGGATGAGACTCTACTTGGGGTGGAAGGCAAGCTAGGCAATACGGATATGTGTATCTCCTCTTTTGTAACCGACCTTGTGTAAGCCTTAGCCTCTCCGGTGTCTATATAAACCGGAGGGTTTTAGTCCATAGGACAACATACAATCATACCATAGGCTAGCTTCTAGGGTTTAGCCTCTCTGATCTCGTGGTAGATCTACTCTTGTACTACCCATATCATCAATATTAATCAAGCAGGACATAGGTTTTTACCTCCATCAAGAGGGCCCGAACCTGGGTAAAACGTCGTGTCCCCTGCCTCCTAATCGATGGAGAGAGTTGTCATAACCTCGCAAGTGAAGAACTTTGCTCCAAGCTCCAATTGCCCAAGACAAAGCACCCACATGCCTACAAACTTCAATGGCTAAGTGACTCCGGCACTATTCAAGTCGAGCATCAAGTACAAGTCTCCTTCAAAATTGGCGCCTACGAAGACACTTTGGAGTGTGATGTCGTTCCAGTGACCGTTTGCCACCTTCTTCTTGGAAGCCCATGGCAATTTGATAGAGGTGTCCTCCACAACGGCCGAACGAACCACTACATCTTCAAGATGAAAGGAAAGGAGTACGTACTTCACCCTGTGTCTCCAAGCCAAATGATCGCCGACAAGAAAGCCACCCATCGTGGAGAGAATAGTGAGAGAGCGACCCACCAAAAAGAGAGTGAGCACCACAAGCCCAAATTGAGTGCCTCCACGATGAGCGAAAAGAAGAACCTAGTTCTATTTTCCACCAAACGTGAGATAAGAGAATGCGTGAGAACCCATCTAGTGTGATACACTACATCCTTTTGTGCAAGGATGATGCACCACAAGCTAACACCTCTCATACTCTACCTTTAGTGTTGTCTTCTCTTTTGCAGGAATTCCAAGATGTTTTCCCCGATGAGCTACCTTCGGAACTACCTACACTGCGAGGCATCGAGCACCGCATCGACCTCATCCCCGGAGCACCACTTCTGAACAAAGCTCCCTATCGCGTCAACCCCAAAGAAACCAAAGAAATACAAAGGCAAGTAAAGCATATCATAGACCATGGACATGTGCGTGAAAGTTTGAGTCCTTGTGCCGTTCTAGTCATTCTTGTGCCAAAAAGAGACAGTAGCTTTCACATGTGTTCCGATTGTAGACCTATCAACGTTATCACCATTCGCTATAGGTATCCCATTCCACGCCTTGATGATATTCTTGATGAACTTAGTGGTGCCACTATATTTTCCAAGATCGATCTTAAAAGTGGTTACTATTAAATCCGCATACAAGAGGGTGATGAATGGAAAACTGCTTTCAAAACAAAGTTTAGTTTGTATGAGTGGTTAGTCATGCCTATGGGTTTATCGGAAGCACCGGGTACTTTCATGCGTCTTATGAATCATGTCTTTCGCCCTTACATTGGTGAGTTTGTTGTGGTCTACTTCGATGATATCCTTGTTTATAGCAAATCTCTTCAAGATCATGTCACCCATGTTCGAACCGTTTTGCAAACTCTTCGAAAAGAGCGTCTCTATGCTAACATGGAAAAGTGCCTTTTCGGCATTGATAAGCTCGTTTTCTTGGGTTTTGTTGTTTCCTCTAAGGGTGTTCATGTTGATGACTCTAATATCAATGCTATTAAAACTTGGCCCCAACCAACCAATTTGCAACAAGTGTGTAGTTTCCTTAGTTTAGTCGGTTTCTACCGTAGATTCGTGAAGGACTTTAGCACCATTGCTTCACCTTTGCATGCTTTGAGCAAGAAAAATGCGCCTTTTGTTTGGGGACCATCCTAAGACACTGCTTTCAATGAGCTTAAGAATTTGCTTACTCATGCTCCCATGCTTGCATTACCCAACTTTGACAAGCCCTTTGAGATTCATTACGATGCTAGTGGTAATGGCATAGGAGGTGTTTTAACGCAAGAGAAGCGCCCCATAGCTTACTTCAGTGAGAAACTTTTCAGAGTGCAACTCAATTACTCCATCTATGACAAAGAGTTATATGCTTTAGTGCGAGTCTTGCATGAATGGGAACACTATCTTCTCCCTCATGAATTCATCATTCATACCGATCATGAAATGCTATAATACCTTAAGGGTCAAACTAAGTTGAACAAGCGTCATGCTAAATGGAGTGAATTCATTGAGTCATTTCCTTACATCATCAAGTACATCAAAGGTAAGGAAAATGTTGTGGCGGACGCTCGTTCCCGCATATGCATGCTTGTTACTCAACTTGAATGGGATGTCATTGGCTTTGAGCACATAAAAGACTTGTATGAGCATGATCCTACTTTTGCTATTCCTCATGCAAAGTGTTTGACGCGTACCTCTTGGGAACGCTATTACATCAAAGATGGATATCTTATGAGAGCTAACAAGCTTTGCGTCCCCGAGTCTTCTCTTCGTTTGTTGCTTTTGTAGGAATCTCATGGAGGAGGACTAATGGGACATTTTGGACATGACAAGACTTTTGCTACACTCTCCAAGAACTATTATTGGCCCAAGATGTTTCGCGACGTCAACCGCTTCACCAACCGATGCTCTACATGTCGCAAAGCTAAGTCTAAATCTCAATCCTATGACCTTTACAGGCCTCTCCCAATTCCATATCAACCATGGGAAGATATTAGCATGGATTTTGTACTTGGATTGCCTAGAACTAGAAATGGAAAGGATTCGGTATTCGTTGTTGTGGACTGATTCTCTAAGATGGCACATTTCATTCCTTGCAACAAGATAGACGATGCTTCACATGTTGCCAATCTCTTTTGTAGGGAAATATTACGTCTACATGGAGTGCCAAAGACGATTGTCTCGGTCCGTGACGTCAAGTTCCTAAGCTACTTTTGGAAGACCCTATGCGCCAAGCTCGGAATCAAGCTACTCTTCTCCACGGCGTACCATCCACAAACCGACGGCCAAATGGAGGTGACCAACCGCACACTCTCCACTCTACTTCGCGTGCTCATCAAGAAAAACATCAAGGAGTGGGAGGAGTGTCTGCCGATCACCGAGTTCGCCTACAACCACGCAAGACACTCAACTACCGGCAAGTCCCCCTTCGAGGTCGTCTATGGATTCAACCCATTGTAACCATTGGACATTCTTCCTCTACCACTCCAAGAGCGCATTAATATGGACACAAGTGCACGTGTGAATCATCTCAAGAAGGTGCATGAAGATACAAGGCACACCATCAAGTGCCAAGTACAACGTCTTGCGACCAAGCTCAACATCAACAAGCACCCCATGGTATTCAACATTGGTAATCTTGTGTGGCTACACCTTCACAAGGACCGCTTCCCTACCGAACGCAAGTCCGAACTCCTACCACGAGCGGATGGACCCTTCAAGGTGCTTGCACGCTACAACAACAACGCTTTCAAGATCGACCTGCCACGTGACAAGTACAATGTGAGCGACATCTTCAATGTCAAGGACCTCTCACCCTACCATGGTGATGAAGAATTTGATCCAAGGTCAGATCTTCCCCAGGGGAGGGGAGATGATGCGGAGCATCCCAAGATCATCACCATGGACCTATACCTACGTCTCCCACGACACCACTTGGACCAATCACAAGGGCACGAGCAAAGTCTATTTAAGATAAGGTGAACTCGCTCCTCTCCGAACTACCATTTCCTATACATGAAACATGGCTACTACCTCAAGTGGAGATGCTATGTGTGATCAGGTACTTGGAGGAGGGCCACAGAGAGACTACACCCAATGGACAAGACGGCAAGAATACCGTCCGTGAAGTATAAGAAGAAGAGTTGCGGAAGAAGCCCCAGCCACCGGACGACCGCTCGGGCCCGGACGACCGGCGCCTGAAGCACCAGCCACCAGACGACCACTCGGGACCGGACGTCCGGCGCCTGAAGCCCCAGCCAAGCTACAGCG
The DNA here is from genome assembly GCF_018294505.1 of Triticum aestivum. Taxonomy (NCBI): domain Eukaryota; kingdom Viridiplantae; phylum Streptophyta; class Magnoliopsida; order Poales; family Poaceae; genus Triticum; species Triticum aestivum. The sequence continues at coordinate 166,938,137 of NC_057794.1, forward strand.
AGCGGAAGTCCGGCCCAGACCGGACGACCGACGACCACGCACCTGAGCCAAACGAGCAGAAGTCCGACGCCACCGGACGTCTGGCGATTGGACGACCAGCCACTTCCAGAATTCCGCTACTCCAGCATCCGAGCCAGAGTGAGCAGACGACCAGCGATTACAGGACGTCCGGCCGCCCGTGAGCCACCAGATGACCGGCCCCTAGCGGACGTCCGGTACCTTTCTATGCATAGGATTCGGGCCCGGGGCCCATGTACCCCCTCACTTCGTCCCTAGTTACACTAAGACTATAAATGAACCTCATATTCCTCCTAGCTCGGGTTAGCAAAGGATTAGCTCATATTTTGTGTGAGAGCTTTGCCCATCCACTTGGTTACCTTCTCTTCGGAGATAGCGCCTCCTCGGAGAAGATCCCCCAAGCGGATTCAAGACCCCTTCATGGGAAGAACCTTAATACCTCCTCACGGAGAAGATCATGCTACTTGTATCGTCCTTAGTTGACCGTGGATCGTGTGATCTCTTGTGTACTCGAGGACCTAGCATATGTGTGACTATTTCTTGTTGGTTTAGTGATTCTCTTGTGTTTCCCTTTGTGTTTCCCCTCGTGTTCTTCGTGTTCATCGCGGGATCCGCTCCTTTCGTAAAAGATCGGCCTCTAGGGTTCCTACCCTACATCACACTTCCTCTCCCCCTCCCACAAAAACGACTACTCCACAGCACCAGAGCATCTTACATCACGCTATCCATACTTCATCGGCCTTTCTACCCCTTCCCTCTCGAAACCCTAGACTGCTCATCCATCGGCATACCAGAGCCCATTCACTACCAGCATCGTCCACCTCACTGGATCTACTTCAGCGACCGCATCTATCCCCCCCCACCTCCCCTAGAAACAAGTAGACTGCTCATCCACCACTATACCATAGCCCATTTAGTGTCGGCCTTGTCCACGGCACTGAATCTGCTTTGTTGGTACTCTCGTCAACCGCAGCACATCTGTAGCAGCTCCTTCGTACTCCCCACCAGAGACGCTTCGTCCATAGCCCGGAGCCGCCCCATTGACGCCCCCGTCGATGGCCTCTGATCCTCTTTGCCGACACCTTCCTCAACCCTACCGGAGCCACTCTGCCAACACCATCCTCTACCCCACCGGAGTAGCTTCGCCTACACCATTCTCAACCCTACTGGGGCCGCTTTGCCAACGCCCAAGTCCACGGCCTTAGATCCGCTTCGTCGCACCCTTGTCAAACTTACTGGAGCAGCTTCTGATGCCTCGTCCACGACCGCAGATCCGCATCGTCGACACCATCCTAAACCAAACCACTGGAACAACTTCACTGATGCCCTCATCCACGGCCTCATATCCGCTTCGCCCACACCATAGTCCACCCTACTAGAACCGCTCCGCAAACACCCTACTCAACTGTTCTAGATCTCCTTACGGACCCTGACGGCCAGCACAGCGTCATCACCCTTGACGTTTCTAACCTGATTCCCACCGTCTAGCAAGATGCCAAGCACCTACCGCGGCCTAGGTACTTGTCACCTTTAAACCCGTCTAGCATCACCTGCCCGATGTACTTCAAATATACTAACAGGTCGCTGTTACATGTTATGTAGCTGGCAAGAACTACAAGGACGATGTTTCTTCTGGATCTAATAGCTTGGCCAACCAAGATCTTGTACAGAGGCATTGCTATGATCTTGGTGTGTGCCTGCCAGCGTGCTTTGCTAGGATTTTTGACCAATAATCCCTTTGTGCAAACAATGATTTCCACTACTGGCTGCTAAATTAGAGATGTAGATGTCATACATGATACTCCATCCATTCCTAAATATAAGTCTTTCTGTAGATTCCACTATAGACTACATACAGAGCAAAATGAGTGACTCTACACTCTAAAATTCATCTATATACATCTGCATGTGGTCCATAGTGGAATCTCTACAAAGACATATATTTAGGAACAGAGGTAGTACATTACACAAAATCGTAGGTGGCATGTAGGAATTCCAGTGCACTACATTAGGCTCCCATAGAGTGCCTATTGATGAGTGTAAAGAAAGAACCGCTAGGATGCGTGCTAAGCGAGATTGGTTTGTAAAAGTGTGTTCTTCTAGTTTTTGTGAAAATAATGATGAAGATCTTAAAGTGATTGGTGTGACTCGCATTGAATATTTGTTTTCTAATATAAATCTTGATAAATATGGGACTGGAGATGAGTGAACTTTAGCTAGAAGGCATCCCAATGATTCGGAGTTTAAAGATCTTAACGAAAAAATTGATAAAAGTGGGATTGGAGAGGCCAAAACTTTAAGTAGCGATGAACCCACTCTTTTCGGTTTCAAGTATTTTAATTACGATAATTGTTATTTGATAGATTGTATTTCCTTGTTGCAATCCATGTTGAATTCACCTCATGCTTATAATCAAAATAAAGCTTTTACTAAACATATCATTGATGTTATGATGAAATATTTTGAAGAAAAACTTGAGTTGGAAGTTTTGATCCCTATAAATCTTTATGATGAGTGTGAACCTACTATTAATATTAAAACTAAAGATTATGAGTTTAATGCTTTGTGTGATTTGGGTGCTAGTGTTTCCACTATTCTGAAAACTTTATGTGATGTGCTAGGTTTCCATAAACTTGATGATTGTTCTTTGAATTTGTATCTAGCAAATTCCACTATTAAGAAACCTATGGGAAAGATTAATGATGTTCTTATTGTTGCAAATAGGAATTATGTGCCCGTAGATTTTATTATGCTTGATATAGATTGCAATTCTACATGTCCTATTATTCTTGGTAGACCTTTCCATAGAACAATTGGTGCAATTATTTATATGAAAGAAGGAAACATTAGATTTCAATTTCCGTTAAGGAAGGGCATAGAACACTTTCCAAGAAAGGAAATTAAGTTTCCATATGAATCTATTATGAGGGCTACTTATGGATTTAATACCAAAGATGAAAATACCTAGATCTATGTTTTATACCTAGCTAGGGGCGTTAAACAACAGCGCTTGTTGGGAGGCAACCCAATTTCACTTTTATGTTTTTGATTTTTGGTTCTATTTTTCAATAATTAAACATTATTACCTCTATAGTAATTGTTTTTTTCTGTTTTAATTAGTGTTTGATCCAAGTAAGACCTTTGGGATACTTTGGTATATCGTTGATTTGGTTTTGCTGAAAAACAGAAACTTTTGTGTCCAGTAACAGAATTGTTTAAATTCATTGGAGTGTGGAACAATTCTGAATTTTTTACAAAAAATTGAAATATTAATTTACTTTGCTTTCCTAATTTTTCATAATTTTTGGAGTTACGTAAGTATACAAAGTTTACAGATTATTACAGACTATTTTGTTTTTGACAGATTCTGTTTTCTATGTGTTGTTTGCTTATTTTGATGAATCTATGGGTAGTATCGGAGGGTATGTACCATGGAGAAGTTGGAATACATTAGATATTACACCAATATAAATTTAGAATGAGTTCACAACAGTACCTAAAGTGGTAATTTATTTTATTATACTAATGGATCTCATGAGTTTTCTGTTGAGTTTTGTGTTGTGAAGTTTTCAAGTTTTGGGTAAAGATTTGATGGACTATGGAATAAGGAGTGGCAAGAGCCTAAGCTTGGGGATGCCCAAGGCACCGCAAGGTAATATTCAAGGAAAACCAAGCATCTGAGCATGGGGATTCCCTAGATGGTATCCCCTCTTTCGTCTTTTTTTACGGGTCCCCTCTTTCGTCTTCGTTCCATCGGTAAATTTACTTGAGGCTATATTTTATTCACCACATGATATGTGTTTTTCTTCGAGCGTCTTGTATGATATGATTATTTGCTTTTTAGTTTGCCACAATCATCCTTGCTATGCACATATTTTGAGAGGGACACGCATGAATCGTGAATTTATTAGAATATTCTATGTACTTCACTTATATCTTTTGAGCTAGGCAGTTTGCTCTAGTGCTTCACTTATATATTTTTAGAGCACAGTGGTGGCTTTATTTTATAGAAATTGTTGAACTCTCATGCTTCACTTATGTTATTTTGAGAGTCTCTAAACAGCATGGTAATTTTCGTAGGTTATGAATTTAGTCCTAATATGATGGGCATCCAATAGGGAAATAATAAAAACTTTCATATAAAGAGCATTGGATACAATGAGAAGTTTGATTCCTTGCATTTGTTTTGAGATATAAAGATGGTGATATTAGAGTCATGCTGGTGAGTAATTGTAGATTGGTAGAAATACTTGTGTTGAAGTTTGTGATTCACGTAGCATGCACGTATGGTGAACCGTTATGTGATGAAGTCGGAGCATGATTTATTTTTTTGATTGTTTTCCTTATGAGTGGTGGTCGGGGATGAGCAATGGTCTTTTCCTACCAATCTATCCCCCTAGAATCATGAGTGTAGTACTTTGTTTCGATAGCTAATAAATTTTTGCAATAAGTATGTGAGTTCTTTATGACTAATGTTAAGTCCATGGATTATACGCACTCTCACCCTTCCACCATTGCTAGCCTCTCTAGTAACATGCAACTCTTGCCGGTCCATTAAACCCACCATATACCTTCCTCAAAACAGCCACCATACCTACCTATTATAGCATTTCCATAGCCATACTAAGATATATTGCCATGCAACTTCCACCATTCCATTTTATTATGACACATACCATCATTATAATATTGCTCTGCATGATCATGTAGTTGGCATAGTATTTGTGGCAAGTCCACCATTCATATTTTTTTATAAATGTCACTCTTGATCATTGCACATCCCGGTACACCACCGGAGGCATTCATATAGAGTCATATCTTGTTCTAGTATCAAGTTGTAATTCTTGAGTTGTAAGTAAATAAAAGTGTGATGATCATCATTATTAGAGGATTGTCCCATGTGAGGAAAGGATGATGGAAGCTATGATTCCCTTACAAGTTGGGATGAGTCTCTGGACTTTTATAAAAAATAAAAGAGGCCAAATAAGCCCAAATAAAATAAAATAGGCCAAAGAATCCCAAACAAAAAATGAGAGAAAAGAGAGAAGGGACAATGTTACTATCCTTTTTTCCACACTTGTGCTTCAAAGTAGCACCATGTTCTTCATGATAGAGAGTCTCCTATTTTGTCACTTTCATATTCTAGTGGGAATTTTTCATTATATAACTTGGCTTGTATATTCCAATGATGGGCTTCCTCAAATTGCCCTAGGTCTTCGTGAGCAAGAAAGTTGGATGCACACCCACTTAGTTTCTTTTTTGAGATTTCATACACTTATATCTCTAGTGCATCCGTTGCATGGCAATCCCTACTCACTCACATTGATATATATTGATGGGCATCTCTATAGCCTGTTAATACGCCTAGCTGATGTGAGACTTTCTCCTTCTTTTTGTCTTATCCACAACCACCATATTCTATTCCACCTATAGTGCTATATCCATGGCTCATAGTCATGTATTGCGTTAAAGATGAAAAAGTTTGAGAACACCAAAAGTATGAAAAAAATGCTTGGCTTGTCATCGGGGTTGTGTGTGATGAAATACTTTTTGTGATGAAGATGGAGCATAGCCAGACTATATGATTTTGTGGCGATAACTTTCTTTTGCCATCTTATTTTGAGAAGACATGATTGCTTTATTAGTATGCTTGAAGTATTATTGTTTTTATGTCAATATTAAACTTTTGTTTTGAATCTTATGGATCTGAATATTCATGCCACAATAAAGAATATTACATGGATAAATATGTTAGGTAGCATTCCACATCAAAAATTCTGTTTTTATCATTTACCTAGTCGAGGACGAGTAGGAATTAAGCTTGGGGATGCTTGATATGTCTCCAATGTATCTATAATTTTTTATTGTTCCATGCTATTATATTATCTATTTTGGATGTTTTATATGCTATTTTATATTATTTTTGGGACTAACCTATTAACCTATAGCCTAGTGCCAGTTTCTGTTTTTCCTTGTTTTTGAGTATTACATAAAAGGAATATCAAACGGAATAAAACTTTACGATGATTTTTCTTGGACCACAAGACATCCATGAAGCTTGGAGAGGTGGTCAGAAGATGCCCGAGGAGGCCACAAGCCTGCCAGGGGCGCGCCTTGAGGGCTTGTGGGCCCCTCAGGTGTCCTCCAAGCTATAAATTCCCAAAATACTTTTACGTTGGTACACTATAAATTCCCAAATATTCCCAACCCACCAGAAGCGTCCACCAAAATACTTTTTCACCATTGCAAGCCTCTGTTCCCATGAGATCCCATCTTGGGCCTTTTTCAGCACCCTGCTGGAGGGGGATTCAATCATGAAGGGCATCTACATCAACCTTCCTACCATTTCGATGAAGCGTGAGTAGTTTACCACAGACCTACAGGTCCATAGCTAGTAGCTAGATGGCTTCTTCTCTCTCTTTGATCTTCAATACAATGTTCTCCTTGATGTTCTTGGAGTTCTATCCAATGTAATATTCTTTTGCAGTGTGTTTTTTGTGATCCTATGAGTTGTGGATTTATGATCAGATTATCTATGAATATTATTTGAGTCTTTTCTGAACTCTTTTATGCATGATTAAATACCTTTGCATTTCTCTTCAAATTATCGGTTTGGGTTGGCCAACTAGATTGGTTCTTCTTGCAATGGGAGAGGTGCTTAGTTTTGGGTTCAATCTTGCGGTGTCCTCACCCAGTGACAAAGTAGGGGTAGCGAGGCATGTATTGTATTGTTGCCATCAAGTGTAAAAATATGGGGTTCTGTGACACCCTGGTTTTTGCCATCATGAGTTTCCCTTGCCTTTTTGCTTTTATTTTGATTTTGAGTTAATTCATTTGGACTAAACACTTGGGCATTGTTTTGATTTTCACCCAAGTGACTCCAATCACCTCCCAAAACCTCTCTTGACATCTCATTAATCCTCACATTGCTTTGGAAAAAATTTCTTCTAAAGAAAATATGCGTTTTCACCCTGAAAAATGGAATATTTTCACTTTCCCTCCAAATCAACCCCTGTGTTTCTTGCCCATAAAAATCTGTGAAAATTCACACACACCCTTTGGACAGTGCCTCATCATCCTATGCCAAAATATAAAGTGGTCATGTGGCCAAATTTTGCTAGGAAAATTCATTTGTATTCTGGCCAGAGAATGCAGTTTGTACAGCAAGTGCATTATTCCTTGATCTTTTGGAGCTGAATTTTCTTGAGCATCATCACCTTAGTAACCTAACACTAAACCCCAAAGCTCATCTCCCAACTCTTTCTGGTTTGATCACAAATTAAGCCACACGTTTCTATCCAGAAACTTTCAGTCAAAGTTGTGATCAACTCACTCATCTTGGTGGTTTGCTAAATCCTTTCCTAGCCTAAACACTCCACGGTCGACAGCCTAGACATAGTTTGGCATCGCCTGGGCGTCACGTTGCCACAGTGCGCATGGTGACCGCGTGAGGACACGGGCTCATACACGCTATCGACATGCTCTCAGCTGCGCCCGAGCCTTTGTTGAGCTCATGCTCGTCTCAACATCAAGCCCAGCATGCCGCATCGCGCCACCAGCCTCGCTTCACCTCCCCAGCACCCTCGTTGTCGCTCGCCAACGCCGGAGACGCCGCAACGATCATGCGTGCGCCGCGCTAGAGGAGCATAGTGCCCTCGTGCTCGAAGTTGTGCCCTCCCGTGCATCATGTGCTCGTCCCCGAGCTCGTACAGTGGCCGTGTGAGCCCTTACCACTTCTCCCTCTCTCACTGACACCCCTCGTCACCGTGTGTCGCATCTAGAGACTCCGGTGATCTCCTTTCTCGTCACCTCTCCACCCACTCAACCTCCACAACCCCGTAGGAAGCCGTAGCCCGGCCGGGCTGGCCTCTGGCCGCCGTCCCCGATCCGAGCTCCCCGGCGATCCCCTTTCTCTATCCCCCACCTCCCCATTGCTCCTCGAGCTCAACCCACTTCTCCAGCGACTCCCTAGTGAACCACTAGAGCTAGCCAACCCCCCTGGAGCCCCTGGAGCCGCTTGTTCTCGCCAGCGTCTTATTCTCCGACGAGCTCCGCCTATTGTAGCCGTTGGAGACGACCACGCCGACCTCGTTCGTCCACCTCTCACCAAGCAACGGGTACGTGCGGGTGCGATGTAATCTTGCACATCGATTTATCCCTTCCACGACAGCCGTCGACCTCTCCTCGCTGGAGAAACACCGGCAACGCACCGCCCCTCCTTTGCTCCCCTCTCTCTCTCCCTAGATCTGACGTGTGGGGCTCGCTGTCAACCTCTCCACTTGCACCCGAAGTGGTACGAGTGGAAGCATATTCCCTGGTATACGTCTTGGACGTCACCCCCTGGATTTTCTTTTTATTCAAATTTAATTCAAATTTGACCCAAAAATTTGACTAGCCATAACTCCTAATATATAAGTCCAAATGAGTTGATTCTTTTTGCATTAGTTTTGTATTGAAATATTCTAGCAACACACCAAATTTGAGATTTTTCCTTGTTTTCTACAATTTTTGGTGAATTTTAGAGTGGTCCTTGATATTTTATTTTGTTGTTTTTAATTATTTTCAGAAGGAGAAACTTGCCTTTAGGAGAACTAGGAGGAGTGTGACCCTCCTCTGTGCTAAGGCAAGCCACACAAATATTTGCATGGTGTCATTTCAATAACTATGATTTTTCCAACTTGAATATGACTTATTTCATGCATTAAATCATTTAAATAATATTGCTTAGATTACTTCATTTGTTATGCTTGTATTGTTTAGCTTGATGTGGTACTTGAGTCCATGAACTAGTTGGATGCAGTGGTATGATCTTGATAGCATGACTATGGTTTGGTAATGGTCGGGATTATTTGCATGTGATGGTTGATCATTTTCACCTTGCTAAAGTCCTAACTAAAAATGATTGGGTTAAAACGAGAAAACTAAAACCAGTGTCTCTAAAGTGATTAGTAGTGTTGGGGAACATAGTAATTTCAAAAAAATTCCTATGCACACGAAAGATCATGGTGATACATAGCAATGATAGGGGAGAGTATGTCTATGTACCCTCGTAGACTGAAAGCGAAAGCGTTTATCAATGCGGTTGATGTAGTCGTACACCTTCATGATCCGTCCCGATCAAGTACCGAACGTACGACACCTCCGCGTTCAGCACACGTTCATCTAGATGACGTCCTCGCCTTCTTGATCTAGCAAGAGGGCGAAGTAGTATATGAGTTCCGGCAACACGACGGCGTGGTGACGGTGTTGGTGAAGAGCAATCTCCCCAGGGCTTCGTCTAAGCACTACGAAAACTATTACAAAGGATAAACTAGAGGGGACGGGGTTGCCGGCACACAGCTTGGTGTTTCTTGATGTCTTGGGTGCTAGCCCTAGCCCTCTATTTATATGTTGAGCCTTGGGGTCGAAACTTGGAGTAAAAGCCTCCACAAAGTCGCTTTCACCCGAAAGTCAAGAGTCCTTCTCAGACTCCAGGGCCAGACGCCAGGGTTCCCGACGTCTAGACCCAGATGCCAGGGACCCTGGCGTCTGGCCCCTGGACTCCGCAAAACTTCCTTTTGCGCTTTCCAAAAACCTTGTGGGGTTTCCACTTTGGCCCAAATAAAGTTTTCTCGTACTCAAACATTTCGGGAAACATCCGGAACTCCTTCCGGTGAATTCCGGAACCCTCCCGGAGACCAAACAATATTATCCCATATATCAAACTTTATCTCCGGACCATTCCGAAGTTCCTCGTCATGTCCGTGATCTTATTCGGAACTCCAAACAACATTCGGTTACCATCATACATAACTCATAAATACTATATCGTCAACGAACGTTAAGCGTGCGGACTCTACGGGTTCGAGAACTATGTAGACATGACCAAGACACTTCTCTGGTCAATAACCAATAGCGGAACCTGGATGCCCATATTGGCTCCTACATATTCTACGAAGATCTATATCGGTCGAACCGCATAAAAATATACGTTGTTCCCTTTGTCATATGTATGTTACTTGCTCGAGATTCGATCGTCGGTATCTCAATACCTAGTTCAATCTCGTTACCGGCAAGTCTCTTTACTCGTTCCGTAATGCATCATCCCGTAACTAACTCATTAGTCACATTGCTTGCAAGGCTTGTAGTGATGTGCATTACCGAGAGGGCCCAGTGATACCTCTCCGACAATCGGAGTGACAAATCCTAATTTCGATCTACGCCAACTGAACAAGTACCATTCGAGACACCTATAGAGCACCGTTATAATCACCCAGTTACATTGTGACGTTTGGTAGCACACAAAGTGTTCCTCCGGTAATTGGGAGTTGCATAATCTCATAGTCATAGGAACATGTATAAGTCATGAAGAAAGCAATAGCAGTAAACTAAAATGATCAAGTGCTAAGCTAACGGAATGGGTCAAGTCAATCACATCATTCTCCTAATGATGTGATCCCGTTTATCAAATGACAACTCATGTCTATGGTTAGGAAACATAACCATCTTTGATCAACGAGCTAGTCAAGTAGAGGCATACTAGTGACACTATGTTTTTCTATGTATTCACACATGTATTATGTTTCCGGTTAATACAATTCTAGCATGAATAATAAACATTTATCATGATATGAGGAAATAAATAATAACTTTATTATTGCCTCTAGGGCATATTTCCTTCAATTAGTGTTTGCAGAATGATTCTATGATGTTGATCCATTTCATTTCAGTGATGTGTGAATATAGTTGCATGTCAGATATTTGCATGTTCATGGCATACTATGGGTCCAGTTCTTTTATTTCAAGTTAAACCTGATGATAAATTCAACTTGAACATAATGTTGATCGAGTCATGGTGCCACCGAATTGAGCTTCCCAATGCAACCACATTTGCCTTTATGGGAACGCCTTTATTCGGTCCGTTGTCATGCCTCTGGTCGGTGCCTCCAACAAGGGAAGGTTATGGGCATGCGATACCCTGGCCCGGTAAGCAGACATAACCTTCTGTGCCCATTGTTGTTGTTTTGGTACTGGGTCCCCGTTTGGGATCGTTTAAGTTTGGCCACGACGGTGGCGTTGGATGTTACGGGTTGACATCGGGGCCACCCATGGCTTAGCTCAAAGGGGAGTTGGTCAGAGTGGCCAGGAGAGTGTCATGGCAATGGGTTGGTTCTGTCGGAATGTTGTTGGTCCACCCAAATGGGAGTTCGAGGCCATGGATTCCATTGTGTGGGTACAGTGTGCTAACCTCTGCAGAGTGTGTGTCAAATCTTTCGATAGCCATGTCCTTGGTTACGTGCCCAGTTCCTAGTAGGTCACACCATGGATCAACATAAATAATTTAATCTAGTAGACTAAAGTTATATGGTTGGCACTTGTTATGTGATGAGATTGTTGAACCATGAAGATGGTTGTTGTTGGGACCAAAGAGTTGGTTTCCGATGTTGTTGTGGTTCGAACCAGAGAGTTGGTTTCAGTTGTGATCCGGGAGTGATCACCGTATTGATAAGATCGGTTATGAGGTCACCCGTATGGTAAGGAGTCCGAGGGACTCGGTGCACAAGCACGTTCACTTCATGAATAGTATGTTGAAGCATTGCATTTAACCAACTTAATTGTCATATTATTGTTTGTCATTATGCTTTTACTTGTTGTGAGCTTGCAAGTACATTCAATCTACTGACCTGGCATGTCATGCCAGCTTTCAGGAAAGTCTTACCGGATTGGAGTGCTTCCCGTGTCTAGACCGTGTCCACATCAGTGTCCCTGTGCTATGGAGTTCTGCTTCGTCGTCGTTCTGGTGTCGCGTAGTTGTTGTGATCGAGGCCCCTTTCATGTTCATTAAATAATGTACACACTGTTTAGCCGCACCGTGTGTGCCGCTTGGCCTCGCTACCTAATGTAATATCGAACCTATGTTTCCTCTAGCATCAATAAAGTGGTTGTTTTATGTACCAAGTTGTTGTGTGTTGCTAGAAGACTAGATCTCTGGGCTGGCAATGCAAGGTAAATCGGTTGCTCTGAGCTGGGGTGCCACAGGTTTTCATCATATTGCTTGAGTCTATCACTCTACATCATGTCATCTTACTTAAGGCGTTACTCCGTTCTTATGAACTTAATACTCCAGATGCATGCTGGATAGCAGTTGATGTGTGAAGTAATAGTAGTAGATGCAGGGCGGATTCGGTCTACTTGACACGGTCGTGATGCCTATATTCATAATCATTGCCTTGGATATCGTCATAACTTTGCGCTTTTCTATCAATTGCTCGATAGTAATTTGTTTACCCACCGTATGTTTTCTTTCAAGAGAGAAGCCTCTAGTGAAACCTATGGCCCCAGGTCTATTTTCCATCATATATTTTCAGATCTATAAACCAAAAAAACCAAAAATACCTTGTTGCAATTTATTTATATTTACTATAGTTTGCCTTTTTATTTATCTTTTATACCTATCTGTATTAGATCTCACTCTTGTTCGAGACCATGAAGGGATTGACAACCCCTTTTTCGTGTTGAGTGCAAGTGTTTGTTAGTTTATGCAGGTACATATATTGGGGACTTGCTTGTGCCTCCTATTGGATTGATACCTTGGTTCTTAACTGAGGGAAATACTTATCTCTACTTTGCTGCATCACCCTGTCCTCCTCAAGGGAAAAATCAACGCAAGCTCAAGAAGTAGCAACTGCCTGTAGGAACCCCCCTTTCCAACTCCTTGGCCGAAGTTGAGTCTAGTCTTTGCAAATTGTTTTACTAACATGGTTGTGTGGCTTACGAGCCCACGTCACCATTGGGTGGTATTAGGATCTTTTATTCCTCGTCTATGCTCTGGGACTCTGGTCTCTCTTCTATTGAGGTTAAATGACTTTGCTAACTCTAACATTAGGATCTCGTGATCACATCCACCCGGAGATTTGTATTACACCTTTTCTTGAATTGAAGGCCAAGATCTGCTTCACATTGTCCACTAACCACAGGATCCTGATATCAAGGGCACCTTGTGTCGACACTTACAATCCCTTGCTCCAGTGGTTAACTCCGAGGATGATGTAGCTTTTTCTATGTCCCATTGTTCTACCCCTCCATCACGTTCCTGCGTGCCACTTAGTATGTATAGGATGTTTCTCTTGTCCGAACTCATACGAAACGGTGTGTACTTGGCTCAAAATATGTAGATGTATGTCTTCAATGACTACTGCTTTGTACATACTGCGCCTTTGCTCACTGTTCAGGTTACATCATGAATGACATCAAACACTTGTTCCACCCCTTTGCTAAACTAACCCCTGTTACTTTTAAGGAGGATGGTTAGAACCGCTGGTCATGATCGTGGTGGCGACAATCCGCCACCTCTGAATACATGGTCGGAATGATACAACAGTTGAGCTGAATCACCAGTTCATGGAAGGAGTCATGGCTCAGTTTCCGCGCCCCAATATGAATCACCAACCAACCTTGTCATCTACCGCCGCTCAGCTTAGCCCCTTGATGCTGACGACTGGCTCCGTGACATCACTTTTGAGTTGGAATTTGCTGATATAGCCCCTGCCAACTATGTCACCTTCGTGGCTTACTACCTGAAAAGTCATGTTGTTCTATGGTGGGACATCCACTGGCGTTCCTTACCTGTTGGAACCGCCATCACTTCCCCAGACTTCCAAACTGCATTCCACGGGCCAATGTCGAACCACCGTGGTTAGTCGCAACATCATTGTTGAAATTGAAGGCTTGGAATTCCATTTTCCCCAATTGTTTTGAAGCGTCCAATATCGACCTCATTCTGGGAATGGAATGGTTGAGAACAACATACCGCTTCTATCATTTGCACCACGAAGACCATTGAAAGTGCAACTATCCCTAGGTGGTTTTGGTAATTCCTAAAAACATATAGCTCATTGAGCTAATGCTATTTCAAGATTAATATTTCAGGAAAGCTCAATGATTGGCATGGCATGGATGAGAAAAATGGACCCCTCAAAATGCTAAGGAAAAAAGGATTGGCTCAAGCTCAAATCTCAAAACTCTACATTTTCTATTTTAGTGATCCAAGATCACATTGAGTCTATAGGAAAAGCCAATACTATCAAGGAGGGATGAGGTGTTTCTTAACGAGGCTCTTGCTCAAAATGCTTAGTGATATGCTCCAAAGCCCTCAACTACTTTCTCACATCCACATATGACCTAAACCAAAAGTCAACCTTGGCCCCACCGATTCTTTCTATCCGGCGCCACCGAGTTCAGATGTCATAGCCACTGCTACAAACCCTAGGCAAATCGGTCTCACCAATAGGGATCTCGGTTTCACCGAGATGGGATTGTAATCTCTCTGTTTCTCTTCGTAACGTTTCGGTCCCACCAAGATTGCAATGTAAACTTTCTGTTTCCCTTTCGTAACATTTCGGTCTCACCGAAATGAGAGAATCGGTCCCACCGAGTTTACCTGGCCAACTCTCTGGTTAGCTTATTACCAAAATCGGTCGCACCGAGTTTGTGTAATCGGTCTCACCGAGATTATATTATGCCCTAACCCTAACCATATCGGTCCTACCGAGTTGCATGTCGGTCCCACCGAAAATCCTAATGGTCACTAGATTTGCTGAATCGGTCCGACCGAGTTTATCAATTCGGTCCCACCGAGATTGGCAAGTTGTGTGTAACGGTTAGATTTTGTGTGGAGGCTATATATACCCCTCCACCTCCTCTTCATTCATGGAGAGAGCCATCAGGACGAACCTACACTTCCAACTTACATTTTTTTGAGAGAGAACCACCTACACTTGTGTTGAGGCCAAGATATTTCTTACCATATGAATCTTGATCTCTAGCCTTCCCCAAGTTGCTTTCCACTCAAATCTTCATTCCACCAAATCCATATCCTGTGAGAGAGAGTTGAGTGTTGGGGAGACTATCATTTGAAGCACAAGAGCAAGGAGTTCACCATCAACACACCATTTGTTACTTCTTGTAGAGTGGTGTCTCCTAGATTGGCTAGGTGTCACTTGGGAGCCTCCGACAAGATTGTGGAGTTGAACCAAGGAGTTTGTAAGGGCAAGAGATCGCCTACTTTGTGAAGATCTACCGCTAGTGAGGCAAGTCCTTCGTGGGCGACGGCCATGGTGGGATAGACAATGTTGCTTCTTCGTGGACCCTTCGTGGGTGGAGCCCTCCATGGACTCGCGCAGCTGTTACCCTTCGTGGGTTGAAGTCTCCATCAACGTGGATGTATGATAGCACCACCTATCGGAACCATGACAAAAACATATGTGTCTCCTATTGCGTTTGAATCCTCCAAACCCTTCCCTTTACATTCTTGCAAGTTGCATGCTTTACTTTCCGTTGCTCATATACTCTTTGCATGCTTTCTTGAATTGTGTTAAGATTGCTTGACTTATCCAAAGTTGCTAAAATCTGCCAGGAACTAAACTTGGGAAAAGGATAAGTTTCATTTGGTCAAGTAGTCTAATCACTCACCTTCTAGACATACTTTCGATCCTACAATTGGTATCAGAGCTTTGGTCTCCATTTGTGTTGATTTCCATAGCTTTTGGTAGTCATAGCCTTGGTTTCACAACCTAGGAGAGTATGGCGTCTAGTGAGGGAAATTACCACCGTAGAGGTCCTTACTTTGATGGTACTAATTTTGCTAGTTGGAAGCATAAGATGAAAATGCATATTCTTGGACATAACCCCGCCATATGGGCTATTGTGTGTATTGGCTTGCAAGGTGAATTCTTTGATGGGAGAGAACCGAACCGTGAAGCTACCGCGGAAGAGTTGAAGATGCTGCAATACAATGCTCAAGCTTGTGATATCCTCTTCAACGGATTGTGCCCCGAAGAATTCAAAAAAATCAGCCATCTTGAGAATGCAAAGGAAATTTGGGATACTTTGATTGATATGCACGAAGGTACCGACTCCGTCAACGAATCCAAGTTGGATGTGCTTCAAAGTTAGCTTGACAAGTTCAAAATGAAGGATGGTGAAGGTGTCGCTAAAATGTACTCTAGGCTTGCTCTTATCACTAATGAGATCGCCGGCTTAGGAAGTGAAGAGATGACCGACAAATTCATCATCAATAAGATCCTAAGAGCTTTGGACAGAAAATATGATAACGTATGCACATTGATCCAAATGATGCCCAATTACAAAGATCTCAAACCAACGGAAGTCATTGGAAGAATTGTTGCTCATGAGATGTCACTCAAGGATAAGGAGGAGCTCCATAACAAGTCAATTGGTGCTTACAAAGCCTCACGTGAAGCTCCCACATCATCAAGTGAGAAACAAACCTTCAATGAAGAATTGAGCCTAATGGTGAAGAACTTCAACAAGTTCTACAAGAGTAGAAGCAAAGAGAGAAGTTCCAAGTCAAGGTCCTACAATGACAAAAGATCTTCTAGTCGAGAGCGAAATTGCTACAATTGTGGAAGACCCGGACACTATTCCAATGAGTGTACGGCACCCTACAAGAGAAGAGAAGATTCTCCAAAAAGAAGAGGTAGAAGAGAAGAATCACCATCAAGAGAGAGGAGTAGAGATGATCGTTATGAACGAAGAACATCCCGGAGAAGCAAGGATTCGGAAAGAAAGGACACGTCATCAAGGAGCTACACAAAACGAAGACATCAAGCTCATGTTGGTGAATGGGTATCCGGCTCCGACTCCGACAATCACTCCGAGAGAATCTATCACTCCGACTCTGAATATACTCAAGATGAAGGTGTTGCCGGTCTAGCACTTGTGTCAACCAACTCCTATGACATATTTGATTCACCAAATGAAGGACTTGGAAGACGCTTCATGGCTAAAGGCCCAAAGGTATCACACCCCGAGTATGTTGATTTCAATAGTGATGAAGATGACTTGTTAGGTGATGATGATTTACTTGTTGACAACTCTAGTGATGAATACTATGATGAAACGTCAATTAATCATGCTAATCAAGATAAAACGAATGACAATGATAAGGAGAAGATTGAGTTTCTAACTAAAGAACTAAACACTCTTATGTTAGCTCATGAAACTATCTTAGGAGATCATCGAGAACTTTTAAGGACTCATGAGAAATTATGTTTTGAAAAGCTCAACCTTGAGCAAGAGCATGAGTTCTTAAAGGCAATCAATGATGATCTTCGCAAGAAAAGTTCTTCTTACATTGCCAAGCGTTTACTCTTATCCACTTACATGCCTCAAGTCAAGTCTAGTAACAAGAACAAGAAAGATTCTTCCTCTAGTAGTAACAATAATCATGCTAAATCCAATGTTGTTGCTTCTAGTAGTTCTCTTGATTCCACTAATGATTCTCTTAGCCAAGTCACACTTGAGCAAGAAAATAGCTTATTGAAGGAAATTATAGAGAAAGGTGTTTACAAGAGCCTTGCTGGGAGTAAGCAATTCGAGGAAATTGTACGCAAGCAAGGAAGGCACCGGAAGAACCAAGGTGTTGGTTTTGAACAAAGGTTTAATGCCAATAGAGTTGAGTGGGAAGAAGATCAATACCCCGAGACGAAGTTTGTTCCTCAACAAAAGAGGTATGATCCTACTTCCTTCAAAGGGACACAAGCTCAAGATGATCTTCCACCACAAGACCATGAGCAAAAAGGCAAGGATAATCTTCAAGAGGAAATTGATGCAATTGAAGAAGCACCCAAGGCCTTGGTCAAGTGGGTTCCCAAGACTACATCAAGTTCTAATTCATCAAGTATGACTACAACTCCAAGGATTCCCATCAAGATGATGTGGATCCCGAAGAAGAGGAACTAGAGAGTTCTTGAGGGTAACTCCACCAACATACTTCACTCTTATCATTTTGGCAAGAACAAGTGCAATCAACTTCCACATCTTGCACTAGTTCAAGGAGTCACAAACCCTCTTGTTGGTAAGACAAGGGACAAGGTAACCTAATGCTTACATAGACATCATCTTGTGTGCGCATCACTCTATGTCTATGGATATCCTTGTTTGTTCCTTATGGGACTAACCCGTGTAGGTATTGAAAGTGCAACTCACTCCAAAGGTTTGCTCCAAATGATCTACATCAACATTGAGCATCCACATCTTAAACACCTACATGAAGTCATCATCGACAAAACCCGAGGTTAGTTCATGCCTCTTAGGGGGATCTCACATCTAGGGGAGCTTTTCTCTAAAATTGAGCTAAAAGCAACTCTAATGGTGTGAACACAACAACGCTTTATGTAAAAGTGGCAACCCCACTTGTGCTTAAACGATGAGTATGACCTATGATCAAATGTTCTCATTTGACTCCTAAGTCAATATACTCATATATAGATGACCTAGTCATCGCCAATTGCTTGATAGATGCTAGAATTGGTTGTGCATGCTTTGCCACATATTTCATTTGCCATTTTATTGTGTGAGCATGTTGGTTGCATAATTTACTCATTCGAGGACATCCACTTATTGTTTTGCTTGCTTGGTTCCTTTTTCTTCTGCCAAGTGGATGGACAAGAATGCCTAAGAACCTTCTCTAGCTATCTATGCTTTTCTTGTCTCAAACTCTATTCATGCTACATCACAAAGTTTGATCAAGTTAGATTCGAACCACTCTGTGTGAGGAGCACTCGGAGTCCCCGATTCATCATAGTAAACTTCCAAAACTTCTTTGTGTGTTTCGGTCTGACCGATTCATCCATTCGGTCATACCGAGATCACTAAGTCGATCTAGGTTTTCAATCTCGGTGCAACCGATTTGAACTTTTCGGTCACACCGAGTTGCAGTAACTACTTGCAGTTATGCATCTCAGTGCCCCGAGTTGTTCCACTCGGTCACACCGACAGGGTCAGGCTATATATATCCCCAGGACAAAATTTGGAAAATTCTCCGAACCCCTTCGCCTGCGCTCAGCCTGCTCTGCCTTCCTGGGTCTCCGGGTCGTCCTCCTCATCGCCAGCTGCCTCCCTCCGCTGGTCTACACCGCCGTCAACGGAAATCATCTCCATCGTTGCCGCCGTAGCAGGTCCATTGCCGCACTTAGGGTATGGACTTGATCCTTGTGCTAATGTCACTCCGATTCCTAGCACATTGTTTTGCCATGTATCTTTCCACGATTGAGATCACTCTATCCAGCGAAATCACTCCGTAGTTTAGTTGTGGATTGAAAATTTAGGGTTAGGTTTCCACCGAAATCATCTCGGACCAACCGAGTTGTTGAAATCGGTTCCATCGATTTGGCTAAGGCCATTGCACATGTGATTCTTGGTCTGACCGAGAATTGCAAATCGGTGTGACCGAGTTCAATTCTTTTTGAAACCCTAGCAGTCTCGGTGCCACCGAACTGTGACTCGGTCTGACCAAGTTCACTAGTTTAGGTTCCAAAAGCTGCTTCGGTATCACCGAGTTTTCAAATTGGTAGATCTGAAATGCTTTCTGTGGAAAACTAAAACTAAGTTTTTAACTCATTCTTGTGCAAAAACCCCTGTACTTTGTGATGCTCATCTACTCTACCTCATCTATAATCTATTCACAGGGTATGCTGTCAGTGTTTGCATCATGTCAGATCAGAGTGATAGTCAGAACAAGTCTGAGGAGCAAGTTAACATGAGTGAGGGCACTAGTCCCTCTAGCAGCTTTGATGAGGGAAGCAGGAGTACACCCAGCAACTTGCCTAAGGCAGCCACCAGGACCAGAAAGAAGAGAACCTCGGATTCTGAGGATGAGGACTATGTGGATGTTGAGGAAGAGGCCACCTCAAAGAGGAAAGTCCTGAAAAAGGAATATGGCACAGCTGCTGCCACTAAGCCAGGAATGAAGACAAAGATTCCTGCCAAGAGAGTTCCTATGTCAAAGCCCAGAACATCTCAAGAAACTTTGGGATCTGCACCCAAAGAACAGGTTGTGGCAGAGAAGAAAGGGAAGTAAAGGGTCAAGAAGACCACTGCCAGAGTGCTTGGCAGATCATCAATTATGAGAGATGAAGAGGAAGAGGAAGAGGATGCAGCACCAGCACCCAAAGCTCAAAAGCTTATGGGAGATGCAATTAAGGTAGGGGCTGCTCCATCTAAGACCAAAACTGCTCCTAAGACTGCTGCTCCAGCTCCAAAGCCAAAACCCAAGAGGAGCACCAAGAACATCCCTGCTGAGGAGAAGAACAAGGCCCCAGTGCCTCAAGCTGCTGAAGAAGAAGAGGATTCTGTTGTTTTGAGGAAGTTGAAGCCCAAGATCCCTGATCACAATGATGCACACCCAGTTGCAGAGAATATGAAAATCAGGAAGGATTCGGGATTGAGGCTATCGAGAGAGTCTGATCCATATGCCACCAGGAGAAGGACTGTTGTGGACTACAGATTCCACACTAAGGAACAACAAGACTTCTATGAGACTGTTTTACTTGACAGGAAGCCCATAGTGTGTGACATGAGATGGGTTGATTGGAAATTCATTGAGGAAAATGAGGATCACTTCCTTGGTGTATATGACAGCTTCAAGGCATGTGGAGTTGATGAGTTTGTGGCTCAGAAGCTCACAAAGTGGAATGATGAGCTTATTATGCAGTTCTACTCCATAGCTCATTTCTACCCAGATGGAAGGATTGTCTGGATGTCTGAAGGTACTAGGTACCAGTCAAAAGTTGAAGAATGGGCAAAATTGATCAATGCTCCTAAGGAGAATGAAGATGACTTGGATGTCTATGCCAAGAAGAAGAAGGATCACAACACCATGGCACATATGTACAGAGAGATCCCAGATGCTGCTCTTGAGACACAAATTTGGATCAGTACATTACCTTCTGTTAGGTTTGCCAACAATCAACTGGATCCTCAGGCACACTCTATTGCCAAAGTCAGGTGATCACAAGATGGTCAGAGGCCATGTAATTAACCTGCTTCACATATTTGATGTGCCTCAAAAGTTCAAAGTCATGAGCCTAATTGTGGAAACTATAAAGAGAACAGCTGCAGATCAGAAGAGAAGTTGTGTCTATGCCCCACAGATCCAGGAGATAATCAACTCCAAGATGGGCACTGGCACATATCTCTTGGACAAGGAACATATGCCCATCTACCCAGACTTTGAGGAAAACACTGTGGTGATTGATGAGAATGAACCATCTTCTGTGCAAGCACAAGCAAAGAGGGAGAAGGCAAGGACTGAAAAGGCTGCAAAGATGCCAACCATTGATGAGGCATCTTAGTATCTTCTAAAAAGCAAGCAAGATCAGCTTGGCTACTTGATTGCCTCCACTCTGAGGATTGAGAAGGGATTGGCCACCCTGACTCAAAACCAGGAGAGCTTGGAGAGGATCATGGAGAAGAAGTTCTATGATTTAGATGTGAAGGTCACTAAGATACAGACAGTTGTTGAGCAACTTCAGGATGAAGTGTAGGATAAGAAGGGCAATTCTACCACTGATGCTTTTGCTAGAGTGCCCAGAGGACAGAGATCTGCTGCAGTGCCAGTTACAGACACCAGAGCAACTTCATCTGCACCAGCTACAGCTTCAGTGCCACCAGCTCCAGCACCCACTCCACCAGCTCCATCTACATCAACTGATGCCTTCGTCCTTGGAGTTTTATCTACACCACCACCTGAAGACCAAGCCTGAGAGTTGATCTAGCACCATCCATTTTTTATGAACTTTTTGGTAACTTGTTGCCAAAGGGGGGATGTATAGATCATAGGCTTCGAGAGAGAGTGTTGCTCTTTGTTCTCTCTTGTTTTTGGTGGTTGAACTTTGTCATTTGCTTGTTTGAGATACTTTATGCTTTTGTGTGATACTCGGATGATCATGTGTTTGATCATATGCTATCTTAATGCTTGTTGGATGAAATTATCCTTTTATATCCCCATACGATCATTCACTTTGCTTGGTGATGAGTGCATGTATTTAATTATTATCATTTTGAGCGCTCCACCAAGATGTATGTGACATGGAACAGTAACCCATGATCCTAACTCATTGTGCATTTGCAGTCCAAAGCAAATCTTAAACTATGCACAAATTTAGGGGGAGCTCTTGCTTTTCACAAACTTCTCAAAGCGACAATGTTTTTCACTCTTATTATCATTTGTCGAAGCTTTGAACTATATGTTGTCATCAATTACCAAAAAGGGGGAGATTGAAAGTGCAACTATCCCTAGGTGGTTTTGGTAATTCCTAACAACATATAGCTCATTGAGCTAATGCTATTTCAAGATTAATATCTCAGGAAAGCTCAATGATTGGCATGACATGGATGAGAAAAGTGGACCCCTAAAAATGCTAACGACAAAAGGATTGGCTCAAGCTCAAAGCTCAAGACTCTACATTTTCTATTTTAGTGATCCAAGATCACATTGAGTCTATAGGAAAAGACAATACTATCAAGGAGGGGTGAGGTGTTGCTTAATGAGGCTCTTCCTCAAAATGCTTAGTGATATGCTCCAAAGCCCTCAACTACTTTACATACACATATGACCTAAACCAAAATTCAAACTCGGCCCCACCGATTCTTTCTATCTGGCGCCACCGAGTTCAGATGTCATAGCCACTGCCACAAACCCTAGGCAAATCGGTCTCACCGATAGGGATCTTGGTTTCACCGAGATGGGATTGTAATCTCTCTGTTTCCCTTCGTAATGTTTTGGTCCCACCGAGATGAGCGATCGGTCCCACTGAGATTGCAATGTAAACTCTCTATTTCCCTTTCTTAACATTTCGGTCTCACCGAAGTGAGCGAATCGGTCCCACCGAGTTTACCTGACCAACTCTCTGGTTAGCTTATTACCAAAATTGGTCTCACCGAGTTTGTGTAATCGGTCTCACTGAGATTACGTTAAGCCCTAACCCTAACCATATCGGTCCTACCAAGTTGCATGTCGGTCCCACCAAAAATCCTAACGGTCACTAGATTTGCTGAATCGGTCCGACCGAGTTTATCAATTCAGTCCCACCGAGATTGGCAAGTTGTGTGTAACGGTTAGATTTTGTGTGGAGGCTATATATACCCCTCCACCTCCTCTTCATTTGTGGAGAGAGCCATCAGAATGAACCTACACTTCCAGCTTACATTTTTCTGAGAGAGAACCACCTACACTTGTGTTGAGGCCAAGATATTCCATTCTTACCATATGAATCTTGATCTCTAGCCTTCCCCAAGTTGCTTTCCACTCAAATATTCTTTCCACCAAATACATATCCTGTGAGAGAGAGTTGAGTGTTGGGGAGACTATCATTTGAAGCACATGAGCAAGGAGTTCATCATCAACACACCATTTGTTACTTCTTGGAGAGTGGTGTCTCCTAGATTGGCTAGGTGTCACTTGGGAGCCTCCGACAAGATTGTGGCGTTGAACCAGGAGTTTGTAAGGGCAAGGAGATCACCTACTTCGTGAAGATCTACCACTAGTGAGGCAAGTCCTTCGTGGGCGACGGCCATGGTGGGATAGACAAGGTTGCTTCTTCATGGACCCTTCGTGGGTGGAGCCCTCTGTGGACTCGCGCAGCCGTTACCCTTTGTGGGTTGAAGTCTCCATCAACTTGGATGTACGATAGCACCACCTATCGGAACCACGACAAAAACATATGTGTCTCCTATTGCGTTTGAATCCTCCAAACCCTTCCCTTTACATTCTTGCAAGTTGCATGCTTTACTTTCCGTTGCTCATATACTCTTTGCATGCTTGCTTGAATTGTGTTAAGATTGCTTGACTTGTCCAAAGTTGCTAAAATCTGCCAAGAACTAAAATTGGGAAAAGGATAAGTTTCATTTGGTCAAGTAGTCTAATCACCCCCCCCCTCTAGACATACTTTTGATCCTAAAACCGTCCATCTACTACATCCTTCAAGTGAGATAGTAGGCTACCATGCTCATCTTGTTCGAAATGCCCAAGCATAGATTTATTCCTTGAATGCGTTAAATTCTTCTCCTCTTGTGAGAATTGGAAATGCTCAAGTCATTTGTGAATTCCAAGATGCCTTTCCAGAAGAACTACCCAGCCCATGACCTTGAACTTGCTGCAGTTAAATTTGCACTAAAGTTGTGGCGGCATTATCTTCCTGATAATCATTGTGAGATCTTCGCCGATCATCAACGTGTGAAGTAATTGTTTACTTAGCTAGATATGGATGTCCGTCAGTAGGGATGTATGGAAACAATCAAATACTATGACTATGGTATTTCTTATAGCCCTGGCAAGGCTAATGTCAAGGCTGATGCCCTCAGTCATAAGACTTATTGCAACAACCACATGTCTTATAAAGATCAACCCCTGAAGGATGATCTCGCTTACAGAGAGCATCCAATCTGCGTTCACATTCAAGCTGAACATCGCACTTGTCCGAGGGCCATCAAATTCTTAAATTCCATGGTCAAATCATTCTGAAGATGAAGCCACTTGGGAACGCGAGGATCGTCTTCCTGATGAATACCCCGTTTTTTTTCCTTCTACCTCCTAAATCTCGGGACGAGATTTCTTGTACTGGAGGAGAATTATGACACCTGGATAATTAAGCTACAGTAATCCCCTGCTAATGTTGCCAGGTCATCACTCCTACTGTTGCTAATCCTCACTTGCATTCAAACACCGTTCAAATTTAAATTCAAATTAAAGACCAAAATTCAAATTTCTCAAACATGAAAACTAAAATGTTCAAAGTTTTGAAAATATTCCATAATTAATTATGGTGGTGAAGCAACATTTTTTATAAAGTGGTTCAATGCTCTTACATAATTAAAAGAGCCACTGAAAATTAATTAAATGCATTTTATAAATATTAAAATATTAAACTATTTTATTTAAGTGCCAAATTGTTTGTGGCGGTGGCATAATTAATAATACTAATTTAGGGTCTACTTATATATTTTATAAATCTAAAAATAAAATGAAACTAAAAGAAAAATAGAAGCTATTTAAAAGAAAAGAAAAGGCAAATAACAAAAATGGAAAAGGCCCCTACCCCCTGGCCTAACTCCCACCTGGGCCGGCCCAGCCAGGCCACCCACCCCATCGGGTCGCCTCCCCCTTCACTGCTCCTCCAACCCATGCCGCTATAGGGTGCGGTCACCGCCGGACCACCTCGTTGGTGACGCCCCAACGAGGATAAGGGTGCCAGCACCCCCCACCTCGGACTCTCCTCCCCACTCGCCCAAAATATCTCCTCTCCCATCTACCTCTCGCTCTACGGCATCTTGGAGCCGAGCCCGGTGAGGTCGTCGCCTCCGCCCCTACTGTCCGAGGCCATCGCTCCCACCTCGCCGTCGCCCTCCCCCGCCTCGCTGGACCACCTAACACTTGGCCGCCCTCTTGATATATCTCCAACGTATCTATAATTTTTGCTTGTTCCATGTTGCTACATTATCATTCTTGGATGTTTTACAATCATTTTATAGCAACTTCATAACATTTTTTGGGACTAACCTATTGACATAGTGCCCAGTGCCGGTTGTTTTTTTGCTTGTTTTTTACTTCGTGGAAAATCAATACCAAACAGAGTCCAAATGCAGCAAAAACTTTTTGGAGATTTTTTTGGACCAAAAGACATCTAGTGGGCCAAATAAGTACCAGAGGGGAGCTCCGAGGGGGTCACACCCCACCAGGGTGCGCCTAGAGGCCCAGGCGCACCCAAGTGGGCTGTGCCCACCTAAGTGACCTCCCGCACTGCCTATTTGCCCTATAAATTCCAAATATTCCAAAAAACCTAGAGGAGTCGATAGACTAGAAGTTCCGCCGCCGCAAGCCTCTATAGCCACGGAAAACCAATGTAGACCTCGCTCCGGCACCCCCGACGTAATATTCAAGTAAGATCCAAGCAACTGAGCTTGGGGATGCACTGGAAGGCATCCCCTCTTTCGTCTTCAACATTATCGGTAACCTCACTTGGAGCTATATTTTTATTCGTCACATGACATGTGTTTTTCTTGGAGCGTCATTTACTTTTCTTTTGATTTGCTTTCTGTTATTTATAATAATGTTTTGCTTCTTTAACTTCAATAAAAGTGTCAAGTATAGCCTTTTCCATGCTTATTTTGCAAGTCTATATATGGTTGTTTGAAAACAGAAAGTTGCATGCTAGTGCGTGAATTGTTGAAAAATGACAGAATGCGATAAAATGTTTAATTTTTTTCACAATAAGCTATGAAAAATTTTCTACAGTGTGGTAATCTTTCAGATTTTTCGGAGGTAGAGAAGTATGAATCCTCTTGCACTCTTTACAGACTGTCCTGTTTTGACAGATTGTTGTTATGTTTGCATTGTTTGCATATGTTTGCCTATTTAATGACTCTATTTGAGGATAGGAGTATTAAATACGCAAAGTCATTTAGTATGCAATGTTAAATAATAATTTTAGTGATGTGCTACAGTAGAGAATGATAAGGTTTTGCATTGGTTTATACTAACTTATCTCATGATTTCTTGTTGAGTTTTGTGTGGATGAAGTTTTTAAGATTTAGGGAAACTGTATTATGAGAAGGAATTAAGGAGACACAAAAGCTCAAGCTTGGGATGCCCAAGGCATCCCAAATTAATATTTCAAGAAGTGTCAAGCATCGAAGCTTGGGCATGCCCTGGTAGGCATTCCACCTTTCTTCATTAACAATTATTGGTTAGTATCGCTTGATCCTAAGTTTTTGCTTCTTCACATGATGTGTGTTATTCTTGGAATGTCATTTTATTTTGTTTTGCTTGCTGCTATAATAAATACTTAGATCTGAAAGTTTTTAAATAAGAGAGAGTCCTCAAATAGATACCAATTTACTTAACTACTCACTTGATCTTCACTTATATATTTTTGGAGTTGTTTGTTATTTTCTCTCATGCTTCACTTATATTATTTTGAGGGATCAAAAATTTTATGCTCATGTTCTTCACTTAGATTTGTTTGGGCTTGTCAAACGCAACTTATGAAACTAGTCCCAAAGTGATAGATATTCAAGAGGGGTATCTAAAAACTTTCATGAAGATCATTGGACAAATTAAACTTGATGATTTGTAATAGTTTTGAGATATGATGATAGTGATATGTGAGTCATGTTGGTGAGTAATTATGATTTAGTAAGAATACTAGTGTTAGGGTTTGTGATTCCCTATGCAAGCACAAAAGTCAATAGTTATGCAATGAAATTACACCCTACTTGTGGGATGTGGTGCATTATTCGGTGTTAGTTATGCTTAATGCTCGCTTATGTGATTTTTTGTTTCTTGGTTGGTTGCTTCCCAATCTATTAGCTAGCCTCCACTTGGACTAAGTAGAAATACTACTTGTGCATCCAAAATCTTTAAACCTAGTTTTTCCATATGAGTCCACCATACCTACCTATATGTGGTATTCATGTGCCGTTCTAAGCAAGTTTGTATGTGCCATCTCTAATTTTCAAAATAAATTTTCCTTTTTGTGTGCTCGTACTGCTCATGAAGCGGCAGGGGGTGACCAATATTTTCCACGCTAGATGTGTTATTCTCAAGATGAGTGTTTATTCACTTGTCATTGCACGAGAGTGCGGCGGTCATAGGGATGCCCAGTCCCGAAATGAAAAATGAAATTTAGTTTATGTTGTCAAATAATAAATTCCTTGGAAAGTGTTGGTCTGGATGATATCCGTGGATACGGCTAGCCATGGAATGTGAAAGGGTGGTGGAAGAGGAATAAACTTTATTTTTTGTTTGGGAACCACCTATGATATGTCTAGCATGGAAAGTGTTGGGAATTACTCGGTCATTTTCGTTGAAGGTAAAAGTATGCCTCTCAAAAAAATTATCTCTCAATTTAAGCTTTGAGCTCTGGCACATCTACAAATCCCTACTTCCCTCTACGAAGGGCCTATATATTTACTTTATGTAATTTTTATTTTTCTTTGAGTCTCCATCTTATCTTATAAACCACCAACTAAGGGGCACTATGGTCATACTTGAGCATTGGATGTAGCTAATATGCGAGTATGTTTCATGAATGGAACAATGATTGATCATCATAGGCTAGGGATAACTTGCTTTAGTGTTGATATTCCGAAAGACATGGTTGCTTGTTGATATGCTTGAGTATTGAAATCTTCATGTCAAAACTAGACTATTACTTTGAACCATATAAAAGTCCAAATGTACATGCTACAAAAGAAAAGAATATGTGATGAACATGTTAGGCAGCATTCCACATCAAAAATTCCGTTTTTATCATTTACCTACTTGAGGACAAGTAGGAATTAAGCTTGGGGATGTCGATACGTCTCCAACGTATCTATAATTTTTGCTTGTCCAATGCTGTTATATTATTATTCTTGGATGTTTTACAATCATTTTATAGCAACTTTATATCATTTTTTGTGACTAACCTATTGACATAGTGCCCAGTGTCAGTTGTTGTTTTTGCTTGTTTTTTACTTCGCAGAAAATCAATACCAAACGGAGTCCAAATGCAGCGAGACTTTTTGGAGATTGTTTTTGGACCAGAAGGCATCCAATGGGCCAAAGAAGTGCCAGAGGGGAGGCCCGAGGGGGTACAACCCACCAGGGCGCACCTGGAGGCCCAGGCGCGCCCAAGTGGGTTGTTCCCACCTCAGTGACCTCCCGCACCGCCTCTTCACCCTATAAATTCCCAAATATTCCAAAAACCCTAGAGGAGTCTATAGATTAGAAATTCTGCCACTGCAAGCCTTTGTAGCCATGAAAAAACCAATGTAGACCCTATTCCGGCACTCCACCGGAGGGGGAAATCATCATTGGTGGCCATCTTCATCATCTCGGCGGCCACCATGATGAGGAGGGAGTAGTCCACCCTCGGGGCTGAGGGTTTGTACTAGTAGCTATGTCTTTAATCTCTCTCTCTCACTCTTGTGTTCTGGAAATGTCACGATCTTGATGTATCACGGGCTTTGTTAATATAGTTGGATCATATGGTGTTTTCCCCTTTGTATCTTGTTGTGAATTGAGTTTTCCCTTTGAGAGTTTGTGATACACACACAATATCACCACACGTATCATCAGTTGATAATGCTATACAAGTTGAACCAGTTAAGGAATCAAGCCATGAAAAGTTGCAAAAAATAATCCTACATGTGCCGCCAAATTTCATCAAGGAAAGGATGGTGTGTTGCGTCAAATATGTGGATCATGGTTCAGCGGTACAAGAAATTAAACCGGGTTTATTTGGTGCCTGCTAGACATGATGAGTTTCGTAAATATATGACACATGATGTACGTAAAATAAATAGTCTGCCGCATGTGAAAGTGCAACGATGGATACACAAGAAATGCAAGAGTCAAGAGGAGCCACAGCCAGATGATGTTATTCCCAGGTTTCGTATGCCTCCACGGAATATTAGGATCGGCAGCTTCCTTTTCAATCTCCAAGCCAATATATTTGATGGAACTGCTAAAGATAAGTTCCCATGTGTTATTTAAATTGGGCTTTATCCCATTAGGTAGTGCTATAGGTGAGTAGCAAAAGTAGTGTTTTTCCTTGTAAAAAGGTCCACGCATGTTATAAACGTGATGACCAAGTCGTATTGATAAGAGTCCAGATTGTGTTGGCTTTCGGCCAGGTGCGTGCGTGAGGGTCGGCTATATAATAGCCAATGTGCGTCAGATGAGAGGGCAGATTAGTTTTGAGTTTTTTTGGGAGTTATGAAATATACACAAAAACGTCCAGGTCGCGGACGACCATATTGTGTGTATTATCTGTGATTTTCCCATCAAGGAAATTACTAGCGACGGAGGGTTGATCATCACATCGACGCCTACGTGCTGATCCGAGGAGATCATTATTTTTTGTTCGTGTATTTTCATACGCGGGTGAGAATTATTCTTGGAGGTTGCGATAAGGAATTGTTGATCGAGCATCGCCGTGAAAGATCGGGCCATCTACGTGCGCGAATTAGCATCTCGCTAGTTGGTGCCTCATCAGTTTGTTTTATCGGATTGAATACTTTTATGGATTTGAGAGCACTTGATGTGTGTCTTGCTATGAATACTCGTGGTGACAATGGGGTATCATATTGATTCACTTGATATGTATTTTGGCACTCAACTTGCGGATTCCCGAGGTGACATTGGGGCAATCTATGCATAGGGGTTGATGCACATTCTTGTCTCTATTTCTCCGGGATTAATCTTGGGGCACTCTTTGAGGTTAGTTGTGTTGGATTGAGTATTATGAATCTGAAATTTTTTGATGCATATCGTATAATCAACTCATGGATACTCGCGGTGACATTGGAGTATCTAGGTGACATTAGAGTTGGTTGATGTGTATCATATGGTGTTATTTTAGTACGAACTCTTGGTTATATCAATCAGAAATAATAGCTTGGTGTTATTTTAGTATGAACTCTAGGATAGATTGATCGGAAAGAATACCTTTGAGGTGGTTTCGTACCCCACAAACAATTTCTTCTTATGTTCTCCGCAAGATTGGAACTTTGGAGTGATTCTTCATTGCATGTTGAGGGATGGTTATATGATCCAATTATATTAGCATTGTTGAGAGATTGCACTAGCGAAAGTACGGACCCTAGGCCTCATTTTCAAGCATGGCAATACCGTTTGTGCTCCGTTTTATCAATTGCTACCTTGCTGT
Source organism: Triticum aestivum (assembly GCF_018294505.1). Classification (NCBI taxonomy): domain Eukaryota; kingdom Viridiplantae; phylum Streptophyta; class Magnoliopsida; order Poales; family Poaceae; genus Triticum; species Triticum aestivum. Next base: position 166,968,646 of record NC_057794.1, read on the forward strand.
TTTTTATTGTTACTATTACAAAAATCAATATCTACTATCATTACTATGCTTGTATCACCTTTTCTTCGCCGAACTAGTGCACCTATACAAATTACCATTGTATTGGGTGTGTTGGGGACACAAGAGACTTTTTATTATTTGGTTGCAGGGTTGTTTGAGAGAGACCATCTTCATCCTACGCCTCCCATGGATTGATAAACCTTAGGTCATCCACTTGAGGGAAAATTGCTAATGTCCTACAAAACTCTGCGCTTGGAGGCCCAACACAAGTCTACAAGAACAAGTTGTGTAGTAGACGTCACCTCTCCCCTGCAACACAAGTGAGCTCCGATGTCCATTCCACCTCCCTTTTTCCCCGTCGATTTGGCCGCCGGGGATGTTCTTACCCGAGCTGGGTCGCCATGGCCGGAGCTCCACTAGCCGCTCCCCTGGCCGTGTCCACTACACCTGGACCATGCCCTGACTGCCCCGACTGTGTGCCCCACCCACGCCTGTCGATGCAACAAACCCTGGGTTTGTTGCCCAGACTGTGCATAGGCATGGGAGCAAGATTACAACACTAGACCAAGCCAAAGTACAAGAGATCAAGATCTTCAAAGGACCAACAAGCAGATCAAGAGGGCCAAGACCAAGCTAGAGGAGTAAGAAGCCACCAGGAGACAAGCCTCCCTTGCCGGGCAGGCGAGCCTGGCGAGGACGGGGTTACCCCCGAAAGAACCCCCCCACCCCACCCCCCCAAGACGCCCCGGCAAGGCCTGCCGGGACTCGCGGAGACAGAACCACCTCACCACGACGCACATCATCAATCAGTGTGGTGTCAAGATGCAAAGTGACTAAGTGGCAGCCATTTGCCACATGGCAGCCTCCTTCTATAGGAAATACCTATAGGCGACACCCGTCCTGCGACATGTCGAGTGAGCAGGCGCGAAGCTGGCAAAACAGCCCAGCAAGGCTTGTCGGGCAAGCGATGATGTGATGTTGAGCGGCGCATTTAATGCGCCCTGTTAGGCTGCAGAGTTAGGTATGATAGCACTATTTGCTATCTTATCAGTGCATAATGACTGATTTGCCAGTGTGGTGACCCCTTAGCCTATAAAAGGAGGCCCATGACAACCTTAGAAAGGGTTGGACCCTGGATTAGCAAATCCAGCCCCTCACATTTCATACGCACTTAGCCGTTTCGTCCTGAGGCCACCCTGCCGAGAAAATGCGCTACGACCACCACCATCAATCCACCAAAGCAGGAGTAGGGTTTTACGCCTCATGGTGGCCCGAACCTAGGTAAAATTGCTCGTGTGATCTTTGTCGTGCTGCCCCACGCTCTTCTGCTCTTTGTGCAACGTTACATCCCCCCGCCGAACCAGCAAGGGACCCTTGGTCCCATAGGTGGCCTCGGTTTCCCATGACATCTTTGGCACGCCAGGTAGGGGGAATCACTTGCGTGAACCTAAAGGCGTGAACAGCGTGTCATGTTCATCGCCATCTTCATCTTCGACGGCGCCATCGACCATGGCGCCCAAGAAGAAATCCGGTGCTTTAGGTCACCCATCCACCTCGAAGGCTCCGCCGCCAGCAGCCACTAACGCTGCGGGGGATGCAGAGGTGCGCGAGGACGTGAACGTTGTTGGGGATGTGGTCGGAGCAGGCGGCACTGTCACCACCTCCCCCATGGCCGAAGCGGGAGCAGGAGACACGGGAGGAGAGCAGCATCAGCAACATCCCGATGGCCATGCTCCACAAGGTACGGAAGAAGGGGTTATCCCAGTCGCGCCCCTTCCTCTCGCCGATGGGCACAGCCATAGTGATGGCGCTCGGTCCGGGGTGAATCGCCGCCCTCCGGCTGCCCCCACCACAGGAGCGACCGCATCGCGTGCACCTCCCCCAGTGCGAGTCGACCAAGTCGTTGCGCCCAACAGAGCTACTGGCCCTCGAGAGCCTTCACCACATCACCATGTCATCTAAATGGCTGTCTCGCAACAGCAAGGACGTGGTGTTGTCGCCGCTAGCACCGTCAGAAGACGAGCGACGGTGCGGTCTATATCATCATCACACATGCCAAGCACTGCTATGGAAGCCATAGCGCGGGCCCAGCTGCTACTAAGGTTTCCGCCAGCGGCTGAGCAGATGGACGAGTGGCGTGCCATGATACGTCCATTTTGCATCATGTTTTCCGACTGTTACTTATGATGTTTTTATTAATAATAATGCTTTTTGGAGTCATTCGAATGCCTTTTCTCTCATAATATGCAAGGTACACACAAAGAGGGAGAATTCCAGCAGCTGGAAATCTGGACCTGCAAAAGCTATGTTGGGCCACCTATTCTGCACAACTCCAAACAAGCTGAAACTTCACGAAGATTTTTTATCAAATATATGATGAATATTGGAGAAAATAACTACCAGAGGAGGCCCACTAGGTGGGCACAGCCCACCTGGGCGTGCCAAGGAGCTCAGGCGCGCCCTGGTGGGTTGTGCTCACCCAGGCCCACCTCCGGTGCCCATCTTCTGGTATATAAGTCATGTTGACCTAGGAAAAATAAGGGGAGGACTTTCGGGATCTAGCGTCGTCGTCTTGAGGCAAAACTTGGGCAAGAGCATTTTCTCCCTCCGGCGGAGCGATTCCGTCGGGGGAACTTCCCTCCTGGAGGGGGAAATCATCGTCATCATCATCACCAACAACTCTCCCGTCTTGGGGAGGTCAATCTCCATCAACATCTTCAACAGCACCATCTCATCTCAAACCCTAGTTCATCTCTTGTGTTCAATCTTGTTACCGGAACTATAGATTGGTGCTTGTGGCTGACTAGTAGTGTTGATTACATCTTGTAGTTGATTACTATATGGTTTATTTAGTGGAAGATTATATGTTCAGATCCAATATGCTATTTAATAACCCTTTGATCTTGAGCATGATTATCATTTGTGAGTAGTTACTTTTATTCTTGAGGTCACGGGAGAAATCATGTTGCAAGTAATCATGTGAACTTGATATGTGTGCGATATTTTGATAGTATGTATGTTGTTATTCCCCTTAGTGGTGTCATGTGAACGTCGACTACATGACACTTCACCATATTTGGGCCTAATGAAATGCATTATGGAATATCAATTAGATGATGGGTTGCAAGAGTGACAGAAGCTTAAACCATGGTTTATGCACTATTCTGTAAGGGACCGATTGGATCCAAAAGTTTAATGCTATGGTTAGAATTTGTTCTTAATACTTCTCTCGAGTTGTGGATGCTTGCAAGAGGGTTAATCATAAGTAGAAGGCTTTTTCAAGTAAGAACCGCACATATCAAATTATCAAAGTACGGAACACGAATTAAACCAACATGATGAAAGTGACTAGATGAAAATCCCGTGTACCCTCAAGAACGATTTGCTTATCATAAGAGACCGGTTTGGCCTATCCTTTGCCTCAAAAGGATTAGGCTATCTTGCTGCACTTTTGTTACTACTATCGTTACTTGCCCATTACAAATTATCTTGCTAACAAACTACTCAGTTACTTACAATTTCAGCACTTGCAGGCATTACCTTACTAAAAACTACTTGTCATTTACTTCTACTCCTCATTGGGTTCGACACTCTTACTTATCGAAAAGAGCTACAATTGATCCCCTATACTTGTGGGTCATCAAGGCTATTTTCTGGTGACGTTGCCAGGGAGTGAAGCGCCTTTGGTAAGTGGAATTTGGTAAGGAAACATTTATATAGTGTGCTGAAATTTATTGTCACTTGTTACTATGGAAAACAATACTTTGAGGGGTTTGTTCGGGGTATCTTCACCTCGACCGGAACCACAATAAGCTACCCCTCAACCTACTGCACCTACTGAAAATATTGAATATATAATTCCTTCGGGTATGATAGAAAAACTGCTAGCTAATCCTTATGCAGGAGATGGAACCGAACATCCTGATATGCACTTGATATATGTAGAACAAATTTGTGGATTGTTCAAGCTTGCAGGTTTACCCGAGGATGAAGTTATGAAAAAGGTTTTCCCTTTATCTTTGAAGGTAAAATCATTGGCATGGTATAGGCCATGCTATGATATTGGATCTTGGAATTGGAATCATTTGAAATTGGAGTTCCACCAAAAAAATTATCCTATGCATCTAGTTCATCGTGATCGGAATTATATATATAATTTTTGGCCTCTTGAAGGAGAAAGCATCGCTCTAGCTTGGGGGAGGCTTAAGTCAATGTTATATTCATGCCCCAATCATGAGTTCTCAAAAGAAATTATTATCCAGAACTTTTATGCTCGGCTTTCTCGTAATGATCAAACCATGCTCGATACTTCTTGTGTTGGTTCTTTTATGAAGATGACTATTGAATTCCGGTGGGATCTTTTGGAAAGAATTAAACACAACTCTGAAGATGGGGAACTCGACGAAGGTAAAGAGTCAGGTATTAAGCTTAAGTATGATTGTGTTAAATCTTTTATGAATATTGATGCTTTTCAAAAGTTTAGCACTAAATATGGACTTGACTCTGAGATAGTAGCTTCCTTCTATGAATCATTTGCTACTCATGTTGATCTCCCTAAAGAGAAGCGGTTTAAATATCACCCACCTATTAAAGAAGAAATCAAAGAACCGGTACTAGTTAAAGAAGAAACTATACTTTACAATGTTGATCCAGTTGTTCCTTCTGCTTATATTGAGAAACCACCTTTCCCTATTAGGATAAAGGAACATGCTAAAGTTTCAACTATGGTCAACAAGAGTTACATTAGAACACCTAAACCTAATGAACAAATCAAAGTAGAACCTAGTATTGCCATGGTTAAAAATCTCTTGGAAGAAGATATGGATGGGCATGTTATTTAATTTTGCGAAGAAGCTGCTAGAATTGCCAAACCTGATAAAAAGGATAAACATAGACCTGTTGTTGGCATGCCTGTTGTCTCAGTTAAAATAGGAGATCACTGTTATCATGGTTTATGTGACATAGGTGCTAGTGTGAGTGCTATTCCTTACACCTTATATCAAGAAATTACGAATGACATAGCACCTGCAGAGATAGAAGACACATATGTTACTATTAAACTTGGTAGTAGAGACACTATATCACCAATTGGGATTGTTAGAGATGTTGAAGTCTTGTGTGGGAAAATAAAATACCCTACTGATTTTCTTGTTGTTGGTTCCCCACAAGATGATATTTGTCCTATTCTCTTTGGTAGACCTTCCTTGAACACCGTTAATGCCAGAATAGACTGTGAGAAAATAAACTGTCTGTCAGGACCCCGATCCTAAGCCACATTGATCTAGCATGTAACACATCATATCACTTTGCGGCCTCACGCACGGTATCCCCACGGGTGCCACCTTACCTGGCCCAGGACCGTTTGCGCCTTTTGGCTCACGTATATGATCGTGTCGCTAGCATCCATATGACAGAGAACTCGGGCCGACATGACTAGTCGTGAACCCGAAGTGGCACTAATTTACAGGGATAGGCATACATGACCCATCAATGAACGTGTCGGTCATCGGCGAGTGAATCCGGGCTGTAGCAACTGGGCTAGTAGGACTCTGGGAATCCGGGCTGTAGCAGGCTAACAGGACTCCGAAAGATACCGCGTGACATTTCCCCGAAGGGACAGACAAAGGATCGAAGAAGGACACATGCCGGCCAGTCTAAGTGTTCCGGAGCAGTAGCAACTGGGCTAACAGGACTCCGGTAAACCAGGCTGTAGCAGACTACCATGGCTCAGTGGAAGCACTAGACTACATTTCCCCATAAGAGAGGCAACCAAGGATAGACAACTAGGTTGTCGGATCCCACACATACCAAGCATTTCAATCATACACACAATATGCTCGATATGTGTAAATACAACATGGCATCACAACAAAACTCTACGAATCAAAGTATTTATTCATTAGGCTCCGAGGAGCCAAGTATTACAAACATGGGTCTCATGACCCAACATACAGAGCATACAAGCAACAAGCGGAAGCATAAACATGTCTGAGTACAGACAACTACAAATGAAAAAGGCTGAGAAGCCTGACTATCTACAAGACCCTCCCAAGGGTACAAGATCATAGCTGAGGTAACAAGCTAAACGTTGAAGTCCACGCGGTACTACTAGCGAGACTGAAGTCTCTTTGCAAAACATAAATTAAGCACACGTGAGTACAAATGTACCCAGCAAGACTTACATCAGAACTATCTACATATGCATCAGTGTCAACAAAGGGGGTGGTGGAGTTTAACAACAGCAAGCCAGCTTTGACTCAGTGGCTATCCTGAACTACAACTGCAGGTAACTCTTTTGAGGTGGCGCACACGAGTCCACATATTCACCAAATCAATACAACACTATGGACCCGCTCCCATCTCCCAACGAGAATGCCATTCATAGCACTCACGCTTATCTTGAGCATTTTAGAGTATCCACTTTCACTTTTCTATGAACTGTACAGGCAACCCAAAAGTCCTTTACCGCGGACACAGCTATTCGAATACATGATGTAACCCTGCAGGGGTGTACTTCTTCACACACACTCTCGCCACTTATCGCCATGTACACATCATGTATCTCGGCAACCTTCAAGCAGAAGCCTAGCGAGGGTGTCGGCCATGACCTGACTAACCACACAAGTCTCTAGTCCAGGTTTATCGCCTATTCGGGTTCCATCTGCAAGGAGATCCGGCCGAGGCTTCGCTCACGGCCCCAAATGATGAGAGCAGGGTTGCCGAGGCACCAAACGGGCATCCCGGTACACCGTGCCTCGTGTATCTACCACATCATAGCCCACCCATAGGGTCAGCACTACGCACGGCCCCCTACACATATCCTACAAACACCAGAAACTAGTTGCAACTCCTGGACAGAGATCAGGTTGATTAATAAGTCGAGAGATCTTGGAGTGCCCGGAGCCCAATGTGTGGTAGTAGATGTTCATGAATCACAAACGCAGGACTCGGTTACTGAGGACGGTTTCAATGAGACAACCCACCATGTACTCCTACATGGCCTCTCACCGCTACCTTTACCAAATCATGTTGACGCACTTAGCTCACACAAAGTAGGACATGTTCATCACCATTCCAATTCATCCCCGATGAATTAGACTTGACTCAACTCTAAGCAGTAGCAGGCATGACAAACAAGCATGAATGAGTAGGCACATCAGGGGTCAAACAACTCCTACTCATACTAGTGGGTTTCATCTATTTACTGTGGCAATGACAGGTCATGCAGAGGAAAAGGGGTTCAACTACCGCAGCATGTAAGAGTTGAATCATTGTTGTCCTAATGCAGTAAAAGAGAGCAGGAGCGAGAGAGTGGGATTGTATCGGAATGAACAAGGGGCTTCTGCTTGCCTAGCACTTCTGAAGATAGTATAGCTCTTCATCGGTGTCATCGAACTCATCGTCGGAACCACATCTATTGAGAGGGAACAAATGCCAGCAACAGAGAAGAAACACAATCAATGCGATGCAACAATATGATGCATGAATGTGACATGGCAATATGCTGTGATTTGAGCTAATGCAACTAGCAATGATTTAAATGGAGTTGGTTTGAACACTAGGTTCAAATTCAAACTCCACATGGGACATTTAAAATGCCATTTATTCAAATTTTCATAAAAAGTGGCTGTAAATTTTTTCAAATATGTATGACAATGCCATAAACAGATAGATTGGATTTTTCTGATAATTTTTCATATATAAATTATTTCATTCTGAGCTATAGATTATTTTCTATGATTTTTTGAAGTTCAAATCATTTTCTGGATTTTTCTGGTTATTTGGAATTAAACAAAATCCTGTAAATGATTTACTGCGTCAGCATGACATCACGCTGACGTCAGCGGTCAACGGACCACCCAAGTCAACCTAACCAGTGGGTCCCGCATGTCAGTGTCACTGTGACTAATCCAGTTTAGATTTAACATAAGCTAATTAAACAAGGGCCTGGCCCCACTTGTCATTGACCAAGGGGTGGTCAAACCCCTGGTCAAGAAAATAGTCAAACTCGCCGGCGTTTAGCCACTGGGAAGGCCAAACGCGGCGGTGAGGTGCGGGTTTCGTGCTCCGGTGGTCAAATGGATGGCGAAGAGGCACGGCTTGGAGCGGGCGCTCGTGTGCACCCATTGCAGCAAGCGGCAGCAGCTGGGGCGGCCGGAGCTCACCGAAAATAAGCTTGCGGCGGTGGTCGACGTTTGGGTGTACACGGAGGTGCGGCTGTGGAAGCCGTGGCGACGCGTGCTCGGCTCATACATCATCTACGTGATTCCACGAGCACGATGGTCACATGCCCAGGACCAGATGGTCACCAAAGCGTCGCCGGCGACAGGCACGGGCGGTGGCGGGCTTCGGTCGTCGGCGAAATGATGGCTAGAGCTAGAAAACGTCGCAGAGAAAAGGGGAGACGGTGTAGAAGCTCACGGGGATCGTGTAGGGCAGGCCGGCGAGCTCGGGGAGGTGCCGGAGCAAGCGGGGCGGCGATGGTGATCTCCTATGTTGGGAGGTTGAAGAAGACATCATGGAGGCACTCGAGGGCATCCGGCGTTGAATAGCTCGGCGAAGGGGAAGAGGGGAACAGGGAAGAGCTCTTGGGCGGCTCGGGGTATCGTCGGGACGATGATGGCCGCGGTGATGGCGAGCGGCGGCGGCCGGCTATGTTGCAAGGAGGGAGCAGGGGAGGGGGAGAAGCAGAGGGAGAGTTCGAGGGGTTCAGGGGGTTGCGTGGCATCTCCAGGGAGACGTCGGGGAGGCGGCAGCAAGCAGGAGGTGGCGCGCGTGTGCTCGCGCACATCAGGCACGCGCCTCCCATCCTTCTAGCGAGAGGAGGGAGATGGCTGGCACGGGCGAGCACAGTGTTGGGCCGGCCAGGTGGGCTGCACAGGTAACCTCCAGGTAAAACCTCTCTCGCTGTTTTAAATTTGTTTCTGTTTTATATTTTCTTTCTGTTTTCTTTGATTTAGTAAAAATACTAAACCATTTACAAAAATCCTAAAATCTTTGTGGGCACCTTTAGAATTATTTCCAACAGCCCTCAAATGCTTTCAAGATTATTTGGACATTTAAAATATTTTATAGAATTTAAATGTCCAAATTCAAATACTTATGATTTAATTCGAAAATCCAGATTGTCCTAGAGAAGTGTGCACCATTTTTGGTAGAGGTTATAGACCAGTTCACAAATGATGAACATTTATGGAGGGCATTTTGGGTTCATTGAAAATGTTTTTATTTTGATCCTAGTTGCATTTCATTTGGTGCTAGGGTTTTAACATCCCCATTCCAAATTTCCATGAAAGTTAAACATGATGCAAGCAAGACGCAAACACTAGGCAGCACCAGAAGCTAGGGATGTGACAACTCGCCCCCACTAAACAAGAATCTCGTCCCGAGATTCAAGTGTGGGGTAAAAGGAAGAGGGGACTCGAACTATCACAATCTTCATGATTGAACTGCCCTTCTCAAAGATGTTGATTATTGTATCATAATGATCTTTGACATATTTGCCTTCGAGATCTTCATCCAACATGATGACGGCAAGAAGAAACTCCATAAGAACTGATCTTCTTGAAGATCGAGCAACTCACAATCAACTCATGGAATGAGACATAAGAACACCTCTTGAGTTGAGACTCAAAACATACATCGGGGGGATGAAAAAAAACAAATGACGAAGATTCAGTTTGGTAGGCAACAATTCCATGCTTGAGTAAGATGATGCATGGTTTCAAGATAGCGAGGAAATGACTGCCATGATTCCATAACGTGACACCTTAGGGAATGTGACTCATAGAATTATTCCCTTGTGGCAAAAAGAATTACTTTTGATTCATAGATCATTGAACTCTTCATACCAGCCTGAGGCAATTCACAATTGATCGTTTGAAAGAATTCAAAAGAATGGCATACTCAGTTTGGAAAGGAAACTACGGTTATAGAACTACTCGACAAATGGAAGGCACATTCCAGTTGATACCGGGGATATAACCTAGTGTCTGAGTGTGCTTTCAAGAACTTGAGCATCTCCATACTCATCAAGGTCTTACCAACATCCGTGTCGAGGATCCTGGCAACACATCATACTACCATGATGAATAGTGAAGGGCGATGCAGATGCAAAGGAAGACAACACTTTCTCAGATTTGTCCTTAGCGATGCCAAGGAACAATACATGAATGATCAACCGAGAGACATTTAGCACTCCGCTTCTAATGTTCTCCTTGATGTACTAGATACTAGATCATACTTAAAAGTATTAACATGGCCATCAAGTGTAGATCGGACTTCGGGAGCACAAAAATCCATAAGGAACAACTTGTGGAATAGGTCAAACCAAATCCTCATGGAGGAGATGGTCAAATTGCTTAATCAAGAAGCTAAAATAATAGATCTTCCGTCTAGGTGTGTCGGCCAACATCAACCTTGTCGGGACCTACATCATAGATCTTGGAAAAATTCCAACCATCATATCTGCCTGAGATTCAGATCTGGTTGGTAACGGAATATTTCAGACAACATGTCTGAAAAGGAAAGGTTGCAACACAAATCAACGAGATGATGTTGCGAGATTCTCGGGAAATGGACTATGGTAGTAAGCTCCAAAACATGAGTGTGTTCTGCTACACACATGTGAACACGTTGTCCCAGACAAGCATGACCACATAGTAGTCTTACAATAAAACACTACCAAGTTCAGATGGGGAACCATCATTGAGGTTAACGGAATCTTGTGCATGAACTAGTATTAGCACAACAAACTCCTTATCCTTGAAAAAATCAATCAGTGGCTTTAGGTGCTAGGGAATACATATGAATGAACATGATCAATCTATCAGACCATAGAATACTTCGCACATGCATGACTGACTTGGGATGATTCCATAGGAAGAAAAACTAACTTTCTTGAATTCACGGCGGCAACTTGCATCATATGCACATGAATTAGAGGAAGTCACTTCTTCCATCAAAACATAAACTTCATGAGCTAGCATGAAGAAAATGCTTTCAAAGTTTCCAATGCTAACTTAGATGTTCAACATGAATCATGGAAAAGATGAAAACATTGTCAATGGGCTCAACAACAAATCATAAAGATTTCCATGAAGATGGAATTCCAGAACTATGTGAACAAAGCGATAGCATTGGTCAGAACAAAACATATAATGGTGTATGCTCGAGGAAGCAACCACGAGTAAGGCAACATTACGAACATCATTGGTTCTGATTTGATTTGACGATAGCCCATACTCAAATCAAAGACTGGATAAGACAATAGCTCCAACAATTGATCACGGGGACCAGTCGATGAAGATATCATCTTTATTCAACACACACACACACACACAGAGAGATATCCCCTTGAATTGAACTAAGTTAGGCAAAGCTTTTATCTTCCAACTCTCCAAGTTGTTGTTTAGCTTGACCAACTAGCTCAGGGGTATCCAACACAGATTCTTGGAGAATGGCTAGTTTAGAGGAAGACCAACTTGATTACGAGCTCAACATAACGGTCAGGGGACAACCTGGTAATACTTCCGAGAAGATATTAGGAAAATCACGAACCATCGATATGTTACTAAGCTCGAGAACAACCTTGCTTTTCAGGGCAAGATGATATGATTAAAAGAGTGAGGGATTAACACAATCCTAACTCATTGATCAAAGAATGCACCAGAAATAAGGACTAGGTAGCATGATCAATCTCAGGATGATGATTCAATAACCAACACGTTAAGAATGAGAATATTGTCCATTAACTACCAAGCAACAGAGTTGCTATGAGAATTGATTTCACACATCACGACTCACTTGTCGGCATTCCGGTTACAATAACACGGGAACTGAGGAATGAACAATGATGGAAAGAAGTATCACTGTGTCAAAATTCATAAGAGGTGGTCAATTCTCATGACATTCTTGACATAAAGATGGTAACACTCTAAGGTAGAACAGAGCAAAAGCTGGATTGGCATTTTGATCCATGGAATACAACTACTTTGACCCAATCCTTGAAGTGGACAAGGTACTGGAGTTTGTTTCTCCTAATCATTCCGAAATAGAATGGCTTGACGGACCACAAGAATAATAGGCATCGATGAATGAATGCACGCATACTCTTGACTATCAATTGATAGACGAAGGTCAGAAAACAACTAAAGAGGGACAACTCAAAGGAACATACGATTTTATGACTTGTGGGTGCATAGATTAGCATGCCAAATGAGTTCAACATATTTCTTCCGGATAACCCATGCAGAAAGGTAGAACTGGCTGAGTCACAATATGAATGGAGTACTCCTCAAGAGCACCCTGGTTGTGATCTTTTGGTTCAAAAGAACTTCTGCCATGATGGTTCATGGTATTGGAAGAATGAGATACCATGGACCTCGAGGATTGTCGCAAAGGTTACTAATATCCTAAAGGTACGAGCAACACTATCAACACGAGGTAAGTAAGTGAATCTTGGGCTTAAGAAACCAGAAATAGAATACCTACTGCTAAATGGCATCACGGGATGCTTTCGAGAATGATGGCCATAATCATCACACTGGGAACACAAAACATGGCTAGATTACTAGGTGACTCCCTAAAACACCTAGGGTCATAATAATAGCTCCAACATATATGTCGAGGCAACAGAGTACCTCAACTCGCCGATTAGTGTGGTTATTCTGGCCCAAAGGAACATCGGGAACATGGAGGAAAGATTTGCAAGTGCATCAGACTATTTAGAAACCTGGGATGACTCGGACAGCATAATAGTTGTAAATGCTCAGTAAAAGATTTGAGACATTCACAAGGATTTGCGTAGTCACTTAACAACATCATATCAAGGTTCTGGTTCAACTGACAACATACTAAAAGTAGTAGAAACTGAACTGAGGCCTGGAACCAACAATCCTATAAGAGTCTATGGATTAGTAACACGTGAACCTGATAGAAAGAATAGAAAGCCTAGTTTCCTTAACCCCGTAGGAAAGTAAGATGACTCAGATCATAAGGCATAAGGTAAAGGAGTAAAAGAGCCATACATTCCCATCCACAATCAATTCCCATATATAACTAAAGCATTTCTAGACACGACTTCGACCATCTTGGCTTGGTAATCCTATAGGCAGTCAGGCTCTGATACCAAAGCTATCAGGACCCCGATCCTAAGCCACATTGATCTAGCATGTAACACATCATATCACTGTGTGGCCTCATGCATGGTATCCCCACGGGTGCCACCTTACCTGGCCCGGGACCGTTTGGGCCTTTTGGCTCACGTATATGATAGTGTCGCTAGCATCCATATGACAGAGAACCCGGGCCGACATGACTAGTCGTGAACCCAAAGTGGCACTAACTTACAAGGACAGGCATACATGACCCAGCAACGAACGTGTCGGTCATCAGCGAGTGAATTCGGGCTGTAGCAACTGGGCTAGCAGGACTCCGGGAATCCGGGATGTAGCAGGATAAAAGGACTCTGAAAGACACCGCGTGACATTTCCCCGAAAGGACAGACACATGATCGAAGAAGTACACATGCTGGCTAGTCTAAGTGTTCCAGAGCAGTAGCAACTGGGCTAACAGGACTCCGGTACACCGGGCTGTAGCAGACTACCATGGCTCAGTGGAAGCACTGGACTACATTTCCCCATAAGAGAGGCTACCAAGGATAGACAACTAGGTTGTTGGATCCCACACATACCAAGCATTTCAATCATACACACAATATGCTCGATATGTGTAAATACAACATGGCATCACAACAGAACTCTACGACTCAAAGTATTTATTCATTAGGCTCCGAGGAGCCAAGTATTACAAACATGGGTCTCATGACCCAACATACAGAGCATACAAGCAAAAAGCGGAAGCATAAACATGTCTGAGTACAGATAACTACAAATGAAAAAAGCTGAGAAGCCTGACTATCTACAAGACCCTCCCAAGGGTACAAGATCGTAGCTGAGGTAACAAGCTAAACGTCGAAGTCCACCCGGTACTACTAGTGAGACTGAAGTCTCTCTGCAAAACATAAATTAAGCAAACATGAGTACAAATGTACCCAGCAAGACTTACATCAGAACTATCTACATATGCATTAGTGTCAACAAAGGGGGTGGTGGAGTTTAACAGCAGCAAGCCAGCTTTGACTCAGTGGCCATCCTGAACTACGACTGCAGGTAACTCTTTTGAGGTGGCGCACACGAGTCCACATATTCACCAAATCAATACACCACTATGGACCTGCTTCCGTCTCCCTACGAGAACGCCATCCATAGCACTCACGCTTATCTTGCGCATTTTAGAGTATCCACTTTCACTTGTCTATGAACTGTACAGGCAACCCAAAAGTCCTTTACCGTGGACACGGCTATTCGAATAGATGATGTTAACCCTGCAGGGGTGTACTTCTTCACACACGCTCTCGCCACTTACCGCCATGTACACATCATGTATCTCGGCAACCTTCAAGCGGAAGGCTGGCGAGGGTGTCGTCCATGACCTGACTAACCACACAAGTCTCTAGTCCAGGTTTATTGGCTATTTGGGTTCCATCCGCAAGGATATCCGGCCGGGGTTTCACTCACTGCCCCAAACGATGAGAGCAAGGTTCCGAGGCACGAAACGGACGTCCCGGTACACCGTGCCTCGTGTCTCTACCGTATCATAGCCCACCCCTAGGTTCAGTGCTATGCACGGCCCCCAACACATATCCTACAAACACCATAAACTAGTTGCAACTACTAGAAAGAGATCAAGTTGATTAATAAGTCGAGAGAGCTTGGAGTGCACGGAGCCCAATGTGTGGTAGTAGCTGTTCATGGATCACAAACACAGAACTCAGTGCTTGAGGATGGTTTCAATGAGACAACCCACCATGTACTCCTACATGGCCTCTCACCGCTACCTTTACCAAATCGTGTTGACACACTTAGCTCACACATAGTAGGACATGTTCATCACCATTCCAATTCATCCCCGATGAACCAGACCTGACTCAACTCTAAGCAGTAGCAGGCATGACAAACAAGCATGAATGAGTAGGCACATCAAGGCTCAAACAACTCCTACACATACTAGTGGGTTTCATCTATTTACTGTGGCAATGACAGGTCATGCAGAGGAAAAGGGGTACAACTACCGCAACATGTAAGAGTTGAATCATTGTAGTCCTAATGCAGTAAAAGAGAGCAGGAGTGAGAGAGTGGGATTGTATCAGAATAAACAAGGGGGTTCTGCTTTCCTGGCACTTCTAAAGATAGTATAGCTCTTCATCGGTGTCATTGAACTCATTGTCGGAACCACGTCTACTGAGAGGGAACAAATACCGGCAACAGAGAAGAAACACAATCAATGCGATGCAACAATATGATGCATGAATGTGACATGGCAATATGCTGTGATTTGAGCTAATGCAACTAGCAATGATTTAAATGGAGTTGGTTTGAACACTAGGTTCAAATTCAAACTCCACATGGGACATTTAAAATGCCATTTATTAAAATTGTCATAAAAAGTGGTTGTAAATTGTTCAAACATGCATGACAATGCCATAAACAGATAGATTGGATTTTTCTGATAATTTTTCATATATAAATTATTTCATTCTGAGTTATAGATTATTTTCTATGATTTTTTGAAGTTCAAATCATTTTCTGGATTTTTCTGGTTATTTGGAATTAAACAAAATCCAGTAAATTATTTACTGCGTCAGCATGACATCATGCTGACGTCAGCGGTCAATGGAGCGCCCAGGTCAACCTGACCAGTGGGTCCCGCGTGTCAGTGTCACTGTGACTAATCCAGTTTAGATTTAACCTAAGCTAATTAAACAGGGGCGTGGCCCCGCTTGTCATTGACCCAGGGGGTCAAACTCCTGGTCAAGAAAATAGTCAAACTCACCGGCGTTTAGCCGCCGGCGAGGCCAAACATGGCGGTGAGGTACGGGTTTCATGCTCCGATGGTCAAATGGACAGCGGGGAGGCTCGGCTTAGAGAGGGCGCTCATGCGCACCCATTGCAGCAAGCGGTAGCAGCTGGGGCAGCTGGAGCTCGCCAGAAACGAGCTTGCGGCGGTGGTCGGTGTTCGGGTGTACACGGAGGTGTGGCTGTGGAAGTAGTGGCGACGCGTACTCGGCTCATACATCATCTACGTGATTCCGCGAGCACGATGGCCACATGCCAAGGACCAGTTGGTCACCAGAGCGTCGCCGGCGACAGGCACGGGGGGCGGCGGGCTTCGGTTGTCAGCGAAACGAAGGCTAGAGCTAGAAAACATCACGGAGAAAAGGGGGGACGGTGTAGAAGCTCACGGGGATTGTGTAGGATAGGTCAGCGAGCTCGGGGAGGTGCCAGAGCAAGCGGGGCGGCGATGGCGATCTCCGACATCGGGAGGTTGAAGAAGACGGCATGGAGGCGCTCGAGGGAATCCAGCGTTGCACAGCTCGGCGAGGGGGAAGAGGGGAACGGGGAAGAGCTCTTGGGCAGCTCGGGGCATCGTCAGGACGACGGTGGTCGCGGTGGTGGTGAGCGGCGGCCTCCGGCTGTGTTGCGAGAAGGGAGCAGGGAGGGAGAGGAGCAGAGGAAGAGTTTGAGGGGGTTCAGGGGATTGCGTGGCGTCTCTAGGGCGACGTCGGGGAGGCGGCGGCAAGCAGGAGGTGGCGCGCGCGTGGTCGCGTGCATCAGGCACGCGCCTCCCATCCTTCTGGTGAGAGGAGGGAGATGAATGGCACGGGCCAGCATAGTGTTGGGCCGGCCAGGTGGGCTGCACAAGTAAGCTCCAGGTAAAAACTCTCTCTCTGTTTTAAATTTGTTTATGTTTTCTATTTTCTTTCTGTTTTCTTTGATTTAGTAAAAATACTAAACCATTTACAAAAATCCTGAAATATTTGTTGGCACCTTTAGAATTATTTCCAACAACCCTCAAATTCTTTCAAGATTATTTGGACATTTAAAATATTTTATAGAATTTAAATGTCCAAATTCAAATACTTATGATTTAATTCAAAAATCCAGATTGTCCTAGAGAAGTGTGCACCATTTTTGGCAGAGGTTATAGACGAATTCAAAAATGATGAACATTTATGAAGGGCCATTTTGGGTTCATTGAAAATATTTTTATTTTGATCCTAGTTGCATTTAATTTTGTGCTAGGGTTTGAACATCCCCATTTCAAATTTCCATGAAAGCTAAACATGATGCAAGCAAGACGCAAACTCTAGGCAGCACCAGAAGCTAGGGATGTGGCACTCTCGGTGTTAGTTTTGGTGACGAGTCTCATGAGTTTAATTTTTCCAAGTTTAGTAGAAAGCTTCATGAAAAAGAATTTCCTAGTAAGGATAAATTAATCCGTCTTCATTCTATTGATGTACCACCTACTGATCCTTTAGAACAATATTTGCTAGATCATGAAAATGATTTACATATGCATGAAAGAAATGAAATAGATATGATTTTCTTTGAACAACGTCCTCTGCTTAAACACAATTTGCCTATTGAAACTCTAGGAGATCCTCCTCCACCTAACGGTGATCCTGTGTTTGAATTGAAACAATTGCCAGACACTTTGAAATATGCTTATCTTGATGAAAAGAAGATATATCATGTTATTATTAGTGCTAACCTTTCAGAACATGAAGAAGAAAGATTATTCAAAGTTCTAAGGAAGCACCGAGTTGCTATTGGATATACTCTTGATGATTAAAAGGGCATTAGTCCCACTCTATGTCAGCACAAAATTAATATGGAACCTGATGCTAAACCTGTTGTTGATCGCCAATGTCGGTTAAATCCGAAAATGAAGGAAGTGGTAAGGACGGAAATCTTAGAACTTCTGGAAGCAGGTATAATCTATCCCATAGCTGATAGTAGATGGGTAAGTCATGTTCATTGTGTCCCTAAGAAAGGAGGTATAACTGTTGTTCCTAATGATAAAAATGAACTTATTCCACAAAGAATTGTTACAGGCTATAGAATGGTAATTGATTTTAGAAAATTAAACAAAGCAACTAGGAAAGGTCATTACCCTCTGGCTTTTATTGATCAAATGAAAGATTATCTAAGCACACACATTTTTGCTTCCTTGATGGATATTCTAGTTTTTCACAAATACATGTCTCTCAACCTGATCAAGAAAAAACCACTTTTACTTGCCCCTTTGGAACCTATGCTTACAGATGTATGCCTTTCGGTTTATGTAATGCACCTGCTACCTTTCAAAGATGTATGACTGCTATATTCTCTGACTTTTGTGAAAAGATTGTTGAGGTTTTCATGGACAACTTCTCTGTTTATGGGAAGTCTTTTGATGATTGTTTAAGCAATCTTGATCGAGTTTTGCAGAGATGTGAACAAACAAATCTTGTCATGAATTGGGAGAAGTGTCACTTTATGGTTAATGAAAGCATTGTCTTGGGTCATAAAATTTCTGAAAGAGGTATTGAAGTGGACAAAGCTAAGGTTGATGCAATTGAGAAAATGTCATGTCCTAAAGATATAAAAGGTATCCGTAGTTTCTTAGGTCATGCTGGTTTCTATAGGAGATTTATCGAAGACTTTTCTAAAATTTCTAGGCCTCTTACGAATCTTTTGCAAAAAGGATATTCCTTTTATTTTTGATGATGATTGTTTAGAAGCCTCTGAAACACTCAAGAAAGCCTTAATTTATGCACCTATTGTTCAACCACCTAATTAGAACTTGCCTTTTGAAATTATGTGTGATGCTAGTGATTATGCTGTTGGTTCTATTCTAGGACAAATAATTGATAGGAAACTGAATGTTATTCATTATGCTAGTAAAACTCTAGACTCTCAACAAAACTATGCTACTACTGAAAAAGAATTCTTAGTAGTGATGTTTGCTTGTGACAAATTTAGACCTTATATTGTTGATCCCAAAGTAATTGTTCACATCGATCATGTTGCTATTAAATATCTTATGGAAAATAAAGATGCTAAACCTAGACTTATTCAATGGGTTCTCTTGTTACAGGAATTTGATTTACATATCATTGATAGAAAAGGAGTTGAGAACCCCGTAGCTGATAATTTATCTAGGCTAGAAAATGTGTCTAATGAACCACTACCTATTGATGATAGTTTTCCTAATGAGCAATTAGCTGTAATAAATGTTGCTCATAATACTCCTTGGTATGCTGACTATGCTAATTACATTGTTGCTAAATATTTACCACCTAGCTTTACATACCAACAAAAGAAAAAAATCTTCTATGGTTTAAGACATTACTTTTGGGATGACCCACATCTTTATAAAGGAGTAGATGGTATTATTAGACGTTGTGTGCCTAAGCATGAACAGGGACAAATCCTACGGAAATGTCACTCTGAAGCTTAAGGAGGGCATCATGCTGGAGATAGAACTGCTCACAAGGTATTGCAATCTGGATTTTATTGGCCTACTCTCTTCAAGGATGCCTGTAAGTTTGTATTATCTAGTGATGAATGTCAAATAATAGGTAATATCGGTAAGCATCAAGAAATGCCTATGAACTATTCACTTGCTGTTGAACCATTTGATGTTTGGGGATTTGATTACATGGGACCTTTTCCTTCCTCTAATGGGTATACACATATTTTGGTTGCTATTGATTATGTTACTAAATGGGTAGAAGCTATTCCAACCAGTAGTGTTGATCACAACACCTTTATTAAAATACTTAAGGAAGTTATTTTCCCAAGGTTTGGAGTCCCTAGATATTTAATGACTGATGGTGGTTCACACTTTATTCATGGTGCTTTCTGTCAAATGCTTGCCAGGTATGATGTTAACCATAGAATTGCATCACCTTACCATCCTTAGTCTAGTGGTCAAGTTGAACGTAGCAATAGAGAAATAAAATTAATTTTGCAAAAGACTGTCAATAGGTCCAGGAAGAATTGGTCTAAGAAATTAGATGATGCACTTTGGTCCTATAGAACAGCATATAAAAATCCTATGGGAATGTCTCCTTATAAAATGGTTTATGGAAAATCTTGCTATTTGCCTCTTGAGTTAGAACATAAAGCATATTGGGCCATCAAAGAACTCAATTATGATTTCAAATTTGCTGGTGAAAAGAGGTTATTTTATATTAGCTCTTTAGATGAATGGAGAACCCAATCTTATGAAAATGCTAAGTTGTTTAAAGAAAAGTTTAAAGTTGGCATGATAAAAGAATCCAAAAACGTGAGTTTAAAGTCGGAGAATATGTTCTTTTGTACAACTCTCGTTTCACATTCTTTGCAGGAAAACTCCTCTCAAAATGGGAAGGACCCTATGTTGTCGAGGAGGTTTATCAGTCTGCAGCCATCAAAACAAATAATGCCTAAGGTACTAACCCGAAGGTTGTTAACGGGAAACGAATAAAACATTATATCTCAGGTACGCCCATTAATGTTGAAAATAATATTATCCAAACTTTGATACCGGAAGAACACATAAAAGAGTCCTTCAGGAACACTCTAGAATCGTGAAAATAAGGAGGTACGTAATACGGTAAGTAAACGGACTCCAAAAAGTCCGCTAAAATATTTTTGTCAGTTTTGGAATATTTAGAAAAATAGGAAAATAAGAAACTTCCAGGAAGCGTACCCTGGTGGGCACACGACACCAGGGCCTGGCGTGCCGAGGTGGGTTGTGCCTACTTGGGACACCTTCTGGACTCCGTTTTTCTACAGTTTGGTTGTTCCCCAAGATAAAAAATCTTTATATACTCCCTGAACCTGTTGGTCACTGTATTGCAGATAAATCCTCTGTTCTCTTTTCTTGGTGTTTTCGGTAAGATCTATCAAGCCAGGCATCATGTCTTCCTCCTCCTCCAACAACATGGAAGAAGATGCTTGGTTGATGAAGATCGAGCTGAAGAGGGAGGAGCCTACGGACGCCGTCAAGGGAGACAAGGGCAAGGAGGCTACCATAGATCCACCCTCGGTGGCAGAACAAGCACTGCCGGTCGAGGAGGAAGAAGAAGATATCCTTAAGCCTTACCTTGCTGATCTTGCCCCTATTGAGATTGAAGCCTTTCGCATCATTGAAACAGTTCGCGTGCAAAATAAGTATCTCACTCACGAAAATATTCTGCATCAAGAGCATATCATCCATCTTCGGAGAGTCATCCATCGATTGGAGAATATCTTGATCCTTAAGGATAGGATCGCTTCATCACCACCATCATCTTCTTCACCACCAAAGGAGAATTGAGTAACGGGTATGGGCACTCCCCTTGGCTTCTGCCAAGCTTGGGGGAGGTGCCCTGGTATCGTATCATCCCATTATCTTTTGCCTTTACTTACTTTAGTTTGATCTTTTGCTTTAGATGAATACAAGTTTAGTTCGATCCTTTCTTTTCGAGAGTTTTCTTAAGTGATCTATCCTTGTAATCGTGTGCAAGACATATAATAAAGTTTAGTTTAACTTTTGCTTTCTTTACTTTCATGTTGCAAACTAAAAGAAAAGAAATAAGGAAGAAAAAGAGAAAGGAAATAAATAAAAGGAAATAAATTATGAAAAATATCATATACTAATCTTATGGTAGGTGATGACGCCACATAAGGAAAAGTATAAGTAGAAAATTTTATTAGAGATTGACAAACATAGCATTAGTCAATGATGTAACTCGTGAAAGAATTAATAAGGGAAGAGAAGATTCACATATAAATATACTATCCTAGAAATCTTTTGTGATTGTGAGCCCCCATCAAAATATTATATGCCAAAATTGTTGACGTTGGACAAGGAAGACAACTTAATGGTTTATGTTTGTTTATATTCACATAGAAGTCATATTTCCATGGATCCTTTAACATGTGGTGCTTGATACGTCCCCAACGTATCTATAATTTTTTATTGCTCCATGTTGTTATATTATCAATCTTGGATGTGTTATAATCATTTTATAGTCATTTTATATAATGTTTTGGTACTAACCTATTGACATAGTGCAAAGTCCCTGTTGCTGTTTTTTCTATGTTTTTTACATCACAGAAAATCAATATCAAGCAAAGTCCAAATGCCACGAAACTTTACGAAGAATTTTATGGGCCAAAACGAACACAACGGGCCCTGGCTGCGCCTGGGGGTGCCCCAAGGGAGGCACAACCCACCAGGGCGCGCAAGGAGGCCGAGGCGCGCCCTGGTGGGTTGTGCCTGATACGTCTCCAACGTATCTATAATTTATGATTGCTCCATGCTATATTATCTACTGTTTTGGACATTATTGGGATTTATTATCAACTTTTATATTATTTTTGGGACTAACCTATTAACCGGAGGCCCAGCTCAAAATTGTTGTTTTTTGCCTGTTTTAGGGTTTCGAAGAAAAGGAATATCAAACGGAGTCCAAATGGAATGAAACCTTTGGGAACGTGATTTTTAGGAAGATTATGATCCGGGAGACTTGGACCCTGCGTCAAGAAAAGAAACAGGAGGCCATGAGGTAGGGGGCGCACCTACCCCCTCCCCAGGCGTGCCCTCCACCCTCGTGGGCCCCCTGTTGCTCAACCGACGTACTCCTTCCTCCTATATATATCCACGTACCCCCAAACAATCAGATACGGAGCCAAAACCCTAATTCCATCGCTGTAACTTTCTGTATCCACGAGATCCCATCTTGGGGCCTGTTTCGAAGCTCCGCCGGAGGGGGCATCGATCATGGAGGGCTTCTACATCAACACCATAGCCTCTCCGATGAAGTGTGAGTAGTTTACCTCAGACCTACGGATCCATAGTTAGTAGCTAGATGGCTTCTTCTCTCTTTTTGGATCTCAATACAATGTTCTCCACCTCTCTTGTGGAGAACTATTCGATGTAATCTTCTTTTTGCGGTGTGTTTCTTGAGACCGATGAATTGTGGGCTTATGATCAAGTCTATCTATGAATAATATTTGAATCTTCTCTGAATTCTTTTATGTATGATTGGTTATCTTTGCAAGTCTCTTCGAATTATTAGTTTGGTTTGGCCTACTAGATTGATCTTTCTTGCAATGGGAGAAGTGCTTAGCTTTGGGTTCAATCTTGCGGTGTCCTTTCCCAGTGACAATAGGGCCAGCAAGGTACGTATTGTATTGTTGCCATCAAGGATAACAAGATGGGGTTTTCTTCATATTGCATGAGTCTATCCCTCTACATCATGTCATCTTGCTTAAGGTGTTACTCTGTTTTTAACTTAGTACTCTAGATGCATGCTGGATAGTGGTTGATGAGTGGAGTAATAGTAGTAGATGCAGGCAGGAGTCGGTCTACTTCTCTCGGACGTGATTCCTATATACATGATCATACCTATATATTCTCATAACTATGCTCAATTCTGTCAATTGCTCAACAGTAATTTGTTCACCCACCGTAGAATACTTATGCTCTGAAAAGAAGCCACTAGTGAAACCTATGGCCCCCGGGTCTATCTTTATCATATTGATCTCCTACTACTTAGTTATTTCCTTTGTTATTTACTTTGCCTTTATTTTACTTTGCATCTTTATCATAAAAATACCAAAAATATTATATTTATCATAGCTATCAGATCTCACTCTCGTAAGTGGCCTTATAGGGCTTGACAACCACTATTTGCGTTGGTTGCGAGGATTTATTTGTTTTGTGCAGGTACGAGGGACTCGCGCGTAGCCTCCTAGTGTATTGATACCTTGGTTATCAAAAACTGAGGGAAATACTTATGCTACTTTGCTGCATCATCCATTCCTCTTCAGGGAAAACCAACGCAGTGCTCAAGAGGTAGCAAGAAGGATTTCGGGCGCCGTTGTCGGGGAGGTCTACGCAAAAGTCAACATACCAAGTACCCATCACATACCCTTATCTCCCGCATTACATTATTTGCCATTTGCCTCTCATTTTCCTCTCCCCCACTTCACCCTTGCTGTTTTATTTGCCCTCTCTCTCTCTCTATCCTCCCTCTCTTTCTCTATTTGCCTCTTCTTGCCCGCTTGCTTTTTGTTTTCTTGTGTGTTAGTTTGCTTGCTTGTCAGGACGGCTCAAGATAATACTAAATTGTGTGACTTCACTAATACCAATAACAATGATTTTATTAGCACTCCGATTGCTCCTCTTACCAATGCTGAATCTTGTGAAATTAATACTGTTTGCTGAATCTTGTCATGAAAGATCCGTTTTCCGGCCTTCCTAGTGAAGATGCCGCTACCCATCTAAATAGCTTCGTTGATTTGTGTGACATGCAAAAGAAGAAAGATGTGGATAATGATATTGTTAAATCGAAGCTATTTCCTTTTTCACTTAGAGATCGTGCTAAAGCTTGGTTTTCGTCTTTGCCTAAAAATAGTATTGATTCATGGAACAAGTGCAAAGATGCTTTTATCTCTAAGTATTTTCCTCCCGCTAAGATCATCTCTCTTAAAAACGATATTATGAACTTTAAGCAACTTGATCATGAACATGTTGCACAAGCTTGGGAGAGAATGAAATTAATGATACGTAATTGCCCTACTCATGGTTTAAATTTGTGGATGATTATACAAAAATTTTATGCCGGATTGAATTTTGCTTCTAGAAATATTTTAGATTCGGCTGCGGGAGGCACTTTTATGGAAATCACATTAGGAGAAGCTACTAAACTCCTAGATAATATTATGGTTAATTATTCTCAATGGCATACTGAAAGATCTACTAATAAAAAGGTGCATGCGATAGAAGAAATTAATGTTTGAGTGGAAAGATGGATGAACTTATGAAATTATTTGCTAATAAGAGTGTTTCTTCTGATCCTAATGATATGCCCTTGTCTACTTTGATTGAGAATAATAATGAATCTATGGATGTGAATTTTGTTGGTAGGAACAATTTTGGTAACAACGCGTATAGTGGAAATTTCAATCCTAGGCCTTATCCTAGTAATCCTCTAATAATTATGGTAATTCCTACAACAATTCTTATGGAAATTATAATAAGATGCCCTCTGATTTTGAATCTAATATTAAATAATTTATTACTTCGCAAAAGAATTTTAATGCTATGATTGAAGAAAAAATGCTTAAGATTGATGATTTGGCTAGGAACGTTGATAGAATTGCTCTTGATGTTGATTCTTTGAAACTTAGATCTATTCCACCTAAGCATGATATCAATGAGTCTCTCAAAGCCATGAGAATTTCCATTGATGAGTGCAAAGAAAGAACCGCTAGGATGCGTGCTAAGAAAGATGCCTTTATAAGAGCGTGTTCTTCTAGTTCCTATGAAAATAATGGTGAAGATCTAAAAGTTATTGATGTGTCCCCTATTAAATCTTTGTTTTTCAATATGAATCTTGATAATGATGGGACTTAATATGATCCACCTTTACCTATAAGGCGTTCCAAGAATTCGGAATTTTTTGATCTTGATGCTAAATTTGATAAAAGTGGGATTGAAGAAATTAAAACCCTAGATGTTGCTAAACCCACTATTATGGATTTCAAGGAATTTAAATATGAAAATTGCTCTTTGATTGATTGTATTTCCTTGTTGCAATCCGTGCTAAATTCTCCTCACGCTTATAGTCAAAATAAAGCGTTTACTAAACATATCGTTGATGCCTTGATGCAATCTTATGAAGAAAAACTTGAATTGGAAGTTTCTATCCCTAGAAAACTTTATGATGAGTGGGAACCAACTATTAAAATTAAAATTAAAGATCATGAATGCTATGCTTTATGTGATTTGGGTGCTAGTGTTTCCACGATTCCAAAGACTTTGTGTGATTTGTTAGGTTTCCGTGATTTTGATGATTGCTCTCTAAACTTGCACCTTGCGGATTCCACTATTAAGAAACCTATGGGAAGAATTAATGATGTTCTTATTGTTGCAAATAGGAATTATGTGCCCGTAGATTTTATTGTTCTTGACATAGATTGCAATCCTTCATGTCCTATTATTCTTGGTAGACCTTTCCTTAGAACGATTGGTGCAATTATTGATATGAAGGAAGGAAATATTAGATTCCAATTTCCATTAAGGAAAGGCATGGAACACTTTCCTAGAAAGAAAATTAAATTACCTTATGAATCTATTATGAGAGCCACTTATGGATTGCCTACCAAAGATGGCAATACCTAGATCTATTCTTGCTTGTTATGCCTAGCTAGGGGCGTTAAACGATAGCGCTTGTTGGGAGGCAACCCAATTTTATTTTTATTCCTTGCTTTTTTGCTCCTGTTTAGTAATAAATAATTTATCTAGCCTCTGTTTTGGTTGTGTTTTTTGTGTTTAATTAGTGTTTGTGCCAAGTAGAACCGTTGGGAAGACTTGGGGAAAGTCTTGTTGAACTTGCTGTAAAAAACAGAAACTTTAGCGCTCACGAGAACTGCTGCCATTTTTATTTGGAAAGTGATATTTAGTTAATTGTTTTTCAGATGATTAATAGATAAATTCCTCACGTCCAGAATTTATTTTAGAATTTTTGGGGTTCCAGATCTTGCGCTAGCTACAGATTACTACAGACTGTTCTGTTTTTGACAGATTCTGTTTTTCGTGTGTTGTTTGCTTATTTTGATGAATCTATGGCTAGTAAAATAGTTTATAAACCATAGAGAAGTTGGAATACAGTAGGTATAACACCAATATAAATAAATAATGAGTTCATTACAGTACCTTGAAGTGGTCTTTTATTTTCTTTCGCTAACGGAGCTCACGAGATTTTCTACTTTAAGTTTTGTGTTGTGAAGTTTTCAAGTTTTGGGTAAAGATTTGATGGATTATGGAACAAGGAGTGGCAAGAGCCTAAGATTGGGGATTCCCATGGCACCCCCAAGATAATCTAAGGACACCTAAAAGCCAAAGCTTGGGGATGCCCCGGAAGGCATCCCCTCTTTCGTCTACTTCTATCGGTAACTTTACTTGGAGCTATATTTTTATTCGCCACATGATATGTGTTTTGCTTGGAGCGTCTTGTATGATTTGAGTCTTTGCTTGTTAGTTTACCACAATCATCCTTGCTGTACACACCTTTTGAGAGAGCCATGCATGATTTGGAATTTGTTAGAATACTCTATGTGCTTCGCTTATATCTTTTGAGTTATATAATTTTGCTCTAGTACTTCACTTATATCTTTTAGAGCATGGTGGTGGATTTGTTTTATAGAAACTATTGATCTCTCATGCTTCACTTAGATTATTTTGAGAGTCTTAAATAGCATGGTAATTTGCTTAAAATCGTAATATTCTTGGTACACAAGATTAATAATAAAACTTTCTTATGAGTGTGTTGAATACTATGATAAGTTTGATGCTTGACAATTGTTTTGAGATATGAAGATGGTGATATTGAAGTTGTGCTAGTTGAGTAGTTGTGAATTTGAGAAATACTTGTGTTGAAGCTTGTGATTCCCATAGCATGCACGTATGGTGAACCGTTATGTGATGAAGTCGGAGCATCATTTATTTATTGATTGTCTTCCTTATGAGTGGCGGTCGGGGACGAGCGATGGTCTTTTCCTACCAATCTATCCCCCTAGGAGCATGCGAGTAATACTTTGCTTTGATAACTTGTAGATTTTTGCAATAAGTATATGAGTTCTTTATGACTAATGTTGAGTCCATGGATTATACGCATTCTCACCCTTCCACCTTTGCTAGCCTCTCTAATACCGCGCACCTTTCGCCGGTATCATACACCCACCATATACCTTCCTCAAAACAGCCACCATACCTACCTATTATGGCATTTCCATAGCCATTCTGAGATATATTGCCATGCAACTTTCCACCGTTCCGTTTATTATGACACACTCCATCATTGTCATATTGCTTAGCATGATCATGTAGTTGACATCGTATTTGTGGCAAAGCCACCATTCATAATTCTTTCATACGTGTCACTCATGATTCATTGCATATCCCGGTACACCGCCGGAGGCATTCATATAGAGTCATATTTTGTTCTAAGTATCGAGTTGTAATTGTTGAGTTGTAAGAAAAATAAAAGTGTGATGATCATCATTATTAGAGCATTGTCCCAGTGAGGAAAGGATGATGGAGACTATGATTCCCCCACAAGTCGGGATGAGACTCCGGACGAAAAAAAAAAGAAAGGCCATAAAAAAAGAAAAGGCCCAAATAAAAAAAATGAGAGAAAAGAGAGAAGGGACAATGTTACTATCCTTTTACCACACTTGTGCTTCAAAGTAGCACCATGATCTTCATAGTAGAGAGTCTCTCATGTTATCACTTTCATATACTAGTGGGAATTTTTCATTATAGAACTTGGCTTGTATATTCCAATGATGGGCTTCCTCAAATTGCCCTAGGTCTTCATGAGCAAGCAAGTTGGATGCACACCCACTTAGTTTCTTTTTGAGCTTTCATATACTTATAGCTCTAGTGCATCCGTTGCATGGCAATCCCTACTCACTCACATTGATATCTATTGATGGGCATCTCCATAGCCCGTTGATATGCCTAGTTGATGTGAGACTATCTTCTTCCTTTTTGTCTTCTCCACAACCACCATTCTATTCCACCTATAGTGCTATATCCATGGCTCACGCTCATGTATTGCGTGAAGATTGAAAAAGTTTTGAGAATGTCAAAAGTATGAAACAATTGCTTGGCTTGTCATCGGGGTTGTGCATGATTTAAATATTTTGTGTGGTGAAGATGGAGCATAGCCAGACTATATGATTTTGTAGGGATAACTTTCTTTAGCCATGTTATTTTGAGAAGACATAATTGCTTTGTTAGTATGCTTGAAGTATTATTATTTTTATGTCAATATGAACTTTTGTCTTGAATCTTTCGGATCTGAATATTCATACCACAATTAAGAAGAATTACATTAAAATTATGCCAAGTAGCACTCCACATCAAAAAATCTATTTTTATCATTTACCTACTCGAGGACGAGCAGGAATTAAGCTTGGGGATGCTTGATACGTCTCCAACGTATCTATAATTTTTGATTGCTCCATGCTATATTATCTACTGTTTTGGACATTATTGGGCTTTATTATCCACTTTTATATTATTTTTGGGACTAACCTATTAACCGGAGGCCCAGCCCAGAATTGTTGTTTTTGCCTGTTTTAGGGTTTCGAAGAAAATGAATATCAAACGGAGTCCAAACGGAATGAAACCTTCGGGAACGTGATTTTTAGGAAGATTATGATCCAGGAGACTTGGACCCTACGTCAAGAAAAGAAACAGGAGGCCATGAGGTAGGGGGCGCGCCTACCTCCCCAGGCGCGCCCTCCACCCTCGTGGGCCCCCTTTTGCTCAACCGACGTACTCTTTCCTCCTATATATTCCACGTACCCCCAAACGATCAGATATGGAGCCAAAACCCTAATTCCACTGCCGTAACTTTCTGTATCCACGAGATCCCATCTTGGGGCCTGTTCCGGAGCTCCGCCGGAGGGGGCATCGATCATGGAGGGCTTCCATATCAACACCATAGCCTCTCCGATGAAGTGGGAGTAGTTTACCTCAGAGCTACGGGTCCATAGTTAGTAGCTAGATGGCTTCTTCTCTCTTTTTGGATCTCAATACAATGTTCTCCCCCTCTCTTGTGGAGAACTATTCGATGTAATCTTCTTTTTGCGGTGTGTTTGTTGAGACCGATGAATTGTGGGTTTATGATCAAGTCTATCTATGAATAATATTTGAATCTTCTCTGAATTCTTTTATGTATGATTGGTTATCTTTGCAAGTCTCTTCGAATTATCATTTTGGTTTGGCCTACTAGATTGATCTTTCTTGCAATGGGAGAAGTGCTTAGCTTTGGGTTCAATCTTGCGGTGTCCTTTCCCAGTGACAGTAGGGGCAGCAAGGCACGTATTGTATTGTTGCCATCGAGGATAACAAGATAGGGTTTTCTTCATATTGCATGAGTCTATCCCTCTACATCATGTCATCTTGCTTAAGGCGTTACTCTGTTTTTAACTTAATACTCTAGATGCATGCTGGATAGCAGTCGATGAGTGGAGTAATAGTAGTAGATGCAGGCAGGAGTCGGTCTACTTGTCTCGGACATGATGCCTATATAGATGATCATACCTAGATATTCTCATAACTATGCTCAATTCTGTCAATTGCTCAACAGTAATTTGTTCACCCACCGTAGAATACTTATGCTCTCGAGAGAAGCCACTAGTGAAACCTATGGCCCCCGGGTCTATCTTTATCATATTGATCTCCTACTACTTAGTTATTTCCTTTGTTATTTACTTTGCCTTTATTTTACTTTGCATCTTTATCATAAAAATACCAAAAATATTATCTTTATCATATCTATCAGATCTCACTCTCGTAAGTGGCCTTATAGGCTTGACAACCCCTATTTGCGTTGGTTGCGAGGATTTATTTGTTTTGTGCAGGTACGAGGGACTCGCGTGTAGCCTCCTACTCGTGCGTAGCCTCCTTATAGAGGTAATTTTAATCCTAGGCCTTTTCCTAGTAATTCCTCTAATAATTATGGTAATTCCTATGGAAATCAATCTTATAATAATAATATGAACACCCCTGATCTTGAGAATAATATTAAAGAATTTATCAATACCCAAAAAGTTTTCAACCTTCCATAGAAGAAAAGTTGAGTAAGATTGATGATTTGTCTAGCAGTGTTGATAGAATTGCTCATGATGTGGAAAATCTCAAGATGAAAATTTTTGTGCCTAAGGTTGATGAATCAATTAAAGCACTTTATGTTTCTATGGATGAAAGTAAGAAAAGAACCGCTATGCTGACAGCTAAAAGTGAATTTTTAGAAGAAGAATTTTCTAGTGATTTCTTTCACAAAAGTGATGAAGATCTTAAAATGATTAGTGTTCTTCTATTGATTCCTTGTTTAGTAAAGTTAATATTGATGAAAAAGGGACTGGAGAAGAGTCAACTTTAGGTATAAGGCGTCCCAATGTTTCGGAGGGTGAAAATCTTGTTGAGACAATTAATAAAAGTGGGTTTGAAGAGGTCAAAACCTTAGCTAGTGATGTGCCCACTCTTTTGGATTACAAAGACTTTAATTATTATAGTTGCTCTTTGATTGATTGTATTTCTTTGTTGCAATCCATGATAAATTCACCCCATGCTTATGAACAAAATAAAGCTTTTACTAAACATATTGTTGATGCTATGATGAAAGCTTTTGAAGAAAAATGGAATTATATGTTTCAATTCCTAGAAAATGCATGATGAGTTGGAACCTACTATCAAGTCAAGATTAAAATTTATGAGTGTTTTTCTTTGTGTGACTTGGGTGCTAGTGTTTCTACTATTCCGAAATCTTTATGTGATGTGCTTGGTCTTACCAATCTTGAATCGTGTTCTTTGAATTTGCACTTGGCGGATTCTACTATTAAAAAACCTATGGGAAAAATTAATGATGTTCTTATTCTCTCAAATAGGAATTATGTGCCCATATATTTTATTGTACTTGATATTGATTGCAATCCGTCTTGTCCAATTATTCTTGGTAGACCATTTATACGCACTATCGGTGGCGTGATTGATATGAAAGAAGGCAATATTAAGTTCCAGTTTCCTTTGAGCACGGGTATGGAACACTTTCCTAGAACAAGAATTAGGCCACCATATGAATCAATCATGAGGTCATCTTATGGATCTCGAACCAAAGATGACAAAACTTAGATCCTTGCTTTATGCCTAAATAAGGGCGTAAACTATAGCGCTTGTTGGGAGGCAACCCAATGAATAAATTTTATTTTTTCTTTTTGCTCCATTTTTTTGTGTGTTAGCACAATTATGCTACTGTTATGATTGTGTCTTTTATGTTTTAATTAGTGTTTGTGC
Organism: Triticum aestivum; assembly: GCF_018294505.1. Classification (NCBI taxonomy): domain Eukaryota; kingdom Viridiplantae; phylum Streptophyta; class Magnoliopsida; order Poales; family Poaceae; genus Triticum; species Triticum aestivum. The sequence continues at coordinate 167,000,377 of NC_057794.1, forward strand.
CAAGTAAATCCTTTAGGATCTTCTTGGGTGATAGTTGTTTGATCTTGCTGAAAAAACAGAAACTTTTACGCTCATGAAATTAATTTTCTTTATTTACCAGAGAACGATAAAATACCCATTACACTTGCACTAGATCAATATACAAATTGCGTAGGTTGCCCTAATTTTTCTGAATTTTTGGAGTTACAGAAGTATTCCTGTCGGTGGGAACGACACCTATGGGATCACAAGAATCCCTACTACGGTTAGCGGGGCGCGGGGTCGTGAGAAGAGCGGATCTAACATGTAGCACACGGTTCGTTTATCCAGGTTTGGGCCGTGAGGATGCGTAAAACCCTACTCCTGCTTTTGGTGGATTGTATATCTGTGTTCTTGAGCTAGCTATGGGGCGTGAGGAGCTCCAAAAAGTCGAATCCTTCTCCTGGTCGCCTCGGGCCTAGAAAAAAGGGGTTGCCACAGTGGCGCACAGGAGGTGGAAAGGGCACGGTGATGTGAGGTTATCCCCCGCATTACATGACAAGGCGCATTTAATGCGTCTTGCTTAGGTGTCCTTGCTTTATCGGGGACGGGGGAGAGATCTATCTTGTCCGTCGCCGCTCCTTCTTGTGTCGACACGCGCCTTGGCCAGCGACGCCTGTGATGCCACGTAGGTAGGCAGGCAGCTGAGGTGGCGCAGTGGTGGGTCTTCACGAAGATCTACATGCCGCCACGCAGGTGCTTGCCCAGCTGGTTGGGTCGGCAGCTGCATGCATGCGGTGGTGGAGGTTTAGTCGGCATGGGCCTGATGGTGGCCCCGTCGGTGTCCTCGATAAGGGCCTTGCCGGGGCGCCTGCTGTCATCCCCAGCAAGGCGCTTGCCGGGGGCCTTGTGGTCTTCCTCGGCTGGGATCCCGCCAAGGTTTGTCATCTCCTTAGTGCATACCTGATCTTGAATGTCTTCACAAAGATCTGCATGTCGCCACGGGGATGTCTCCCGAATCCTTGCCCTTTGGGGGCAGTGGACTCAAGGGTGATTTGATCCGTAGGCGCAGGACGAGTCGCCGCGGCAAGGGTCTTGCCGGGGCTGCTAGAACTGTCTCCCGGCAAGGATCTTGCCGGGGGAGTCCGCTTCGTCCCCTTTGCTCTTCGTGGTCTTGGCCTTGGCATCGTAGTTCTCTTGAGCTTAGGTCTTACCCTGGCTCACCTCCCTTGCCTTGCTTGGTGTGGTGGTGCCCGTGGCTCAGACTGCCCATGCACAGTTATAGGGGTACAAAAAGTGTACCCCTATTTTTGTACACCGACAGGAGCCCCCGGGCCTAGGCCACACATAAGAGCAACGCGTTGTTGGGCTAGGCCCAAAAGCAATGCGCGGGCAGGGGGTGGTTTTTACCGCGGTAAGGTTCTTCGCGCGCTGCGCTTCCCACGACTCCCGCGCGTGGCACGGCGTGGGGAGGTGCGTGTGACGTGGGCAGCATGCGTGGGGTTGGTTCCCGCAGGCATGCGTCACATCGTAGTAAAGGGGCGGTTCGTGCCTTCCCCATAAACGGAGGGAGGTGTGGAGGCGCGGCCAATTTACTGAATGGGGCTGAGGCACGGTCTTCAAGGCGTCCACTCCCCACAATCACGGGGTGGGGAGTGGTCGTCTCACCCATCCCCTCGGTTCTGCACGTCTGCCACGTGTCTCCCATGCGCCTAGGGTGGCAAACGGTGGAGGCGGGAAACCGGGCTGTCGCTGGTTGGGGCGGTGGGTCGGTCCTGGCTCCCTACGCCTTCCGTATCTTGATTGGACGAGCGGCACGGACGAGCCCCAACCCCGATCCTTTATAAAGAGCAGGAGGGGGGATGGCGTCCCGCATTCTTTCATCTTCTTCTTCCTTCAGCTTCTACTCCTCCCTTCCATCCGTCATGGAGAGAGGGAATCCCGGTCCTTTGACAGTGGCGGCGAGGGTCGCCGCTCGACAATGTGTCCCTCCTTCCCCTGCGCCTGCGGTGGAAGAGCCAGCTGCGAGGGGAAGGGGGAGGGGGCGAGGCTGGGGCGCTCGGGGAAGAGGAGGATGGGGCGGCGCGCCGGCCTCACCTCCGCCAGCAGCTCCTCCTCCCATGGAGGGCCATGTTGGGGATGACCCTTGTGAGTTCTTCGTCAGGCTGCGTCGGCCGCAGCGCCGTCGCCTCCGTCTCCCGACTCCATTTGCACGGGAGATGGAGCTGGATCCGCCGGAATCGTTGTGGCTGCACATGAGGGGCTGCGGGATCAGTGGCACACGGGTCCGCTTCGACTTCCCCGCCCCTCACGTGATGTATCTTTGTTGGGGATGGAAGACGTTTTCTCATATCCACTGCTTGACGGAGGGGCTCACTCTCCATTTTAAGCTGGTGGAGGGTGGCCTTCTCTCCGTCAAGGTCTTTGGGTGCTTTGGGACCCGTGCAAGGTGTTGCGTGGAGAGCTCTTCTGATAGTGAAGACTCCTCCTCGGGAGGGAGTGACGAGGAGGACAGCGGCAGCGACGACGAGGGTAGTAGGCGGCAGGATGACGGGTCCGATTAGGTGTCGGGTGCCGCTCCGTGCGGCACCGGCGACCCCATCATCTGCATCGCTGGCTCCCTGAACTTCTCGGGGTTGTCTCCTTGGGCGGCTGGCGTTGGGAGGCTGCGGAGGTGGAAGAGGGCGGGCGGCAAGGCCGTCAAGTCGGAGTACGCGGGCACCGATGCCTTCGATGCGTGCTGACGTCATGCCGCCTCGTCTTCGAGCTCTGCTTCCAACGCTGCCATCACCATCCAGCCTTTGGAGGCCACCAAGATGTTCTCTTGGTGTCTTCTGCCACCCGTAGCTTGCCTAGGCGCTCCTTTTGTCCCTTTCGCCTCCTTGACCTGCCTCCTGAGGAGAGGGACAAGAAAGGGATTACGGGCACCTTATCTCTTTTTAGTTTGTAAGCCTTCGGGCCTTTGTTGAATTTAAAACTTGTAATCCCATCATTCATGTTTTTCATTCCCTATGGACTGTACCTGAGTGGAATGTTTTTTAATGAAAAAGGGATGCTTGCCGGGTCATTTGTTTGCGGGTGGAACCCACGACAAGGAGTAAATCCTTGATATCTTCAAGATAAACATTTCCTTGCCCGGCAACAGGCCTTGCCGTCTCCCCACTTCGCTCGACCTTCCTCACGCCTTTGGCGGAGGCAGGGATGAGGCGGGTTCAGGCTCCTTGTTTCATCCTTTCGCTGCCGCGACTACGACCAAACTTGGCCCCAGGAACGAGCCCTAGGGCCTAGAGTTATGGGAGCACGGTAGCTTAGGGGAAAACGAGGTTTCACATACCTCAGTCCATAATGGAATGCATGATAAGGGATGAAGAACTTATCTGAAGCTGCAGTCCCCGGCAACCCTGGTTCGCCGTGGGTGAATCTTTGCTCTTGCAGCCCCCGGCAATACTGGCTTGCCGGGGGCTAGATGCTGGTCTGTTCCTCTTTTTTTCTCCCCAAGTGGTTCGGCACGGATATCTGTGTGTCCTGTGAACCAAAGAAGACAAAAGAAAGACAAAGAGACGCACACTCGACCTCTAAGCTAGGGGTTAGTCGCCGCTAAGCACTATCAACCCTAACCAAGGACGAGACTCGACCTAGCATGCATGCTATAACTTAGGGCGCCAGCGCTTCATTTACTTATGCTCAGGGTCTGCGCCTGGCTTTGTACAAAGGGTTACATGCGTCATCGGCAAGGCTCGTACAAAAGGTGGCTTGCCGGGGGGCCCGGCAAGCCGCGCCTCACGGGTAAAACTTGCGAAGATGCTCAATCTTCCAGGAGTTACTCACCGGAACGGCATCTTCGGTCTCCAGGCGGACTGCGCCGGGCCTGGTGACTCGTATTACCCGATAAGGGCCTTCCCACTTTGGCGTCAACTTGTTGGAATTCTTGGCCGATTGAACACGCCGAAGAACAAGGTCGCCTTCCTCAAAGCTTCGGACATGAACCTTGCGGCTATGGTAGCGGCGCAAGGCTTGCTGGTAGCGCACTGCTCTCACAACCGCCCGAAGACGATCTTCCTCAAGGAGCATTGCATCATCTTGGCGCAGTTTCTCTTGCTCAAGCTCATCATAAGCGAGTACTTGAGGTGACCCGTATATGAGTTCAGTGGGGAGAACTGCTTCTGCCCTGTATACCAGGGCAAAGGGTGTCTGGCCGGTGGCTCGATTTGGCGTCGTTCTGATTGACCAAAGAACCGTCGGCAACTCATCAATCCAGCGCCTTCCACTCTTGCGCAGCCTGTCAAAGGTCTTTGTCCTTAAGCCTCGCAGTACTTCAGCGTTTGCCCTCTCAGCTTGACCACTGCTTCATGGATGAGCAATGGAAGCGAAACAGACTTTGATGCCGAGTTCTTGGGTATATTGCATGAAGGTGCGGCTTGTGAACTGTGTACCGTTGTCGGTGATGACCCTGTTGGGTACACCAAAACGGCACACTAGTCCCTTGAAGAATTTGACGGCTGACTGAGCTGTGACCTTCCTCACTGCTTCCACCTCTGGCCACTTTGTGAACTTGTCGATTGCGACGTACAAGTACTCAAAGCCCCCGACAGCGCGGGGGAAAGGGCCCAGTATGTCGAGCCCCCAGACCGAGAAGGGCCAGGAGAGAGGAATGGTTTGAAGGGCTTGAGCTGGCTGATGAAGTTTCTTTGAATGGAACTGACACGCTTCACACCTGGTGACTAGTGTCGTCGCATCCTGGAGGGCAGTGGGCCAGAAGAAGCCTTGCCGAAATGCCTTGCCGGCAAGGGCTCTTGACCCTATGTGGGATCCACATATGCCTCCATGTATCTCCGCCAACAGCCCCAGTCCTTCCTCTCGAGGGATACACTTCAATTTCACGCCGTTCGGCCTCTTTCTGTACAGGACGTCATCGACGAACTGGTACATAGTAGAGCGACGGGCTACTTTTTCCGCTTCTTCCTGCTCCTCAGGAAGTTCCCCTGTTTGGAGGAATCGGACGGTATGTTGTGCCCACGCTGGAGCCTGGGGCTCGACGGCGAGGACTAAAGGCATTTCCTCCGCTACAGGAGCGGCTGTCTCGACGGCAAGAGCTTGATGCTCTGTCGGAGCTAGCCGTCCTGTGGCGGGCTCAGTGTCTCCGGCAACATCCTTGCCGGCGGCTTCGGGGAGCTCGGCGGGAAAGTACTTGCCGGGCCCTGATTTTCTCCTCTTGTTCTGCTCTGTTGATGGATCAACGGATGGCTGAGTTAGCCGAAGCACAAAGGTACCTGGTTCCACAGGTAGCTTGAGGGCAGCGCGTTTTGACAGGTAATCGGCGATATCATTCTCCGCTCGGGGAACGTATTCTGCCTGTATACCGTCAAAACGCTCTTCCAGCTTTCTCACTTCATCGACGTAGGCCTTCATCAACGGGCTCTGGTAATCCTTGTTGACTTGCTTGACGACAAGTTGCGAGTCGCCTCTGACGACGAGTTTCTTGATTCCGAGGTCCGCCGCGATCCTAAGACCGGCAAGCAGCCCTTCGTACTCAGCCGTATTGTTTGTTGACACCTCCCTGGGGAAGTGCATCTGGATCACGTACTTGAGGTGCTCTCCGGTGGGCGCGACAAGCAGTACGCCAGCCCCGGCGCCCTGTAAGGAGAAAGCTCCATCAAAGTACATGATCCAGTCGCAACTTGCCTCCTTGCCGGGGAGAGCAGTCTCTTGGGTTTCTTCGTCAGGCGTCGCGGTCCATTCTGCAACGAACTCCGCCAGGACTCGGCTTTGAATCGTCGAGGTACTCTCAAACTTGAGGCCAAAGCTGGACAGTTCCAGTGCCCACTCTACGATCCTTCCCGTTGCGTCTGGATTGTGCAATATCCGTTGCAGAGGGAGGGGAGTGACGACAGTGATTTCGTGCACCTGGAAGTAGTGACGCAGCTTCCTCGAGGCCATAAGAAGGCCGAAGAGCAGTTTCTGCACACCGAAGTACCTCGATCTAGCCCCCTACAGGAGGGAACTAACAAAGTAGACCGGGTGCTGCATCATTTTCTTCTTCGGCGGCACTTCAATTGGCTGCGTCGTCTCGGCATCGGTGGCATCGGGCTCCGTCGCTGCTATTACCTCATCATCAATTTCTCTCTGCGCCACTAGTGCGGCGCTGACCACCTGGTTCGTTGCCGCCAGGTACAGCGGCAACGGTTCCTGTGGCCTGGGCGCAACTAGTACTGGCGCGGAAGAGAGGTACCTCTTCAAATCTTGCAATGCTTCTTCGGCTTCTGGCGTCCACTCCATCGGGTCCGCCTTTTTCAAAATCTTGAAAAAGGGAAGGGCGCGCTCGGCGGACTTGGAAATGAACCTGCTCATGGCGGCAACGCAACCAGCAAGCCAACGCACATCCTTGACTCGCTTGGGCGCTTCAATCTGCTCTATAGCTTTGATCTTGTCCGGATTGGCCTCTATCCCACGCTGTGACACAAAGAACCCGAGAAGCTTGCCAGACGGGACGCCGAAGACGCACTTCTCAGGGTTCAGCTTGAGATTGATCTTGCGTAGGTTTGCAAATGTTTCTTGTAAATCTGATATGAGGGTTGCCCTGTTCTTGGTTTTGACCACTATATCATCCATATAAGCTTCCATATTTCTATGGAGCTGGGGTTCAAAACCAATCTGGACCGCCCTTGCAAACGTTGAACCAGCACTCTTCAACCCGAAAGGCATCCGTATAAAGCAATACGTACCACATGGGGTGATGAATGCCGTTTTCTCTTCATCTTCCCTTGTCATGAAGATCTGGTGGTAGCCGGAGTAGGCATCGAGGAATGACAACAGATCACACCCAGCTGTGGAGTCAACAATCTGGTCGATGCGCGGCAACGGGAAGGGGTCTTTGGGACAAGCCTTATTAATATCTGTGTAATCAATACACAGCCTCCACTTCCCATTTGCCTTGCGCACTACCACCGGATTGGCCAACCACGTTGGATGGAGCACTCCTCTTACCAAACCCGCTGCTTCCAGTTTCCGGATCTCCTCTGTGATGAACTCTTGTCGTTCCAAAGCTTGCTTTCTGACCTTCTGCTTGACGGGCCGCGCATGAGGACAGACAGCAAGGTGGTGCTCAATCACCTCCCTGGGAACGCCGGGGATGTCGGATGCTTGCCATGCAAACACATCGACATTCGCCCGCAGGAAGGTGACGAGCGCGTCTTCCTATTTGTCGTCAAGGGTGGAGCTTATGGTAAAAGCTCCTCCCGTGCCGTCCTCCTTGACAGAAACCTTCTTGGTTCCCGGCGGTGTGGCCCTGGACTTCTTGTTTCTGTCGGCGGAGCTCTCTGGCACGTCCTCGACGGGAGCGCTACACTCCGAAGAGGTGCGCTTGCCGGAGTGGGTGCCCGAGGTCTCACCAGTCTTCTTCTTTTGCCTTCCCGGGGCCCCAGCGGCAGGAGCAAGCGCCTTAGCAGCGGCGGCTGCTGCAACTGCTTGTTGGTAGAGTTGGTCAGCGCAAATTAGCGCATCCTTCTTGTCTGATGGGACGGTGATGATCGTCATAGGCCCCGGCATCTTCAGGGTGTTGTAGGCGTAATGTGACGCCGCCATGAACTTGGCCAGCGCTGGGCGGCCAAGGATCCCGTTGTAAGGCAAGGGGATCTTGGCAAGGGGATCTTGGCAACATCGAACACAATCCTTTCCGTCCTGTAGTTCAGATCACTCCCAAAAGTTACGGGCAACGTGACCTTTCCCTTTGGTTGACTTCTTCCCGGGTTGACCCCCTGAAACATGCCCGTCTCTTCGAGGTCTTCATCAGGAATCTGCAATTTCTCGATCACGGCAGGCGAGATTAAGTTCAGACCGGCCCCGCCATCGACTAGCAACTTTGTCACCTTGAGGTTGCGTATTGTTGGTGAAACCAACAATGGCAAGCACCCGACTGCAGTAGTGCGATCAGGGTTATCCTTAGTGTCAAAAATGATAGGTGTGCTGGACCACTTCAGCGGCCTTTGGGCATTAAACGACGGTTCCGCTGCTGTAATCTCACGCGCCCACTGTTTAAGCTGGCGGTGAGAGGTATGCAGCGAGGCTCCGCCATCGACGCACATGGCCTCTGTAGCTTTCTGAAATTCTTGGTCACCAGACTCATCGTCCACTTCGTGATCATCGTATTCTTGCTTTTTGTCATGGCCCCGGGAGGGCCTCTCCTGCTGTTTATCTTTGCCGCGACGGCCCGCCTGGCCACCATGCTTCTTGCCGGACCCCTCAGCACCGTCCTGGCCTTTATCCCTGTCCCGCCTCTCATATTCAGCCCTCTGCTTCTCAGCAAGGATCTCAACCTGTCGGCAGTTCTGGAGATCATGGCCTTTGGTGTGATGGATCTTGCAGTATTGCTTGTCAGAGTTTCCTGGCTTCTCGGCTGCCGCCAAGGCCCGGCAGGCGACACATCCGGCAATCTCCTTGCCGGGGTCATCTGCCTTGGTTTTCTTGGCGGAGCCGGTGTCGTCAGATCCCTCGACGGCAAGCATAGCTTTACCTTTGCGCTTCCTGTTGCGGCGCCGGCCTTTCTTCGCCGGGGCGGCAGTATCCTCATCTGAGGAGTCGGTTTCCACGCCGGCATCTTCGCCGGGGTACTTCCTTCCCTCTTCAGCTCGGGCACATCTGTCAGCAAGAACATAGAGTTCTGCCACATCTTTCACCTTGTTCATTGCCAGTTCTTCGCGCATCTTGTGGTTACGCGTGTTCTGATGGAACGCGCTGATGATGGCGGCAGGGTGAACATCAGGGATATTGTACTGTACCCGGCTGAACCTCTGTATATACTTGCGTAGACTCTCGCCTCCCTTCTGGGGAATGACATGCATGTCGCTTGCTTGGCCATGGGCTTGGTGACCTCTAGTAAAGGTGCCCACAAACTCATGGCACAAATCCGACCAGGAGGAAATGGAGTCTACCGGCAAGTGCATCAACCACGACATGGCGTTGGGTTTAAGAGCCAATGGAAAGTAGTTCGCAAGCACCTTATCGTCGCGGGCTCCAGCGGCTTGCATCGCGATGGTGTAGATGCTGAGGAACTCAGACGGGTGAGTCTTGCCATTGTACTTTTCGCCAACGTCAGGTTTGAAGGTGCGGTGAGTGGGCCACTAGAACTGCCGCAGCTCACGAGTAAAAGCCGGACAGCCTACCTCGTAAGTTAGGCCTCCAGGGCTCTCCGGGGCCGGGTGGTTCACAGCAGGCCATGCTCGCCTGTCTGACTAGTGGCGCACTCCGCGCCGGTGCTCGATAGTGGTTCGAGCGTCTTCATGGGCTCATTCCCGAAGAACTTGGCGCTGGTCACAGTGGGTCCGCGGGTCAGACGATGCTATGGAGATGTCGTCGCCCGCGACGTCGCGACGAGCCGGCATCCGTGGTACCGGACGGGGAAGAGGTGAATACACCGTGGTCGCGGCGCCGCTGGCTTTTCCGCCACTGGTCCGCGGGACTCCGTCGGAGCGTCGACCCGGGGGCCTCACCGGACTTGGTCCATCTTTGTTCGCCACCGCACCAAGGCTTCGGATAGTGGCTCTCCATTCATCGAGTTTCCCCGTAGCTGGAGGAAAATCGAGGAGCAACTGCGCACGCGCCAGGGCCTCTGCTGGCATCGGTGGCAGCGAAACCTGCACGGATCGCGACGCGCTTCGACTTCTGACCATGTCAGAAGGAGCTCTATCACGACCCCGCGGTCGCATGCCGTTTTCACCAGCGCCTCGGCGAGTGGGCAGGTCTTCTATGTCCCGGGAGTGGCGCTCGGGGCTCTTCCCGTGGCGACGCCCGGGATCTTCGGTGTGACTACGCCGTTCGCCGCGCGCTGCCTGGGAGGAGCGCGCTGTTGGAGCCGGCGTGGGAGTCATGGAGGCCCTTGCGTCGCCTTCGGGCGGGGTGGCGATGACCCTGGAAGGCCCCGCTCCACCCGCGAAGGGCTTGGCTCCGCCTTTGGATTTGGCGACGTGTGGCCCGTTACCAGGCGCACAAACATCGCCGCCTCCCAAACTCCAGCTGCTGGGATGGTGTTGGTGTTCACGAGCAGCGCCCTGGGTCCTTTCTGCGGTCGGTCTGCTGCTCGCCCGCATCGGGACGGGCTGTCCAGCTTCCGACTAGACAACTGCCACCGTCGTCTTCTTCTTGGGCGCCATGATGATGAAGAAGCGTCGAACTAACTGCTAAAGCCGATTCTCACAACTGCGCCCCCTACCTGGCGCACCAGAGATGTCGGTGGGAACGACACCTATGGGATCACAAGAATCCCTACTACGGTTAGCGGGGCGCGGGGTCGTGAGAAGAGCGGATCTAACAGGTAGCACACGGTTCGTTTATCCAGGTTCGGGCCGCGAGGATGCGTAAAACCCTACTCCTGCTTTTGGTGGATTGTATATCTGTGTTCTTGAGCTAGCTATGGGGCGTGAGGAGCTCCAAAAAGCCGAATCCTTCTCCTGGTCGCCTCGGGCCTCCTTTAATGGAAAAAAGGGGTTGCCACAGTGGCGCACAGGAGGTGGAAAGGGTACAGTGATGCGAGGTTATCCCCCGGATTACATGACAAGGCGCATTTAATGCATATTGCTTAGGTGTCCTTGCTTTATCGGGGACGGGGGAGAGATCTGTCTCGTCCGTCACCGCTCCTTCTTGTGTCGACACGCGCCCTGGCCAGCGACGCCTACAATGCCATGTAGGTAGGCAAGAAGCTGAGGTGGCGCAGTGGTGGGTCTTCACGAAGATCTGCATGCCGCCACGCAGGTGCTTGCCCGGCTGGTTGGGTCGGCAGCTGCATGCATGCGGTGGTGGAGGTTTAGTCGGCGTGGGCCTAATGGTGGCCCCGCGGGTGTCCTCGGTAAGGGCCTTGCCGGGCGCCTGCTGTCATCCCCGGCAAGGCGCTTGCCGGGGGCCTTGTGGTCTTCCTCGGCTGGGATCCCGCCAAGGGTGGTCGTCTCCTTAGTGCGTACCTGATCTTGAATGTCTTCACAAAGATCTGCATGTCACCACGGGGATGTCTCCCGAATCCTTGCCCTTTGGGGGCAGTGGACTCAAGGGTGATTTGCTCCATAGGCGCGGGATGAGTCGCCGCGGCAAGGGTCTTGCCGGGGCTGCTAGAATTGTCTCGCGGCAAGTTGCTCTTCGTGGTCTTGGCCTTGGCATTGTAGTTCTCTTGAGTTTCGGTCTTACCCTGGCTCACCTCCCTTGCCTTGCTTGGTGTGGTGGTGCCCGTGGCTCAGACTGCCCGTGCACAGTTATAGGGGTACAAAAAGTGTACCCCTCTTTTTGTACACCGACAATTCCAAATAGTAAGATTGCTACATACTGTTCTATTTTGACAGATTCTATTTTCTTTGTGTTGTGTTCTTATTTTGATGGCTCTATGGTTTTCTTTTATGAGTTTTTGCCATAGAGAAGTTGGAATGCAGTAGATATAATACAAGAACAAAATATGAATTGGTTTGATACAACACTTATAGTAGAGATTTATTATTCTTATACTAATGGATCTCACGAAGGTTTTGTTGAGTTTTGTGTGATTGAAGTTTTCAAGTTTTGGGTTATCTTACGATGGATGAAGGAATAAGGGGTAGAAGAGCCTAATCTTGGGGATTCCCCGGCATCCCAAGCTATTATCCAAAAATGAGCAACCAACTAAGCTTGGGGATGCCCCCAAGTGGCATCCCCTCTTTCTTCTAACGACCATCGGTATTTTACTCAAAACTATATTTTTATTCGTCACATATTATGTGTTTTTCTTGGAGCATCTTGTATGATATGAGTCTTTGCTTGTTTTATTTTGTGTTTTAAGTCTTGATCCCTTGCTGGACACACCTATTTGAGAGAGCCAAAATTATGTCATGACTTGATAGAATTGCTCTCTATGCTTCACTTAAATTTTTATGAGCAATGGACTTGCTCTAGTGCTTCACTTATATCAGCACGGTGTGCTTAGTATTTTTGAAGAAATGCTCTCTTGCTTCACTTAAATTAATTTGAGAGAAATAAATATTATGCTCATGATCTTCACTTATATTTGTTTGAGCTTATGAAAAGCAACACATGAAAATTAGTCCCAAAGTGTCAGGAACCCCATTCCAAGTCACATCGATCTAGCCGGTAACACCTCATATCACTTTGCAGCCTCACGCACGGTATTTCCACGGGTGTCGCCTTACCATGGCCCGGGACCGTTTGCGCCTTTTAGCTCACGTATATGATAGTGTCGCTAGCATCCATATGACGGAGAACCCGGGCCGACATGGCTAGTCGTGAACCCAAAGCGGCACTAACCTATGGGGACAGGCATACATGAATCACATCGAGCATGTCGGTCAGCAGCGTGTGAATCCGGGCTGTAGCACTGGGCTACAGGACTCTGGTAACCCGGGCTGTAGCAGGCTAGGCAGGACTCCGGATGTCACCGCGTGACATTTCCCCGAAGGGACAGAAACAGGAACGAAGTGAAACACATGCCGGCCAGTCAAGTGTCATGAGCAGTAGTGCTGGGCTAGCAGGACTCCGGTGAACCGGGCTATAGCGGACTACTATGGCTCATGGAAGTACAAGACTACATTTCCCCATAAGAGAGGCTACCAGAGATAAACAACTAGATTGTCGGATCCCACACATACCAAGCATTTCAATCATACACACAATATGCTCGATATGTGTAAATACAACATGGCATGACAACATAACTCTACAACTCAAGTATTTATTCATTAGGCTCCGAGGAGCGAGATATTACAAACATGGGTCTCATGACCCAACAATCATAGCATACAAATCAAGCACATGCGGAAGCTTAACATGTCTGAGTACAGACATCTACAAATGAAAAAGGCTAAGAAGCCTGACTATCTACCAGATCCTGCCGAGGGCATAAGATCGTAGCTGAGGTATCAAGCTAACGTCGAAGTCCACGCGGAACTACTAGCGAGACGGAAGTCTCTCTCAGCAAGACTTACATCAGAACTAACTACATATGCACCGGTATCAACAAAGGGGGTGGTGGAGTTTAACTGCAGCAAGCCAGCTTTGACTCAGTGGCTAATCTGAACTACGGCTGCAAGCAACTCTTTTGAGGTGGCGCACACGAGTCCACATGTTCACCATTCAATACACCACTATGGATCCGCTCTCGTCTCCCTACGAGAAGGCCATCCATAGCACTCACACTTATCTTGCGAGTTTTAGAGTATCCACTTTCACTTGTCTATGAACTGTTATAGGCAACCCAAAAGTCCATTACCGCGGACACGACTATTCGAATAGATGATGTTAACCCTACAGGGGTGTACTTCTTCACACACGCTCTCACCACTTACCGCCGTTTACACGACATGTACTCGGCAACCTTCAAGCGGAAGCCCAACGAGGGTGTCGGCCACAGCCTACCTAAATACTCAAGTCTCTAGTCCAGGTTTATTGCCTATCCAGGTTCCATCCGCAGGGAGTCCGGCCGAGGTTTCCACATACGGCCCCGGACGATGTGTACAGGGTTCCGAGACACCAAACGGGTGTCCGGCATGCCCGCCCATGGTGTATCTACCGCATCATAGCCCACCCCTAGGGTCAGCGCTACGCACGGCCGCCAACACATATCCTATAAACATCAGAAACTAGTTGCAACTCTTGGACAAAGGACAAGGGTGATCAAGAAGCCGAGAGGGTCCATTGGTTTCGAGCCCAATGCGTGGTAGTAACTGTTTCATGGATCACAAACACAGAACTCAGTTCCTAAGGACGGTTTCAATGAGACAACCCACCATGTACTCCTACATGGCCTCTCACCGCTACCTTTACCAAATCGTGTTCACACACTTAGCTCACACACAGTAGGACATGTTCATCACTGTTCCAATTCATCCCCGATGAATCAGACCTGACTCAACTCTAAGCAGTAGCAGGCATGACAAATAAGCATGAATGAGTAGGCACATCAGGGCTCAAACAACTCCTACTCATGCTAGTGGGTTTCATCTATTTACTGTGGCAATGACAGGTCATGCAGAGGAAAGGGGTTCAACTACCGCAACATGTAATAGTTGAATCGTTGTTGTCCTAATGGAATAAAAGAGAGCAGGCGCAAGAGAGTGGGATTGTATCGGAATGAGCAAGGGTGTTTTGCTTTCCTGGCACTTCTGAAGATATTATAGCTCTTCATCGGTGTCATCGAACTCATCATCGGAAGTATGTCTATCGAGAGGGGATGAATACCGACAATAGAGAGGGAGAGCACAATCAATGCAATGCAACAATATGATGCATGATCATGACATGGCAATATGCTGTGATTTGGGCTTATGCAACAGAAAGTCATTTTAATTGAAGGGGAATTCAAAACTATATCAATTCCAACTCCAAACCTATTATGAAATTTGCCCTAATCATGTTTCATCCTAAACAGTGAGGTTAACTTTCTCAAACATGCATGAAAATGGTACAGATGGATTCCTTGAATTTTTCTGATAATTTTTCATATATAATTTATTTCATTTGGAGTTACGGTTGATTTTCTATGATTTTTAGAAGTTTATACTAATTTCTGGAATTTTCTGAATAAACTTAAATCTAGAAAGTGCTTTACTGCATCAGCATGACCTCACTGTGATGTCAGTTGGTCAATGTCTCGGTCCAGGTCAAACCTGACGTGTGGGGTCCACACGTCAGTGACACAGTTAACTAACAAGGTTAACTAAAATTAAACTAAACCTAATCTAGTTTAGTTAAGGCCTGGGCCCACATGTCAGAGGCTAACTAAAACTAACTAAATAAATTAACACTAACCTAGGTTAATTAGCAGGGCTAGCCCCACGCGTAAGTGACCTAGGGTGGTCAAACCCTGGTCAGACGGGGTCAAACACCCGGTCAAATCGGTCAAACCTGCCGGCGACTAACCGTCGGCGAGGTCCGAGACGGCGGCGATGCACGGAGTCACAGCACAGGCCACGGTTCGAGGCGCGGATGGCACCGTTGGGACCCTGAGCCTCGTCCGCGTCGGCTAGTGTTAGTGGGGTCGCTAGAGACGACCTAGATCAACGGCGGTGTCCGCTTCCGCGGCGGCCGGAGTTCGGCGAAGGTGGACAGCGTGCTACGGTGCACGGGAGGACGAGTGGGTAGGTGTTCTGGGTTCCTGGGAATGCGCTGAGGACGAAAACATGCTCTGACGCGACGTTTGCGGGCTCTAGCCATGGTGGCGACATGGCCGGCGGCAAGCAAGCTTTTTGCAGGGTGGTGGAGCTAGCTAGGGCGCAAATTAGGCAACGGGGCATGGGGGAAACGGTACAGCAGCTCACCGCAGTTCTTCTGGTGCTGTTGGCGAGGCAGGGGAGGAACGGGGTCCGGCGAATCGACGGCGGTGATCCACGGGTCCGAGGAGGAAGAAGAGCTCAGAGTCTTCGTCACGGAGCTCCTGGCGGCGCCTGGATTGGTGCAAAGGACGCGGGGGTCGAGGCGGAGCTCGTGGCATAGCTGGATGGCGTGGGAAGGGCAATGGCAGCGGCGAATGGCGGCGGTGTGTCCATGGAGTCTTCGACCATGGCGGGGAACGGGCGAGGGGGAGAGCGAGGGAGGGAGAGATTGATCCATACGGGTCTGGGGGGGTGGCGTGGTGCGACGGAAGGCTCAGGGCGCCCCGGGAAAGCAGGAGGTGGCTGGGCACGCGCGTGCATGCCGCGGGCACACGCCCTCGTGCCTACTGGCACGAGGTTGAAGATAGGGGAGGAGTTGGGCTGGGCTAGCTACAGTGTTGGGCCGCACAGCTGGGCTGCAGGTAAGCCAGGTAAGTTTCTCCTTTCTCTATTTTATTTCCTGTTTTATATTTTTCTGCAACTTTGTGGCTTTTCTAAAAATGCTTAGGCACTTTCAAAAATCACCAAACTGCTCATGCCCACTGTTTAGCATATAACCAACATGGAACATTTCAGTTTAGGATTATTTGGACATCTAAAATATTCTATAGCATTTAAATGCCCGAATGCAAATAGAGTATGATTTAATTCAGTGACCCTATGATGTCCTAGAAATATGTGCACCATTTCTGTCAGAGGTTTAAGACCAAGGCAAAGATGATGAACATTTTAGAAGGGCATTTCAGGTTCATTCAAAAAAGATTTTAGTAAATCCTAGCTGGATTAATGGGGTGCTGGGGGTTCTGTCATCCCTATTTCAATTTTCTGAGTAAAGTAGACATGATGCAACACCATATATTAGCACTAGGCATTACCAGAACTTGGGATGTGACAACTCACCCCCACTAAAACAAGAATCTCGTCCTGAGATTCAAGAAGTGGAGTAAGAAGACAGAGGGGTCACAAAACTATCACAGTCTTCTTGATCCAAGTGTCCTTCTCGAAAATACCGATATATTGCATCACATTACTCTTGACGTCTTTGTCTTCGAGATCTTCATCCAACACGATGAAGAGGGAAGGAAACTCTACAGGAAACGATCTTCTCAAAGATCGAACAACTCAAGATCAACTCATGGAGTGAGACATTAGAACATCTCTTGAGCTGAGACACAAAACACACATCGAGAGAGATGGAAGGTAATAGATGACAAGGGTTCAAATTGGTAGGCAACAATTCCACGCTGGAGTAGGATGGTGCATGGTTTCAAAGTAGCGAGGAGGTAATTGCCATGATTCCATAACGGGACACCTTAGGGAAAGGTGACTCGTAGATATATTCCCTTAAGTGGCAAAAAGAATTACTTTTGATTCAGAGATCATTGAAACTCTTCTCACCAGCCTGAGGCAATCACAAACGATCGCGTGAAGGAGCTTGAAGAAATGGCATACTCATACTAGAATGGATGATGTGGACTACCTTGTTGAAGAAAACGCGATGGATGATTTGTTTATCATCGGAAATAGATGGAACCCGTGGTAGGACCACTTTGAAGATGATCCTAATCAGTAATTACTGAGAAGGGTAGTCCGTAGTAGGAGGACACAATGGAGGTGCAAGCTGGGAACAAAATGCAAATGCTGGGAATGATTCTAGTAACTGGGGAGGAACCCAACAGTAGAGAGAGATTCCACTGTTTGAAAGGTTATGGCATAATCGAAGAAACTGAGAACAGATCCCAGTTAATGCCGACGATAAATCCTAGTGCTTAAGCGTGCTCTCAAGAACTTGAGCATTTCCGTATCAATCAAGGTTTTACCAATATCCGTGTCAAGGATCCTGGCAACACAACATGCTACCATGATGTATAATGGTGGAAGATGCAGATGCAAAGAAAGATAACACGTTCTCAGATTTCACCTTAGCAAGGCCAAGGAATCAAAATCTGGATGATCGACCGAGAGACATTTAGCACTCCGCTTCTAATGTTCCCCTTGATGTACTGGTTACCATGGTCATGCTTTAAAGCATCAACATAGCCATCAAGTAGTGGTCGGACTTCGGAATACAAAGTATCCATAAGGAACAACTTCTGGAGAAAATCCTACGAAATCCTTATAGAGAGGTGGCCAACTTCTTCAATCAAGATACTACAATAATAGATCTTCCGACTGGGTGTGTTGGCCACGACATCCACTTTACCGGTTATCGAGAGACCGATATTATAGTTCTTGGAAAATGCTCCAACCATCATATCTGCCTGAGATTCAGATCTGGTTGGTGTCAGGATATTCCAGACTCATCGAGTCTAGAAAGGAAAATGAAGGTTTGCAACACAATTTGACGAGATGACATTGCGAGATTCTCGGGGAATGAACTGCGATAGCAGGCTCCAAAACATGAGCTGGTTCTGCTACAAACCTGTGAACACGCTATCCGAGACAAGCATGACCACGTGGTAGTCTTATAATAAAATACTACCAAGTTCAGGTTGGGGAACCGTCATCGAGGATAATGAAGTCCTGACATAAGTCATGATTCTTAAGAAGGAACTTCTTCTCCTTGAACAAATCAGTTAGTGGCCTGGTGTGCTAGGAAACACATATAGAATGGAGGCGGCCAACCTATCAAACCATAGAGTACTTCGCACCTATGCGTGACTAACTTGGGAAGATTCCAGAGGAAATAAAAACAATCTTTCTCGAATTCACGGCGGCAACTTGCATCGATTGCACGTGAACCAGAGGAAGTCACTTCTTTCATCCAGACAGATACTTCATGAACAGAGCATGAACATATGCTTGCACAAGTTTCCAACACTAGCTTGATGTTCGACATGAGCCATGGAGAAAATAAGATGCTGCTGATGGGCTCAACAACAACTCATCGGAATTTCCATATCACTGGACTTCCACCATCATGTGAACACGGTGATAGCATTGGTCAGACCAAAAGATGTAATGGTGTATTCTCGAGGGATCAACCACGAGTAAGACAACACTACGAACATCGTTGGTTCTAATTTGACTTGACGATAACCCATACTCAAGTCAAAGTTTTGACAAGACAATAGATCCAACAACTGATCACGAGGACCAATTGGTGAAGATATCATCTTTCTTCAACACACACACAACACAAAAATATCCCTTCAGGAAGAACCAAATTCGGCAAAGCCTTTTATCTTCCAACTCTCCAAGTTGTTGTTCAGCTTAACCAACTAGCTCAGGGATATCCAACACAGATTCTTGGAGAAGAGGTGATTTATAAGAAAACCCATTTAATCACGAACTCAACATACCGGTCAGGTGACAGCCAGGTAATACTTCCAAGAAGATATTCGGAAATAATGAACCACCGATATGTTACTAAGCTCGAGACAATCTTGCTTTTCAGGGCAAGACGATATGATCAAATAAGCAAAGATAGACACAGTCCCAACTCTTGATCGAAGAGTGCACTAGGGAAAAGGATCAGGTAGCATGATCAATCTTAGAATGATGATTCAATAACCAACACGCTAAGAATGAGAATATTGTCCATTAACTACCAAGCATCGAGGTTGCTAGGAGTATTGATTTTACACATCACAGTTCACTTGTCGGCATTCTGGTTATGGCAACACGGGACCGAGGAATGAACGATGATGGCGAGAGTATCACTGCATCAAGAATTCATAAGATAAGGTGCAATTCTCATGACGTTCCTGACATAAAAGTGGGTAATACTTCAGGGTAGAACAGAATCAAAGCTTGATTGCATTTGATCTGCGGAATACAACTACTTTGACCCAATCCTGGATATGGATGAGGTACTGGAGTTTGTTTCTCCTAGTCATTCTGAAATAGAACGGCTTGACGAACCACAAGAATACTAGGCATCGATAACACGAATGCACGACATAAACTTGGCTATCAACTAATTGACAAGGATCGGAATACAACTATAGAGGGACAACTCAAGGAACATATATCTTTCTGAGTTGTGGATGCATAGGTTAGTATGTCGAACAAGTTCAACATATTTCTTCCGGATGACCCATGCTGAGAGGTAGGACTGGCAGAGACACAATTATGAATGGAGAACTCCTCGGGAGTACTCTAATGGTGATCTTTTGGTTCAAAGAACTTCTGCCGTTCATGGTATTTGGAAGAAGGAAATACCATGGATCTTGAGGACTGTCGCACAGGTTACTAGTATCTTAAAGGAACTAGCAACACTATCAACATGAGATAAGTAGGGTGAATCTCGGGTTTAAGAACCCATGAATAGAATACCTACCACTACATGGCATCACAGGATGCTTTCGAGAATGGTGGCCAGAATCATCACACCGGAACACAAAACATGGCTATATTACTAGGTGACTCCCTAAAACACCTAGGGTCATAATGATAGCTCCAACATATATGTCGAGACAACAGAGTACCTTAACTCACCGATTAGTGTGATTAATCTGGCCCAAAAGGATATCAGAAATGGAAAGAAAGGATTTGCAAATGCATCAGACTACTTAGAAACTGGGGATGACTCGGACAGCATAACAGCTGTAAATGCTCAAAACAATTTGAGACATCCTGCAAAATGGTGGCATAACCACTCAACAACACAATATCAAGGTTCTAAGGCCAGCTATGAGCATACGGAGGCAAAAGGAACTGAACTGAGACTTGAATCCAACAATCCTATAAGTCTACGGATTAGTAACACGTCATCCTGATAGATAGATAGATGAGAAGGCCTAGTTTCTTAACCCGCGTAGAATGAGAAGAGAATGACTCAGATCAGAAGGCATAAGGTATAAGGAGCAAAAAGAGGCTTACGTTCCCTTCCACAATCAATTCCCGTATATAACTAAAGCATTTCTAGACTCAAGTTCGACCGGTTTGGCTTGGTAATCCTACAGGCAGTCAGGCTCTGATACCAGCACTGTCAGGACCCCGATTCCAAGTCACATCGATCTAGCCGGTAACACCTCATATCACTTTGCAGCCTCATGCACGGTATTCCCACGGGTGTCGCCTTACCATGGCCCGGGACTGTTTGCGCCTTTTAGCTCACGTATATGATAGTGTCGCTAGCATCCATATGACGGATAACCCGGGCCGACATGGCTAGTCGTGAACCCAAAGCGGCACTAACCTATGGGGACAGGCATACATGAATCACATCGAGCATGTCGGTCAGCAGCATGTGAATCCGGGCTATAGCACTGGGCTAACAGGACTCCAGGAACCCAGGCTGTAGCAGGCTAGGCAGGACTCCGGATGTCACCGCGTGACATTTCCCCGAAGGGACAGACACAGGAACGAAGTGAAACACATGCCGGCCAGTCAAGTGTCATGAGCAGTAGTGCTAGGCTAGCAGGACTCCGGTGAACCGGGCTGTAGCGGACTACTATGGCTCATGGAAGTACAAGACTACATTTCCCCATAAGAGAGGCTACCAGAGATAAACAACTAGATTGTCGGATCCCACACATACCAAGCATTTCAATCATACACACAATATGCTCGATATGTGTAAATACAACATGGCATCACAACATAACTCTACAACTCAAGTATTTATTCATTAGGCTCCAAGGAGCGAAATATTACAAACATGGGTCTCATGACCTAACAATCATAGCATACAAATCAAGCACATGCGGAAGCTTAACATGTCTGAGTACAGACGTCTACAAATGAAAAAGGCTAAGAAGCCTGACTATCTACCAGATCCTGCCGAGGGCACAAGATCGTAGCTGAGGTATCAAGCTAACGTCGAAGTCCATGCGGAACTACTAGCGAGAGGGAAGTCTCTCTCTCTCTCTCTCTCTCTCTCTCTCTCTCTGCAAAACATAAATTAAGCAAACGTGAGTACAAAGGTACTCAGCAAGACTTACATCAGAACTAACTACATATGCACCGGTATCAACAAAGGGGGTGGTGGAGTTTAACTGCAGCAAGCCAGCTTTGACTCAGTGGCTAATCTGAACTACGGCTGCAAGCAACTCTTTTGAGGTGGCGCACACGAGTCCACATGTTCACCATTCAATACACCACTATGGATCCGCTCTCGTCTCCCTACGAGAAGGCCATCCATAGCACTCACACTTATCTTGCGAGTTTTAGAGTATCCACTTTCACTTGTCTATGAACTGTTATAGGCAACCCAGAAGTCCATTACCGCGGACACGGCTATTCGAATAGATGATGTTAACCCTGCAGGGGTGTACTTCTTCATACACGCTCTCACCACTTACCGCCGTTTACACGACATGTACTCGGCAACCTTCAAGCAGAAGCCCAACGAGGGTGTCGGCCACAGCCTACCTAAATACTCAAGTCTCTAGTCCAGGTTTATTGCCTATCCAGGTTCCATCCGCAGGGAGTCCGGCCGAGGTTTCCACATACGGCCCCGGACGATGTGTACAGGGTTCCGAGACACCAAACAGGTGTCCGGCATGCCCGGCCATGGTGTATCTACCGCATCATAGCCCACCCCTA
The DNA here is from genome assembly GCF_018294505.1 of Triticum aestivum. Taxonomy (NCBI): domain Eukaryota; kingdom Viridiplantae; phylum Streptophyta; class Magnoliopsida; order Poales; family Poaceae; genus Triticum; species Triticum aestivum. The sequence goes on from NC_057794.1 coordinate 167,022,162, forward strand.
GGGTCAGCGCTACGCACGGCCGCCAACACATATCCTATAAACACCAGAAACTAGTTGCAACTCCTGGACAGAGGACAAGGGTGATCAAGAAGCCGAGAGGGTCCATTGGTTTCGAGCCCAATGCGTGGTAGTAACTATTTCATGGATCACAAACACAGAACTCAGTTACTAAGGACGGTTTCAATGAGACAACCCACCATGTACTCCTACATGGCCTCTCACCGCTACCTTTACCAAATCGTGTTCACACACTTAGCTCACACACAGTAGGACATGTTCATCACTGTTCCAATTCATCCCCGATGAATCAGACCTGACTCAACTCTAAGCAGTAGCAGGCATGACAAATAAGCATGAATGAGTAGGCACATCAGGGCTCAAACAACTCCTACTCATGCTAGTGGGTTTCATCTATTTATTGTGGCAATGAAAGGTCATGCAGAGGAAAGGGGTTCAACTACCGCAACATGTAACAGTTAAATCGTTGTTGTCCTAATGCAGTAAAAGAGAGCAGGCGCGAGAGAAAGGGATTGTATCGGAATGAGCAATGGTGTTTTGCTTTCCTGGCACTTCTGAAGATATTATAGCTCTTCATCGGTGTCATCGAACTCATCGTCGGAAGTACGTCTATCGAGAGGGGATGAATACCGGCAACAGAGAGGGAGAGCACAATCAATGCAATACAACAATATGATGCATGATCATGACATGGCAATATGCTATGATTTGGGCTAATGCAACAGAAAGTCATTTTAATTGAAGGGGAATTCAAAACTATATCAATTCCAACTCCAAACCTATTATGAAATTTTCCCTAATCATGTTTCATCCTAAACAGTGAGGTTAACTTGCTCAAACATGCATGAAAATGGTATAGGTGGATTCCTTGAATTTTTCTGATAATTTTTCATATATAATTTATTTCATTTGGAGTTACGGTTGATTTTCTATGATTTTTAGAAGTTTATACTAATTTCTAGAATTTTCTGAATAAACTTAAATCCAGGAAGTGCTTTACTGCATCAGCATGACCTCACAGTGATGTCAGCAGGTCAACGGCTCGGTCCAGGTCAAACTGACGTGTGGGGTCCACACGTCAGTGACACAGTTAACTAACAAGGTTAACTAAAATTAAACTAAACCTATTCTAGTTTAGTTAAGGCCTGGGCCCACATGTCAGAGGCTAATTAAAACTAAATAAATAAATTAACACTAACCTAGGTTAATTAGCAAGGCTAGCCCCACGCGTCAGTGACCCAGGGTGGTCAAACCCTAGTCAGACGGGGTCAAACCCCCGGTCAAATCGGTCAAACCTGCCGGCGACTAACCGCCGGCGAGGTCCGAGACGGCGGCGATGCACGGAGTCGCAGCACAAGCCACGGTTCGAGGCGCGGATGGCACCGTTGGGACCCTGAGCCTCGTCCGCGTCGCTAGTGTTAGTGGGGTCGCTGGAGACGACCTAGATCGACGGCGGTGTCCGCTTCCGCGGTGGCCGGAGTTCGGCGAAGGTGGACAGCGTGCTATGGTGCACGGGAGGACGAGTGGGTAGGTGTTCTGGGTTCCTGGGAACGCGCTGAGGACGAACATGCTATGGCGCGACGTTTGCGGGCTCTAGCCACGGCGGCGACATGGCCGGCGGCGAGCAAGCTTTCGGGTGGGGTGGTGGAGCTAGCTAGGGTGCAAATTAGGCAACGGGGCATGGGGGAAACGGTGCAGCAGCTCACCGCAGTTCTTCTGGTGCTGCTGGCGAGGCAGGGGAGGCACGGGGTCTGGCGAATCGACGGCGGTGATCCACGGGTCCGAGGAGGAAGAAGAGCTCGGAGTCGTCGTCACGGAGCTCCTGGTGGCGCCTGGATTGGTGCAAAGGACACGGGGGTCGAGGCGGAGCTCGTGGCATAGCTGGATGGCGTGGGAAGGGCAATGGCAGCGGTGAATGGCGGCGGTGTGTCCATGGAGGCTTTGACCATGGCGGGGAACGGGTGAGGGGGAGAGCGAGGGAGGGAGAGATTGATCCATACAGGTCTGGGGGGTGGCATGGCGCGACGGAAGGCTCAGGGCGCCCCGGGAAAGCAGGAGGTGGCCGGGCGCGCGCGTGCGTGCCGGGGGCACACGCCCTCGTGCCTACTTGCACGAGGTTGAAGACAGGGGAGGAGTTGGGCTGGGCTAGCTACAGTGTTGGGCCGCACAGCTGGGCTGCAGGTAAGCCAGGTAAGTTTCTCCTTTCTCTATTTTATTTCCTGTTTTATATTTTTCTGCAACTTTGTGGCTTTTCTAAAAATGCTTAGGCACTTTCAAAAATCACCAAACTGCTCATGCCCACTGTTTAGCATATAACCAACATGGAACATTTCAGTTTAGGATTATTTGGACATCTAAAATATTCTATAGCATTTAAATGCCCGAATGCAAATAGAGTATGATTTAATTCAGTGACCCTATGATGTCCTAGAAATATGTGCACCATTTCTGTCAGAGGTTTAAGACCAAGGCAAAGATGATGAACATTTTAGAAGGGCATTTTCAGGTTCATTGAAAATTTTTTAGTAAATCCTAGCTGGATTAATGGGGTGCTAGGGGTTCTGTCATCCCCATTTCAATTTTCTGAGTAAAGTAGACATGATGCAACACCATATGTTAGCACTAGGCATTACCAGAACTTGGGATGTGACACAAACTGATAGATATCCAAGAAGGATATAATAAAAAAATTCATTGAACAATATAATCATTTTATAGCCATTGAACTTTTATACTGAAGCATATCAAAACAAGCAACCATGTCTTTCAAAGAAACAATATAAAAGTTCAATGAACAATATTTAAATCATGATATTTTGAAAGACATGGTTGCTTGTTTTGATATGCTTGAGTATTTAAATTATCATATCAAAATTAGACTATTGCTTTGAACAATATAAAAGTCCAAATGTCCATGCTATAAAGAAAGAAATCTGATTTCACATGTTAGGCAGCAATCCACATCAAAAATTCTATTTTTCTCACTTCCCTACTCGAGGACGAGTAGGAGTTAAGCTTGGGGATGCTCATACGTCTCCAATATATCTATAATTTTTTATTGTTCCGTGCTGTTATATTATCAATCTTGGATGTTTTATAATCATTTTATAGTCATTTTATATCATTTTTTGGTACTAACCTATTGACATAGTGCCAAGTGCCATTTGCTGTTTTTTCTATGTTTTTTACATCGCAGAAAATCAATATCAAACGGATTCCAAATGCCACGAAACTTTACGGAGAATTTTTATGGGCCAAAAGGAACACAACGGGCCCTGCCTACGCCTGGGGTGCCCTGAGGGAGGCACAACCCACCAGGGCGCGCCAGGAGGCCCAGGCGCACCCTGGTGGGTTGTGCCCACCTCGGGTGCCCCCGGACTGTCTCTTTGCTCTATAAATACCCCAATATTTCTAGAACCCTAGGGGAGTCGACAAAATATTCATCTAGCCACCGTAGAGTCCAGAACCACCAGATCCAATCTAGAGACCATCTCGGATGGGGTTCACCACCTCCATTGGTGCCTCTCCGGTGATGTGTGAGTTGTTCTTCGTAGAACTTCGGGTTCGTAGTTAGTAGCTAGATGGCTTCATATCTCTTCTCTTGATACTCAATACAATGGTCTCTTGGAGATCCATATGATGTAAACTCTTTTGTGGTGTGTTTGTTGGGATGGATGAACTTTGAGTTTATGATTAGATCTATCTTTTTATATCCATGAAAGTATTTGAATTTCTTTGATCTCTTTTATGCATGATCTCTTATAGCCTCGTATTTCTTGTCCGATATTTGTGTTTTGTTTGGCCAACTTGATCTATTTATCTTGCAATGGGAAGAGGTGATTTGTAGTGGGTTCGATCTTACGGTGCTTGATCCTAGTGACAGAAAGGGAACCGACACGTATGTATCGTTGCTACTAAGGATAAAACGATGGGGTCTATCTCTACATAGATAGATCTTGTCTACATCATGTCATCATTCTTATTGCATTACTCCGTTTCTCCATGAACTTAATACACTAGATGCATGCTGGATAGCGGTCGATGTGTGGAGTAATAGTAGTAGATGCAGGCAGGAGTCGGTCTACTAATCTTGGGCGTAATGCCTATATAATGATCATTGCCTGGATATCATCATGAGTATTTGAAGTTCTATCAATTTCCCAACAGTAGTTTGTTCACCCACCGCTTTTCTATTTTTCTCGAGAGAAGCCACTAGTGAAACCTACGGCCCCCGGGTCTTTTCCTCATATTATTTGCCTATGCAATCTATTTTCCTGTGCGTTTATTTTCATATCTACTAAACCAAAAACCCAAAAATATCTTGCTGCAGTTTATTCTTATTTCTTTATCTAACGTTCGATCTATCAATCTACTACAAATTTACCTCACGCCCGTTTGCCTATCTTGAGGCGCCGTATCCCGGAAGGGATTGACAACCCCTTTAACACGTCGGGTGGCTAGGATTTGTTATCTGTGTGCAGGTGTTGTTTACATTGTGTTGCTTGGTTCTCCTACTGGTTCGTTAACCTTGGTTTCATATCTGAGGGAAATACCTACCGTCGATGTGCTGCATCATCCCTTCCTCTTTGGGGAAATACCAACGTAGCTTCAAGCGACATCAGTGCTTGCCCCTATCTTTTCTATCCAAAAATTCCGCACTAAGTAGAGATACTACTTGTGCATCCAAAACCCCTTAAACCCAAATCTTACCTTCAAGAGTCCACCATACCTACCTAGGGATTGAGCAAGATCCCCCAAGTAAGTTGTCATCGGTGCAAAAAAAAGCAATAAAAATTGCTTCTAAAAGTGTGAGATCATTTAGTGTAAGAGAAAATTGATCATTGTACAAACTTGTGATGGTGAAGAATAAAAGTGACAGACTGCATAATAAAGGTTGATATCACAAGGGGCAATACAACATGATGTTCTTTTGCACTAAGGGGTTGAGCATACAAACAAATAAGTGCATGGCAACCTTTGCTTCCCTCTGCTAGGGCCTATCTTTTACTTTTATGTATTTACTTTTATGCAAAGAGTCAAAGTTTTCCTTCTATTCCTTTTTATTTTTCACCTTTGGCAAGCATCATGTGGTGAGGAAAGATCTAGGCACATATGTCCAGTTGAATATAGATATCATGAGCTATTATTGTTGACATCGCCCTTGAGGTGAATACATTGGGAGGCGAAACTATAAGCCCCTATCTTTCTATGTGTCTGGTTGAAACATTTTGCTCATGTGTATGCAGTGAGTGTTAGCAATCATAGAAGACTATATGGTGGTTGAGTATGTGGACTTGCCTAAAGGCTTCGATATGTGACCCTTCCTGAAAAGATGATGAATTGTAGTTGCAAAGTTGACTGAGAACATAGTTTGTTGGTTTTTAATAGAGTTTTCTTTTTATACTTCAATAGTGTGATGAATTGCCACTTATTCATGAGAATTCTATGATAAGAGCTTGATGGTAAGAGTCCTATGTTTAAGTTTTTTGTTGTTATAATAATGAACATGATGCTTCTATGTCTGTATTTTGTTTTATCGACACCTCTCCCTCTAAGCATGTGGACATGTTTTTCGATTTTGGTTTTTCGCTTGAGGACAAGCGAGGTCTAAGCTTGGGGGAGCTAATATGTCCATTTTGCATCATGTTTTTCTACTGTTAGTTATGATTTTTTTATCCATAATAATGCTTTTTGGAGTAATTCTAATGCCTTTTCTCTCATAATATGCAAGGTAGACACAAAGAGGGAGAATTCCGGCAGCTGGAAATCTGGGCCTGCAAAAGCTACATCAGGCCACCTATTCTGCACAAGTCCAAACAAGCTGAAACTTCAAAGAGATTTTTATCAAATATATGATGAATATTGGAACAAATAACTACCAACAGGGGGCCACCAGGTGGGCTCAACCCACTTGGGCGCGCCAGGGAGCCCAGGCATGCCCTGGTGGGTTGTGCTCACCCAGGCCCACCTCCGGTGCCCATCTTCTGGTACATAAGTCATTTTGACCTAGAAAAAATAAGGGGAGGACTTTCGGGATGGGGCGCCGTCGTCTCGAGGCGGAACTTGGGCAGGAGCACTTTTGCCCTCCAGTGAAGCGATTCCGTCGGGGGAACTTCCCTCCCGGGGGGGGGGGGGGAATCATCGTCATCATCATCACCAACAACTCACCCATCTTGGGGAGGGCAATCTCCATCAACATCTTCAACAACACCATCTCATCTCAAACCCTAGTTCATCTCTTGTGTTCAATCTTGTTACCGGAACTATAGATTGGTGCTTGTGGGTGACTAGTAGTGTTGATTACATCTTGTAGTTGATTACTATATGGTTTATTTGGTGGAAGATTATATGTTCAGATCCAATATGCTATTTAATACCCCTCTGATCTTGAGCATGATTATCATTTGTGGGTAGTTACTTTTGTTCTTGAGGTCACGGGAGAAATCATGTTGCAAGTAATCATGTGAACTTGATATGTGTGCGATATTTTAATAGTATGTATGTTGTGATTCCCTTAGTGGTGTCATGTGAAGTCGACTACATGACACTTCACCATATTTGGGCCTAAGGTAATGCATTGTGGAGTAGAAATTAGGTGATGGGTTGCGAGAGTGACAGAAGTTTAAACCCCAGTTTGTGCGCTATTCCGTAAGGGACCGATTGGATCCAAAAGTTTAATGCTATGGTTAGAATTCATTCTTAATACTTTTCTCATAGTTGCGGATGCTTCGGGAGGGTTAATCATTAGTAGGAGGTTTGTTCAAGTGAGAGCGGCACCTAAGCACCGGTCCACCCACATATCAAATTATCAAAGTACCAAACACGAATTAAACCAACACGATGAAAGTGACTAGATGAAAATCTCGTGTACCCTCAAGAACGCTTTGCTTATCATAAGAGACTGTTTTGGCATGTCCTTTGCCTCAAAAGGATTGGGCTATCTTGCTGCACTTTTGTTACTACTATCGTTACTTGCCCGTTACAAATTATCTTGCTATCAAACTACTCAGTTACTTACAATTTCAGCACTTGCAGGCATTACCTTACTGAAAACTACTTGTCATTTCCTTCTACTCCTCGTTGGGTTCGACACTCTTACTTATCAAAAAGATCTACAATTGATCCCCTATACATATGGGTCATCATGCCACCATCCAGAGTCTGCTCGGTTTCGTCGAGGCTGGGGGCTCGCAGCGAGCTGCCAGCCACGGCCTCCCCAAGCAACAACGACGGCTCGCGCTGCTGGTCCAAAAGGGGCCACCCCCATGGTAGAGTCCCCACCACGGCAAACAGAGTGAGCACGGCAGAATCAAGAACGTGACAACGTCTCGATGGCCTCTTCTGACCCTCGAGCACGTCCGGGCCAACGGCGAGCCCCGAAGGACAGGCAGAGGGGAGACGCGCGCATTATCATCGAGCGACGCCGTGACAACCCCTGTCAGGCCAATGGGTGCGATGGTCCTGGCGTTAATGATCCCGCGCTCGAGGTTGGCGGGTGCCTGCCTTTTGAGGTTCGGTGCCCTGCCTTCACTCGTGAGTTGCGGCAAGTCTGTTGGTCGTCCGTCCGTACGTTCAAGCCAAAGATACCCGAGAAGTATGATGGGAGGCTAAACCCGGCAGAGTTTCTGAGCATCTACACCATCGTTGTTCAGGCTGCCGGGGGAAGAGATGAGAAGGTATTTTCCAACTACTTCCCTTTGGCACTCAAGTCCAATGTGAGGTCTTGGTGGATGCACCTACCGGAGAACTCCATTTCTTCATGGGCTGACATGTGCCACGAGTTCATTGGCGCCTTCACTGGCGGCCATCAAGAACTAGGGCGGCCCAGTGACTTGCTGCTCCTCCAACATAAAGAAGGAGAGACCCTCCGGAAGTACTTGTAGAGGTTTAGCAGAGTCCACACGAACTTCCCAAATATCCATCCAGCAGCTGTGATAGCTGCCTTCCAATCTAATGTGCATAACCGCAAGATTCGTTCCAAGATGAACGTGCGGCTTCCCAGGACTGTGAAGGAGCTCTACACTTTGGTGGACAAGCGTGCTCGGATGGAGGAAGGAAGGAAACTCCCAGGAGAAGAGGATTGCATCAATGTCAACTCAGAGGATGATGATGAATCCACCAGTTAGAAGAAGAGCAAGAAGCGCAGCAAGAGGCGCAAGGATAAGGTAGTAATGACTATTGGAGGATCAGGCACACCTAGTGTCGGCAAGAAGGTTAAAACCAAAGCCCCCGGCAAGGAGGCTGCCGTGTGCGCTGACTGCCGGGAGGCCGCGGGTGCCGAGAAAGATGGGAAAGGCGACGGGTCGTACTGCAAGATTCATCGGACCAAGGGCCACGATCTTTAGGAGTGTTATCAGGTTGAGCGGTTGGTAAAGAGGTAGAGAGCAAAATATGAGAAGCGTGATAGGGAGAAAGGTCAGAATGCCGCTGGCGGGAAGGGCCGAGACGGTGAAGTAAATCGCCCCAGCAAACCTTTCCAGAACCAAGGAAAACACGCTAGGGGCCGACAGAAGGAAGCTTGCAATGATGAGAGTGATGGAGGGGATGAAGAGGAAACCAGTGAGCAGGAATTCCAGAAGGCCACTAACGCCCTATGCATTGACGGGGGTGCATACATGCACTCCTCTCACCGCCAACTCAAACGGTGGGCACATGAGGTCAATGTCGTGGAGCCAGCGCCAGAGGCTTGGAAACCACTCAAATGGTCACACACACCCATCATCTTTGACGAAGAGGACCATCCTAACCGTACCACTGCGGTAGGATGTCTGCCATTGTTGGTCTCTCCAACAATTCACAACCTCAAGGTCACAAAGATGTTGGTTGACGGCGGGGCCGGGTTGAATCTGATTTCCCCAAAGGTCATTAGCAAACTTCAGATAGCAGAAGAAGATCTAAATGTCACGGGCATGTTTCAAGGAGTCAATCCCGGCAGGAGTCATCCTAAGGGAAAGATCATGTTGCCTGTGACATTTGGGGGGAATTGAACTAACGGACTGAGAACATTGTGTTTCATGTGGTCGACCTCCCCCTACCGTACAATGGGATCGTTGGGCGCCCAGCCTTGGCTAAATTCATGGCGGCATCCCACTATGCCTACAACACTTTGAAGATGCCTAGGCCAGTAGGAGTCATTTCCATCCCATCAGATGAGAAGGACGCAATCATTTGTGTGGATAAGATGCACCGGGACGCGGTTGTGGCAGAGGCAGCAGCAGCAGTTCCCGCCAAGGAGAACAAAGGAAATAAGAAGGATAGCAGGTACACTGGCAAAGAATCTGGGAAGCTTACCTCTTCGGAGTGCGCTGTGCCTGTTGATGACTTGCCGGAGAGTTCCAACAGCAAGAGATCCAAGGTTGCTGCACCACAAGTGAAGAAGGTCCCGGCAGGGCTGGCTGGCATTGATGGTACCTTCACTGTCAGCACCACCCTTGATGACAAATAGGAAAGCGCGCCCGTTGCCTTCCTATGGAGAATATCGATGTGTTTGCCTGGCAACCATCTGATATCCCCGGTGTTCCCAGGGAGGTAATCGAGCACCACCTTGATGTCTACCCACATGCCCGACCTGTCAAACAGAAAGTTCGGAAGCATGCCTTGGAGAGGTAGCAGTTCATTGTAGAGGAGATCAAGAAGCTTGAGGCAGCTGGTTTGGTCAGAGGAGTGCTACATCCAACATGGTTAGCAAATCTAGTGGTTGTTCGGAAGGCTAATAGGAAATGGAGACTTTGCATAGATTTCACATATCTCAACAAGGCTTGCCCGAAGGACCAATTTCCCTTGCCACGCATCAATCAGACTGTGGATTCCACTTCAGGTTGTGATTTGCTCTCCTTTTTGGATGCATATTATGGATATCATCAGATCTTCATGTCCAAAGAAGACGAAGAGAAGACCTCATTCATCACCCCATGTGGTATGTACTTCTTTGTCTGCATGCCATTCGAATTAAAGAGTGTCGGGTCTACTTTTGCAAGGGCGGTCCAGATTGGTTTTGAGCCACAACTGCATAGAAACATTGAGGCTTATATGGATGATACTGTGGTCAAGACCAAGGACAAAGCAACCCTTATCCAGGATTTGGAGGAGACATTTGCTAATCTGCGCAAGATAAACTTGAAGCTCAACCTAGAGAAGTGTGTGTTTGGCGTGCCTTCCCGCAAGCTACTTGGGTTCTTTATATCCCATCGGGGGATCGAAGCCAACCCTGACAAGATCAAATCTATTGAGTAGATTCAAGCGCCAAGGACAGTCAAGGATGTGAGGCATCTGACAGGGTGTGTTGCCACGCTAAGCAGATTCATCTCCAAGTCTGCCAAGTGCGCCCTGCCATTCTTCAAGATCCTGAAGAAGGCAGGGCCCATGAAGTGGACCCCAGAAGCAGATGTAGCTTTGCAAGAGTTGAAGGCCTACTTATCCTCTGTGCCCACCTTATTTTCCCCCAAACCACAAGAGTCATTCCTGCTATACTTGGCAGCAACCAATCAAGTGGTTAGTGCAGCCTTGGTGGCATAGCGGGAAGTAGAAGAAGCAGAATGTGGGCAAGGCCCAACAGAGCCAGATAAGAGTCAGGACAGAAATGGGCATGGCAGCGAGGGCGACCCCAAGGACGCGGCAAAGAAGAAAGTGGTGCAGCGCCTAGTGTACTTCGTCAGTTCCCTGCTACATGGAGCTAGATCGAGGTACTCTGGCATGCAAAAATGGATCTTTGGTCTTATCATGGCCTCAAGGAAACTGCGCCACTACTTCCAAGCCCATGAGATTACGGTTGTCACTCGCTTCCCGTTGCAGAGGATACTTCGAAACCCTAAGGCTATCGGTAGAATAGTGGAGTGTGCTTTGGAGTTATCCAGCTTTGGCCTAAAGTTTGAGAGCACATCAGAAATTCGGAGCAGGGCATTGGTAGTGTTTATTACAGAATGGATGCCAACTCCTAATGAGGAAGTGCTGGAAACAGTTATCCACGGTAAGGAAGCGACCCAAGAATGGATCATGTATTTTGATGGTTCTTTTCCCTATAAGGTGCAGGGGCTGGCGTGCTTCTCGTTGCCCCCTCCGGGGAGCACTTGAAGTACGCTGTCCAGATGCACTTTACCCGGGATGAGGCGACCAACAATACAGCAGAGTATGAAGGGATCCTTGTCAGGCTCAGGATTGCTGCAGAATTGGGAATCAAGAAGCTGATCATTTGAGGAGATTCACAGCTTGTGGTCAAACAAGTCAACAACGATTACCAAAGTCATTTGATGGAGGCATATGTTGAGGAAGTGAGAAGATTGGAGGAGCGCCTTGACGGATTGCAAACAAATCATGTACCCCATGCGGAAAACAGCATAGCTGATCATCTGTCAAAGTGTGCTGCGCAGAAGCTTCCTGTGGAACCAGGAACTTTTGTTCTCCACCTTACTCGGCCCTCCATATCCCCAGCAACAATGGTCGGGAAAAGGAGAAAGATGGACTCTGGTAAGCCTCTCCCAGTAGAGCCATACAATGCTCCTGGTAGGGACCCTGCCGGTAACAACTCCTCATCACTTGCCAGACCGCACCCTCTAGCCAGGCCTATGGTCCCTGCAAACGAGGAACATGCCCCTGCAGTAGAGAAGGCGCCACTAGTCCTTGTTGCCGAGACCCAGGCGCCAACTTGGGCAAGGCATATAGTCCACTTTCTCCAAACCGGGGAACTTCCTGATGACCAGGATGAGGCTGAAAGAGTAGCCCGGAGGGCCAGTATGTATCAGTTTGTCGATGACATTCTGTACAGAAGGAGGCCCAACGGTGTGAAATTGAAGTGCATCTGCCGGGAAGAAGGAAAGGAACTGCTGGGTGAGATACACAAAGGCATGTGCGGCTCCCACATTGGATCAAAGGCGTTAGTTGGGAAAGCATTCCGGCAAGGATTCTATTGGCTCACAGCCCTCCAAGATGCGGTTGAGCTCGTCACCAAATGTGAAGCATGTCAGTTCCATTCCAAGAATATCCACCTGCCTACACAAGCTCTTCAGACAATCCCTTTGTCATGGTCATTTTTGGTTTGGGGGCTCGATATCCTCGGCCCTTTCCCCCGAGCGGCTGGGGGCTTTGAATTCTTGTTCATTTCTATCGACAAGTTTACAAAGTGGCCGAAAGTAGCTGCCATGAGAAAGGTGGCTGCTTAGTCATCTATCAAGTTCTCAAAAGAATTGGTGTGCCGTTTAGGAGTCCTGGCAAGGATCATTACCGACAACGGCACCCAGTTCACGAGTCGCGCCTTCATGCAATATGTTCATGCCCTCGGAAGCAAAATCTCATTTGCCTCTATCGCACATCCCAGAAGCAATGGGAAAGCTGAGAGGGCGAATGCTGAAGTGCTGCGAGGACTCAAGACAAGAACCTTTGATACGCTACAGAAGCACGATAGGCGGTGGATTGATGAGCTGCCGGTAGTTGTCTAGTCCCTCAGAATGACACCAAATCGAACTACCGGGCAGACTCCCTTCTCCCTAGTCTATGGGGCAGAACTAGTTATCCCCATGGAACTCATTTACGGGTCACCTCGAGTGCTTGCCTACGATGAAGTAGTGCAAGATCAGCACTAGCGTGACAAAGCTGTGCTACTCGAGGAGAACTATCTCCGGGCTGCTACGCGTGTTGCATGCTACCAGCAAGCCCTGCGCTGCTATCAAAGCCACAGGGTTCATGCCCGGTGTTTTGAGGAAGGCGACCTTGTCCTTAGACGCGTTCAGTCCACCAAGGGTACAAACAAGTTGACGCTGAAGTGGGATGGCCCTTACCAGGTAGTTCGAGTCACTAGACCTGGCGCAGTCTGTCTGGAGACCGGAGATGGCATTCAATTGCAAAACTCGTGGAATATTGAGCATCTCCGCAAGTTCTACCCATAAGGCGCAGCTGTCGGGCCCTGCCCGGCAGCCACCCTTTTGTACAGGCCTTGCCTTAGTTGCATGTAACCCCTTGTACAAAGCCAGGCACAGACCCTGAGCAATAGAGGAATAAACGAACCGCTGGGGGCGACCAAGTTGCATGCATGCATGAGCATTTCAAGAGCATTGCATAAGCATTTCATGAGCATTGCATATGCATATAGATAACGTTGCATCTTGCAACATTTCCATTTGCATGAGGCTATAGATTCCTGTCGTGAGCTTGGCCTCTACCGGGAATTGGGAAGATGAACTAGCATTGTGACCTCCAGCAACCCAAACAGATAAGTTCTACCTCTTGTCCATAAGTGTTCTGTAGGCTGAAACTTGTGCATGAGAAGACCTCGCCACTCTTCGAAACTTAGGTGCTCCCATCCCTGGACTCGAACGTTGCATCGGCCAGGATGGTCACAGTGGCCTTTGGTGAAAAGAGGTCGGCGAGGGGTTGGTCCCTTTGTTTATGCTCGTTAGCCTCAGTTCTCCAGCAACTAAATAAAAGGGTACTGGCAGGATAGCCTACCAGGGAAAACTCGTTTATTTAAAAGCAAAGAGGCATTTCACCTCTGCATGGACGTATACATGCACGAGTTCCCGGCAAGGTTCATCTTTTTCATTAATATGCTGATTATACAAGTACAAAGCCTTACAGGACACAGACATGGACTCAAGAGATTACATTATTTGAACTAAAATTTGGCAAGTGCCAACAGGTTTTAGATTGAAAAAAGATAAGTGACTCGTGATCTCCTCTTTTCGTTTTCCCTCCACCATGTATTGCGGTGGGGAGAGCAGAGGACGAAAAGGACAACCAAGCAGGAGCCCATCCCGGCCCCGTCGCGACCTACTGGGCCCGGCCTGACAAGATGGGGAGTGGTGAGGCTGCGAAGGAGGGGCACGGAGAGCAGAGCGGCAGCCCCCTAGTCACCACCTCTAGGGCCAGCAAGAAACCCCGGCTTGGGCACCGATGGCTTCATCCACCAAAGCCTAGCTGGAAGACTGCTGGAGAAGAGGCAAAGGTGCCAAGAGAATATCCCTCATCGGCTATCACCCAAAGAGACTGGTGATGATGGTGCCGGGGGAGGGGAAGGGCAGAAAGACGAGGCAGCAGGCCACGGTAGGAGGCAAAGGCATCCACGCCATCGTACTCCGACCTGACGCCCCGCCACCCACCTTCTCCGTCTTCCGTCATTTTCTCTCCATCACCGCTACTCCCGAGAAGCGCCAAGACTCCAGTCCGGCACCTTCCCCGGGGAGACAGAGAGCGACCAAGACGCCCACGGGGCTCGGGGCACGCCGCTCCCCACCTCGGTGGGCAGGAAGGCGTGCATCTCGTCAACATCAACCCCAGAACTCCAGGAGGGGCAGCGCTAGGGTTACTAATGGTCCCTAGCCCTGCCTCCCGGGCAAGCGTCGAAGACACCGAGAACCTGGTCACCTAACCAATGAGCAGCAACAGCCCAGGGCCAAATGTTGCGCTACCCTATGGGAAACCAACCATGTCAGAAGGAACAAGCATTTCCCCACAATGGGAAAGCTTGATATCCCCCATGCCACGGGCGGCTTGTCCATGACGTCTTCTTCAAGCTTGGACCAGTCTCTCTCCCCAAGCACCAACACGAACACCTGGCGACACCAACCCCAGGCTGAAGCCCGGGGCCTGGCCCCAAGCTCTCCTCTTCAACATAACCAGCAGGAGGCAGAAAAGCAGAGGAGAAGGAACGCAAAGATGAATGACTCCGCTCTCCCATCGCCCCTCCTTTTATAGGCGGGCCGAGGGAGGGAGCCACTCCTTCAACGAGCAACCATCGCCCTCCTCCACCAATTCAGGAAGACCGACCCCTCGCCTTGATGCTCTCCCATGCCACGCGCCTCCGTTACCTACCCCGCGCGATGCATGCAGCATATCTGGCTAAGGATAAGGACGTGGTGGGAAGAGTGAATTGGCAGTTTCTACCTCGTGCGTTAAAGTCATTCACGGGCCATTACAAGGGCGACCCCACCATGACTGGCTTCACACAGCATGCGGGGAAACCGGAAATTGGCCCGGGCTCAAGATTAATGGAGAATCAAAGAAGACGCCAAGGGGCCAGCCTCCTCCACACCCCTGCATGTGCACTTATTAGGGCCTACCTTGACGATGCTCAGCAGCACGTTCGAGGCAGGCCCAGGGGCTTATATCAGTGCAAAAAAACCTGGGTCTGTTGCCCAGACTATGCACAGGCACGGGAGCAAGATTACAGCACCCACATGGCAGCCTCCTTCTACAGGAAATACCTACAGACGACACCTGTCCTGCGACGTGTCGAGCGAGCAGGCGCGAAGCTGGCAAAACAGCCCGGCAAGGCTTGTCGGGCAAGCGATGATGTGACATTGAGCGGCGGATTTAATGTGCCATGTCAGCCTGCATGGTTAGGTATGATAGCACTATTTGCTATCTTATCCGTGCATAATGACTGATTTGCCACTGTGGTGACCCCTTAGCCTATAAAAGGAGGCCCATGGAAACCTTAGAAAGGGCTGGACCCTGGATTAGCAAATCCAGCCCCTCACATTTCGTATGCACGTAGCCGTTTCGTCCTGAGGCCACCCTGCCAAGCAAACGCGCTACGACCACCACCATTTTTTTCACCATCAGTCCACCAAAGCAGGAGTAGGGTTTTACGCCTCACGGCGGCCCGAACTTGGGTAAAATTGCTCATGTGATCTTTGTCGTGCTGCCTCATGCTCTTCTACTCTTTGTGCAACGTGACACCCCCCCGCCGAACTAGCAAGGGACCCTTGGTCCCATAGGTGGCCGTGGTTTCCCACGACAGCGCCCCACTCTGGCACCCCATCTCAGAGAAACCGGAATGCCTCGTATTCCAGCCCAGAGATCAAGGTTAAGTCTTCTGGAATACGGCACTTCTTAGCATAGAACAAAACAACTCTCTATTGCAACACGAATACGAATACAAGGTCTCCGATATTACAATGAATAACACTGGCACGGCGACGCTACGCCAACCACGGTTGCTCTATGCAAGCAGCATAACAACTCAAGGCAGCGGAACCTCTACTTGCAGTGGAACAACGAACGATGATGATGGACTCCAATCCGCGGGGACTTTGGCTGGAACATTTATCCTAGTTCGCGAACACGGGAACCACACCAAACAAGCAAGCAACCAGGCACGACCTGCAAACTGGCATGACACGCCAGGTCAGTACATTGAATGTACTTGGAAGCTCACAATTAACCAAAAGCAGTCAAGACAAACAACAACATGGCATTAGCAGGTTAAAGCAATCATGAACATGATACATGGCATACACAAACAGAACATGATACGGCTAAAATAACATTAGCATGGTGTGAGCATACGAACATGATGATACTACATGCAACAGGTTAACATTATCATGCACCAACTTACTCTTGCTCTGTGGTTACCTCATAACCATCTCATGCATCAACTTACCAACAATGGTATCCATGATACCTCCGTGATCATATTGCGATCACATAAAGATCAACCAACTTTGGTGTCCACGGTACTGCCATGATCCTCTCTTGATCACAACCAATCTCTTTCTCATCATCGAACCGGGGTTATTATTAATCAGGTTTATGTCTGCCTACCTGATCAGGTAGCGCACACTCAAAACCTTCCCTCGTTGGAGGCACCGGTGAGAGGCATGACAATAGACGCATTAGGGCTTTCCCATAAAAGGCAAATGTGGTTGCACTGCTAAGCTCGATTTGGTGGCACCATGACTTAGCCAACACTTGTTCAAGTTCATTATTATCTGGTTAAACTTTAATGCAATGAGCTGAGCCATATTAAAATAACATGATGCAACTACAATGCATGAGCATGATATCAACATAAGCATGGAGGTGCAACATAATCATCGAGTATGACCACAATGAAGCATTTAACCAAATGAGCATGGCATACTAACGAGCATAAACATAACATGACATATGAGCATAGCATGACTACTAGCATCATAAATAAATACCATGCAAGAACATAACAAGAATGCTACCAAGTAAGCATGTAACCAACTGGATGCAAAGGAAAATGCATGGCAACGGAGTTGGATAACAGACGGTAAACATGCATCAGACTGAACATCACTACTATCAGCATGTACTACTACTACCAAGCATAACATGAGAAAATAATAGTAGCAAGTAGTACAAGATAACGAGATGCATCGGAACATAGCATGAAGGTGAACATGAATCCTCGAGCATAACCGAAACAACGGCAGTAGTAGCAAACAAGCACACAGATAGCGGGCAAAGTTTTATTAAATATTCAAGTAGAAACCATGGCTGTTGCATGGCTATCATGCAAGTGGCTGTTATGGCTTGCCTGGGGATGACGGAGACTCCGGGAAGAAGTGCGGTGAAGCCGTGGAACGAAATGTCAGGCGGTTCTCTCTCAGAGGGGGCTGATTAGAAGTAAGGGCAAAATGGTCATTTTCACTATGGGACCACCTAGTGAAAATGTTACCAATAGAAAGATATCGACAAGACGAAGAAGTGAGTGTGGTTTCACCTCTATCAGAGTTACGGTCGTGGAGATACGGAGGGTGGAAGATCAGGGACCTATCGGTGAAAAAAACATCAGCAAAGAGGCCCCTGGAGGAAAAACTGAAAGCGCCTTCGGGCCGAATACGTTTTCTAAAAAGGGAAGTGTATTTTCAGCGGCAGAACAACAGAGGCACGTTTCCTCAAATGAAAAACATATTTAGTTGAATACGCCTTCAAAACAGGAAAGCGCATAAGAGAAAACGTGCCTCCACCTATCCACGTCAGCGGCCAGTTGTGCCACTGACGAGAGGGTCCCACGCGCAGGCGGAGGGGGCCAGCGTTCGTCGTCTTGTTCCTCGCTCCTGTCCCGCACGGGATAGAGGAGAGGAACAGAAGAGAGGGGTGCCGGGGGGCGGACAGCTCGGGCCGTCTCCGGCCGAGCGGCGACCACCAGCGGGTGCAGGAGGCCGAGGCGCATCCGTTCGAAGGAGAAAGCAGAACCGGGGAGGAATGGAGGCGCAGTGATGGGAGGAGGCAGGGAGGAGGCAGAGAGCTACGGGCGGTGGTGGCTCTCGGTGATGCGGGCAACTCCGACGAGGGGAGAGGGGGTGGGGCGACTCGCGGAGGAGAGGGGAATGCGGTGGAGGTGGTGGAACAGCGAGGGGAGGCTCGGGGTGGCCGGGGAGGAACAATCTCCGGTGATGGACGAGGCAGCCCGGGAAGAAAACGGCAAGGAGAGGCAACTCTGGTGGTCGGGAGAGGCGAGGGAGGGAGTGGTGAGCTGCATAACACTTCGGAGGTGCTTAAATAGGCGCAGAGGAAGCCTCTAGACCATCACAGGCGAGCTCGAGCAGTGCTCTAATGGAGGATAGGGGCTGGACGCGGCACGGGCATGGCTTTTGTTGCGCATTCATGGCAAACCAGGAGAGGGCCCAGGCACGGGATGATGCATTCGAACACGGGGGAGCTCCTAGAGAAGGTTGGACATCGAGACGACGAGGGAGTGGACGAGAACAGTGGCTAGAAGGAGCCAGAGCTTGCCATTAGCATGACGCGAGCGTGATCACCGCGTGCACAGGTGCAAGAGGTGCGTTCTAGCCGGGACGACCATGTCTGGCCTGTAGTCCCTCCAAGCTAGGTTACAAATGAGGTGAGATCAGGGGCACTATGGTTAGGTGGTAATGATCCTCTGAAATTTGATGTACCAAACTTGATCAAGTCACAGTGATCCATAGGGAGATGCTAAGGGCAAATCATGATGTCTGGGGTGTTTAGGCTAGGAAGGACTATGATCCTGTGAAGTTTGGAGGGATTTGGACCAAGATTTAACATGGTTGCTTCACAAGTGCATAATCTGGTCCAGAATAGAGATTTGGATGATGCACTCACATGAAGATGCAAGTTGACCTGAAATTGGGCATGGCCCAATTATTTGAAGATATGAAGATGCTCAAAAAATTTCATGCCATTTGGATTAGCCAAACTAACACTTGCTTCATATAGCATCTCTCTAGACAGAATTTTTTGAAACATTGCACAGGGCAAATGGATTAATGAAATGGGCCAAAACTTGGTGGAGATAGTTGATATGGGTAGGAGAATGTCCTGGTAAATTTTCAGCTTAAATGAAGCAATATAAAATATGGTTGCTTCACAAGCTGAAAATCTGACCAGAAAACAAGATTTGGAGCTGGGCTCACATAGATGAGTTACATGAGCTCAAATTTGGTGGAGAGCCATGATTTGTTCATATGAAGGACCTTGCAAAATTTCAACTCATTTGGATATGCCTAGCTTGTACTTCCTTCACACAGGCTTCCCTTAGACAGGAACTTTGACACATTGCTCAGGAATATTTACTAGGCAAATTGAGTTGAATTTTGGCATGGGGCAATGATATGGACAGGAAAAGATGTCCAAAAATTTTGGGGTCAATCAAGAAAAGATAAATGACACTTCCTTCTCAAACAACCACTTAGGGCAAAATGAGAAAAGGAATATTTGTGAATTATCTTTGATGATGCCAAGGAAGGATTTTGACATATTTGTGGAAGATATGACCCAAACAATTTATGAGAATTATTTGGGAATTTTGGGAGTGACAAAAATATAGGTTGATTCACAACCTAGGGCAAAAAGGATTATTCTTCTAATGGAAAAAGGAATATTCCCAATAAAAAGAATATTGGATTAGGTCAAGGATAAAAATGACATGATCTTGGGATGATGATGAGGATGACAAGCCACTATAAAATCTAGGAAGGCGTGATCTTCCCAAATTTCAGAACCACGTAGCCGCAGAAAAGCAATTCAAATCAAGAAATCCAAGAAAATCATCAGAAAAAGAAAAGGGCAAAATCGAGGGAGTTACAAACCTTCCCCCCTTAAAGAAATCTCGTCCTCGGGATTTGGTTGCTTAGGGAACAAGTAAATATTCCGAATTGAAGAAAACGTTTCCAACTCTGATTTCTCCTATTTACTCTCATATAATGTTCCCACTGAATTTGATCTGACTGACTGCCTTGATCTGGGGTCGTTTGCTTCACCGTATCGGTTACCTCATATGTCCAGTTCATATTGACTCAAATTTTCTTTCATATCTGTTGGCTTAGTTGGGGTCTGAAATATTATCTTTACTGACATATGTGTCCTTCTCGGTATTGATCCTTGCTGGAGATGTTATTCTCGTATCAAGTACCGAGAATATTCCACGGAGTGGGGAACACATCTTCCCGTGGAACAAAGAATCTCTTCTATCCAGGCACCGGGTTCCTCAAATATATATCTGCACGACTTCTGGGTTCAAAACGGTGATGTGAATGATAACCCACAAGTATAGGAGATCACAACAATTTTCGAGGGTAGAGTATTCAACCCAAATTTATAGATTCGACACAAAGGGGCCAAAGAATATTTGAAGGTATTAGCAGCTGAGTTGTCAATTCAACCACACCTGGAGATTAATTATCTACAGCAACGTGATCCGTAGCAAAGTAATATGACAGTTTTGATAATAGTAACATCAGCAATAGTAACGGTAACAGTGATAGAAGTAATTTTGTAGCAAGTGCAACAGTAACGATAGCAGTAGTAACTTAGCAAGAACAATATAGGATAAATTCGTAGGCATATGATCGGTGACTTGTTGGATGATATTCATCATGAGACAGTTATAACCTAGGGTGATACGGCACTAGCTCCAGTTCATCAATATAATGTAGGCATGTATTCCGTAAATAGTCATACGTGCTTATGGAAAGAACTTGCATGACATCTTTTGTCCTACCCTCCCGTGGCAGCAGGGTACTATTGGAAACTAAGGGATATTAAGGCCTCCTTTTAATACAGAACCGGAACAAAGCATTAACACACGATGAATACATGAACTCCTCAAACTACGGTCATCATCGGGAGTGGTCCTGACTATTGTCACTCTGGGGTTGCTGGATCATAACACGTAGTAGGTGACTATAACTTGCAAGATCGGATCTAGAACATGGATATAATGGTGATAACATAAATGGTTCAGATCTGAAATCCTGACACCTTAGCCCAAAGTGACAAGCATTAAGCATGGCAAAGTCATAGCAACATCAATCTTAGAACATAATCGATACTTGGATCAAGCCCTAACAAAACTAACTCGATTACATGATGAATCTCATCCAACTCCTCACCGACCAGCGAACCTATGAAGGAATTACTCACTCCTGGTGGGGAGCATCATGGAATTGATGATGGAGAAGGGTTGGTGATGACGAAGAATGAAGATCCCCCTCTCCGGAGCCCCAAATGGACTCCAGATCTGGCCTCCTGATGAAGAACAGGAGGTGACGGCGGCTCCGTCTCGTGGATCACGATAATTCTTTCTCTCTGTTTTTTCTGGAAAAAATAGGATTTTATAGCGTCGGTTTTAGGGCCTGCGGGGCCACCAGGTGGGGACAACCCACCTGGGCGCGCCAGGAGAGGGGGTGCGCCCTGGTGGGTTGGGCCCACCCAGGTGCCCCTCTCCGGTAGGTCTTGGCTCCAGAAATTCTTGTTTATTGTATAAAAATTCCTCGCTAAGTTTCGTTCCATTCCGAGAACTTTTATTTCTGCACAAAAACAACACCATGGTAGTTCTGCTGAAAACAGCGTCGGTCTGGTGTTAGTTTCATTAAAATCATGCAAATTAGAGTCCAAAACAAGACGAAAAGCATTAGGAAAAGTAGAAATGTTGGAGACGTATCAACTCCCCCAAGCTTAAACCTTCGCTTGTCCTCAAGAAATTCGGTTGATAAAATAAAAGTGAAAAAGAAAAACTTGTACTAACTCTTTTGCTCTTCTTTGCATAAATAAGCTTAAATAGCACCCAGGTTTTCAGCCAACATTATAACTAACCATGCCGATAATAACTCTTAAAGATTATATTAACTCATATCAATGACATGATCAGCTAGCGAGCAATAATAAGGTATCTCAAACGGCAACACGTTGTCAAAACAACCATGATATAATATGACAATAGTGGTATCTCGCTAGCCCTTTCTGAGACTGCAAAACATAAATGTAGAGCACCTCCAAAGTTTAAGCAGCGACTAAACATTGTAATTCATGGTAGAAAATATCCAGTCATGATGCACCCAACATTAGCTACACACAATGCATAAGTCATGACAGCAGTGCTCTCAGGTTCTAGCACTTGTTTTAGAAAGTAAATAGATCGTCCCTTCGCAGAGGGAAGCAATGATTTGCAGAGGTGCCAGAGCTCAAGTTTTTAATACAGAGGTAAATGATATTTTGAGACAAGCACCCTTTTCATTTACTTCATGACCATCAGTTATCAATATCTTCCATGTTAAGCACGCTAGTGGCGGTTCCCAAGCAATAAAAGTAAAGGTTTTGACTCCATTGGGAGTTTTTGTTTGATTATTTGTAAGCTTTTTCTGTTCGCAGTTTGGGACTAGGCATCCCTATTACCGTCCTTTTCTCATGCGATGGAGAGTGAATAAACACTCGACCTGAGAATGACCCACTTAGCATGGAAGATACCGACCACCTCCTGTCGTTCCATGAACGATCCAGGCACACAAAAATTATATTTTTAGAAGTTTTTAGAGGTGGCACATGCAATTTACTTAGGACGGCAGGGTAATATGCATATAGGTAGGTATGGTGGACTCATCTGGAATAACTTTGGTTTCAAGGTTTTTGATGCACAAGTAGAATTCCCACTTAGTACAGGCGGAGGCTAACAATTAGATTGAGAAGCGGCCAGCTATATAGCAACAACGGTCATGAACATGCATTATGCATAAGTAACATTGGACTCTAGCATGAGTAGGATATGAACACCATGAACATAAATATCATAGAGGCTATGTTGGTTTTGATTCAACTACATGCATGAACATGTGCCAAGTCAAGCCACTCGAACATTTAGAGGAGGATACCATATCATCATACTACATCACAATCATTTTTAACGCAATGTTGATATCCAAGATAAATCATTATCCACTCCCAGCTACTTATGCATGGCATGAGAAACTATAATCTCTAATTGTCATTGCAAACATGTTTAATCATAATGGGTTGAATCATGGATACTAGGTTAAACATATTTACACAAACAGAACAAGTCGAATTCATACCAGTTTCTCTCTGCCATGGCCAGTTCATAGAATATCATCATTATTGCCTTTCACTTGCACGACCGAACGATGAGAAAATGATAATAGTGCAAGAGTGCAGTGGACTAAGCTGGAATCTGCAAACATTTTATTCAACAGGGGAAGACAAGCAGTTATTCATGTGAGAGCCACTCAACATTTTCATCGTGGTCTTCTCCTTGATACAACTCGAATAAAAAGAAAATAAATTCAGAGAAACGCACTGAAATATTTTTGGAGTTTTTGGTTTTCTTGAACAAGCAAATAAAAGGGAAAATCAAAAACGAGAAAAACTATTTACACGGGAAAGCTTCCAATAAGCCAAAGAAGAACAAGGAAATCTTTTGGGGTTTTCTATTTAATATTACAACTAAGCATGCATAGAAAGTAAGCTAACTACAACTAATTTTTTGGTTTTTCTAAGGTTTTTCAAACACACAAGAAGAAAGCAAGAAAGGTAAAATTAAGCATGGATGATACAATGAAAAAGTGTGAACACCGACAACTGGAATAAGTGGACATGAATGTAATGTCGGTGAGAAACATGTACTCCCCCAAGTTTAGGCTTTTGGCCTAACTTGGTAATCAATCAGAACCTGGATAGTAGTTGGGGTACTAAGGAGCAGGCATCCACTGATCCCACTGCTGAGGCTCTTCCTCCTCCTCTACAGCAGCCTAATCATTCTGGTAGGAGATGATGTCTGCCGGCATAATCCTATATCTGCCCCTGCCAACAGGATCAAACAAAGCAGGAGCAGGCAATGGAATAATATCACGAGTGATGATGCTGAAAACCAAGTTATATGGAACAGGGATGTTAGGAGATTCGATATCAGTAAAATGGTGGTGATACATGGTCGCACGGTCTAGGTAAACCTTGGTCAGAGGGTAATCATGAAGGCGTATCTCAACCTCGAAGTGAGCCGCCAAACGAGTAGCGAAAATCCCACCATGTATTTTACCCTTGGACCAATTAATGTGGAGGGGACGTGCCACAATAGCTCCCAAGCTATAAGTGTTGCCTCCCTCTAGTGCACGACGTAAAACAACAAAGTATGGTGCACTGAGCGCACCCACTTTTTCCCTAGCAAGCAAACACTTAGCGATAAATAAAATAAAATAATGCACGGCAGGAAAGTGTATGCTAGTGGCAGTGACGGCCGACACCCCTCTCTCATCTCCCACTGTCGAAGTATGATAAAAGGCCTCAAACTCTGCTGGACTAGGCTCAGCTAAACTCCCATCAGAAGGGATCATGCATATGTTACAAAATTCAGTAAGCGGTATCTGATGGGTTTCAGCATATAAATCAAACCATACTTCAGGAGGATTATTCCTAGGAAGGAAAGTAAAACTTTGAACAAAGGAGTTTGTGAGGAGATGATACTGTTCGCATTTAGCTGCGATGAAGTCGGTGAGGCCGGCATTAGCAACATATTGTGTGAACTCCTGAAGGATTCCAGCCTCTTCCATGAACGGGGTGTGCGGCCATTGACACGGTCGTACTTCCGCCAACCTCCCAGGATGGAGATCACTATCAGATGACTCCGCAATAACACCCTTAGAGTTCTTCTTGGAACCAAACTTCCTCAAGATATTCATGCTTTTCCTATGAACAAAAATTCTAAAATTTATTAGTCCACAAAATTTCTCAAGAAAACTTCACAAAAATGATACCAACTACTCATAGGGATACATAGAGTCCATGGCAAGCATTAAAACTACTTAGAACTCTAAGAATTTAACATGCAATCTCATCTACAGCAGCACCAAGAGTAGCTAATTATTCAAAATATAAACCACTAAAACAAAAACTAATTGGACAAACGGTGGAGTCACATACCAAGCAACAATATCCCGAAATAGTTTCAGAAATGGAGCTTCGAGCAAAGAGATCGAAATCCACGGGCTTGAGAGCAAGAACACGAGAGAGAGAGAGAGAGAGAGAGAGCTATGGGGAATTTTTTTATGGAGGTAGGTGATGATGTGGTGTAAAGAGATAAGTGAGGGGGCCCATGTGGGGACCACAACCCACCAGGGCACGCCTAGGTGGGTTTTACCCACCTCGTGCACCTCCCTCTGATATTATTTGCACCAGAAACTCAGAAATATTCAGAAAAAATCGTATTAAATTTTCAGAGCATTCCGAGAACTTTTATTTTTGGGTCATCTTTTTATTGCACGGGAAAATCAGAAAACAGACAAAACATGGCATTTATTTTATTTAACTAATAAAAACAGAGAACAAAAAGTAGGGACAGAAGATAGTGCTAAATTCATCAACTTCATACCTCTCAAAAATGATTCATTAATAAGGTTGATCAAGTCTTATTAACAACCACTTTCAATTAGCATGAAACCGAAGAACTTTCGTAAATCACTAAGTTACCTCAATGGGGATATGAATGTCCCCAACAATAAGCATTTCATATTTGTTTTTGACAGTAGGTAGAGGTATTTGAAAACTTCCAATAGTGACTATTGGAAATTTTTCAATAACATTAATACCATTCACTTGGATTTGTTTCTTCAGAAAGTGCACCGTATGCTCTTACCATTGATATGAAAAGTGATCTTGCTTTTATTGCAATCAATAACAGTCCCTGCAGTATTCAAGAAGGGTCTAGCAAGGATAATCGACATGTTGTCATCCTCGGGCATCTCAAGTATAACAAAGTCAGTCAAAATAGTAACATTAGCAACAACAACGGGCACATCCTCGCAGATACCGATAGGTATGGCAGTTGATTCGTCAGCCATTTGCAAAGATATTTCAGTAGGTGTGAGTTTATTCAAATCAAGTCTTTTATATAAATAGAAAGCCATAACACTAACACCAGCTCCTAAATCACACAAAGAAGTTTTCACATAATTCTTTTTGATGGAGCAAGGTATAGTTGGTATTCCTGGATCTCCAAGTTTTTTAGGTACTCCATCCTTAAAAGTATAATTAGCAAGCATAGTGGAGATTTCAGCTTCCGGTATTTTGCTCTTATTAGTGATGATGTCTTTCATATACTTTGCATAAGGAGGCATTTTCAAGATATCAGTCAAGCGAGTACGCAAAAAGACTGGCCTCAACATTTCAGCAAAGCATTCAAATTCTTCATCATCTTTCTTTTTAGTTGACTTGGGTGGAAAAGGCATTGGTTTTTGAACCCACGGTTCTCTTTCTTTACCGTGTTTTCTAGCCACAAAGTCATTTTTATCATACCTTTTATTCTTAGGTTGTGGGTTATCAAGATCAACAGGTGGTTCTATCTCAACATCATTGTCTTGTTCTTTATTATTTGGTTGAGAGTCTTCATGAACATCACCATTATCTTTTTAATTATCACTAGGGGAATGTTCATTACCAGACTGAGTTTCAGCATCAGAGATAGAAGTTTCATTATCATTGTCAGGAGGTTTTTCTATTGCAGGTTCACTAGGAGCATGGAAAGTCCTATCATTTTTGTTCTTCTTTTTCTGTCTAGAAGGACTAGGTGCACTAGTGTTATTCCTTTGTGAATCATGTTCTATTCTTTTTGGGTGTCCCTCAGGATAAAGTGGTTCCTGGGTCATTTTACCTCCTCTAGTTGCAACTCTAACAGCAAAGTCATGTATATTATTATTCATTTCATCAAGCAATTCTCTTTGAGATTTAGAAACTTGTTCTAACTAGGTTTGTACCATAGAAGCATGCTTTCCAACACCTCTAACATCATTTGAGATTCTAAATAACAAGTCACTCAATCGAGCAATCATATCAGAATTGTATTTCAATTGTTTCATAATATTTGCATTGAAGTGATCTTTTTTTCTAATGTAGTTTTCAAACTCATAAAGGCATTGGCTAGGATGCATATTGTGAGGATTGTCATTATCATTGAACTTCATTAGAGAATTTACCTCTACCACCTTAGGCAGTGGTGGTGTATTAATCCCATGTATTTCTTCAATAGGAGGTAAATTTTTAACATCCTCAGCTTTAATACCCTTTTCCTTCATAGATTTATTTTCCTCTTGCATATCTTCAGGAGTGAGGTATAATATACCCCTCTTCTTCGGAGTGGGTTTAACCGATTGTTCAGGAAGAGTCCAATCATCATAATTTTTCAATATATTATTCAATAATTCTTTAGCTTGCCCAATAGTTCGTTCCCTGAAAACACAACCAGCACAACTATCTAGGAAATCCCTAGAAGCATCGATTAGTCCATTATAGAAGATATCAAGTATTTCATTTTTTATTAAGAGGATGATCAGGCAAAGCATTAAGTAATTGGAAAAGCCTCCCCCAAGCTTGTGGGAGACTCTCTTCTTTAATTTGAACAAAGTTAAATATTTCCTGTAAAGCAGCTTGTTTCTTATGAGCAGGGAAATATTTTTTAGAGAAGCAATAAATCATATCCTGAGGACTACGCACACAACTAGGAGCAAGAGTATTGTACCAAGCTTTAGCATCACCCTTTAATGAGAACGGAAATAATTTGAGAATAAAGTAATAGTGAGTTTTCTCATCATGAGTAAAAAGGGTGGCTATGTCATTCAACTTAGTAAGATGTGCCACAATAGTTTCAGTTTCATAACCATGGAAAGGATCAGATTCAGCCAAAGTAATTAACTCTGGGACGACAGAGAATTCATAATCCTCATCATCAATAAAGATAAGTGAAGTAGCAAACTTAGGATCATATTTCATTCTAGCATTCAAGGATTTTTCTTTATACTTGCATAATAATTTCTCTAGATCATCTCTATCCCTACAAGCAAGAATATCTCTAGTTGTCTCCTCATTCATGGCATAACCTTCCGGTACCTTAGGCAATTCATATCTAGGAAGGCTTGTTCTAGCAGGCGTTTCAGGAGTTCCAGTTTCAAGCTCATCATCAGATTCAACAACATCATGTTGTATTACTCTAGCAACTTCCTCATCAAGAAATTCACCAAGTGGCACATCATCATTATCAAGCAAGGTACTAGCATCATCATAATTATCATTCATAGCAGAAGTAGCATCATCAATAACTTGCAACATATCAGGATTGATAGCATGTGGTGGTGTTGCAAGTTTACTTATAACAGAAGGTGAATCTAAAGCAGAACTGGATGGCAGTTCCTTACCTCCCCTCGTCTTAGAGGGAAAAATCTTAGTCTTAGCATCCTTAAGATTCTTCATAGTGATAATATGATAATATCCCAAGTGACTCAACAAATATAGCTATGCTCCCCGGCAATAGCGCCAGAAAAAGGTCTTGATAACCCACAAGTATAGGGGATCGCAACAGTTTCTGAGGGTAGAGTATTCAACCCAAATTTATAGATTCGACATAAGGGGAGCCAAAGAATATTTGAAGGCATTAGCAGCAGAGTTATCAATTCAACCACACCTGGAGATTAATTATCTATAGCAACGTGATCGGTAGCAAAGTAATATGATAGTTTTGATAATAGTAGCAGCAGAAATAGTAATGGTAACAGTGATAGCAGTAATTTTCTAGCAAGTGCAACAGTAACGATATTAGTAGTAACTTAGCAAGAACAATATAGAATAAATTCGTAGGCATTGGATTGGGGACTTGTTGGATGATATTCATCACGAGACAGTTATAACCTAGGGCGATACGGCACTAGCTCCAGTTTGTCAATATAATGTAGGCATGTATTCCGTAAATAGTCATACATGCTTATGGAAAGAACTTGCATGACATCTTTTGACCTACCCTCCCATGGCAGCGGGGTCCTATTGGAAACTAAGGGATATTAAGGCCTCCTTTTAATACAGAACCGGAACAAAGCATTAACACACGGTGAATACATGAACTCCTCAAACTACGGTCATCACCGGGAGTGGTCCCGACTATTGTCACTCCGGGGTTGCTGGATCATAACACGTAGTAGGTGACTATAACTTGCAAGATCGGATCTAGAACATGGATATAATGGTGATAACATAAATGGTTCAGATCTGAAATCATGGCATCCGGGCCCAAAGTGACAAGCATTAAGCATGGCAAAGTCATAGCAACATCAATCTTAGAACATAATGGATACTAGGGATCAAGCCCTAACAAAACTAACTCGATTACATGATGAATCTCATCCAACTCTTCACCAACCAGCGAGCCTACGAAGGAATTACTCACTCCTGGTGGGGAGCATCATGGTATTGGCAATTGAGAAGGGTTGGTGATGATGAAGAACGAAGATCCCCCTCTCTGGAGCCCCAAACAGACTCCAGATCTGGCCTCTCGATGAAGAATAGGAGGTGATGGTGGCTCCATCTCGTGGATCACGATAATTCTTTCTCTCTCATTTTTTTTGGAAAATTAGG
This sequence comes from Triticum aestivum, assembly GCF_018294505.1. Lineage (NCBI taxonomy): Eukaryota > Viridiplantae > Streptophyta > Magnoliopsida > Poales > Poaceae > Triticum > Triticum aestivum. Next base: position 167,051,586 of record NC_057794.1, read on the forward strand.
ATTTTATAGCGTCAGTTTCAGGGGGGCGCCCTGGTGGGTTGTGCCCACCGAGGTGCCCCTCTCCGGTAGGTCTTGGCTCCATAAATTCTTGTTTATTGTATAAAAATTCCTCGCAAAGTTTCGTTCCATTCCGAGAACTTTTATTTCTGCACAAAAACAACACCATGGTAGTTTTGCTAAAAACGGCGTCAGTTCGGGTTTAGTTTCATTCAAATCATGCAAATTAGAGTCCAAAACAAGAGGAAAAGCGTTAGGAAAAGTAGATATGTTGGAGACGTATCAGTGAATCATACACGTTCTTTTGATGGATCTTGACATCTTGCTGGAGCTTCCGACTTATCTTGACTGGCTTCACAGTCTTGAGTATCCAATTTGTACCAAAGGTTTGACTGTCGCTTCACGTGACTGATAGAAAAAATGCACCATCTCCTGAGGATAACATTTGCAGAGTTGACTGGCGGTGATCTTGGCAAAGAATCCCGCTTACGGCAGCCTATTCTTTAATCTATTCCCATATGTGAGAGCACATGCTTTGTGATTTAATACTCTGATTCTTCATTTTGCCGGTATTCTCATGTGGATAGTAGGTCGTGTGATACTTTAGCACGGTTACTGAGGTCAATATATTGAGTTGTCCTTGGGTTGGACCTGACAGACTCGGGTATTCAATGCTGATAGTTCTGAGCAAACCGTGGACTAAGCTAGTTGCCTTGATACGAGGTCCTATATCGTGGGTCTAGCTCCTTCATTATTATTTTCTTCATCTGGATCTTTAACTGAAAGAGTGGGACCTTACATATCCTTGACTATTTTTGCGGCCCTGAGTACTGTCATGTGTAATATCTTGCAATTCATACTTTGGTCTCGAGTCTCGATATTGATCCGGTTCATGTGTGATTGTACAGATCTCATTATTGATTATGCAGGATCTTGACAGGATTAATAATTGCACTTTGCCTGGTGTGAGGAGGCTGATCTTTATAACTACTACCAAGATGGTGTCTCAATGTTGTCTTTCTTCCAAACTTGTCAATTCTTGCATCACCCACTGGTTTTCCTTCACTTGCATATCCAATGAGGTTGTCGGATGTGTACCATGAATTCTTCCTTGTGTGAGGAACTTGCATAAACTTGACAGTATACTCATTGTATGAACAAATATCTGATTTTCAAGGCATACCTTTGTTCTGACTGATTCTTGTTTCTGATCCCAATTGTTGCAGATCTGACTCTTGAGGAACACTAACATATGCTGAAAATTCATTGTTTATTTTCTTATACCAGTGTCGTACTGAAGAAGATTGGGCAGCTTGTGTTGGAAGCCACCGGGAGTATCTTGCTGAGGAAGACTGAATGGCTTGTGTTCAAAGCTTTCGGCGGATATCTTGCTGAGGAAGGCTGGGTAGTGATAACCCACAAGTATAGGGGATCGCAACAGTTTTCGATAAGTAATAGTGTCGAACCCAACGAGGAGCTAAAGGCAGAACAAATATTCCCTCAAGTTCTATCGACCACCGATACAACTCTACACACGCTTGACGTTCGCTTTACCTAGAACAAGTATGAAACTAGAAGTATTTTGTAGGTGTTGTTGGATAGGGTTGCAAGGTAATAAAGAGCATGTAAATAAAAAGTAGGGGCTATTTAGATAAGGACACAACTAAGTTAGTTTTAGTAAAGAGCTTTTTGTTACGAGAAAGTTATTTGTCCCTAGGCAATCGATAACTAGATCGGTAATCATTATTGCAATTTTATTTGAGGGAGAGGCATAAGCTAACATACTTTCTCTACTTGGATCATATGAACTTATGATTGGAACTCTAGAAAGCATCCGCAACTACTAAAGATCATTAAGGTAAAACCCAACCATAGCATTAAAGCATCAAGTCCTCTTTATCCCATACGCAACAACCCCCTTACTCGGGTTTGTGTTTCAGTCACTCACGCAACCCACTATAAGCGAATCATGAACGTATTGCAACACCCTACAGCGGGGATCCCTCACGCTTGCGCGACACGGAGAGCACCATAGGACAGCACCAATAATAAAACATGCAACTCAAACCAATCTTGATCATCAAATAGCCCATAGGACAAAACGGATCTACTCAAACATCATAGGATAGCCATACATCATTGGGAAATAATATATAGCGTTGAGCACCATGTTTAAGTAGAGATTACAGCGGGTAAGAGAGAGGTTAGACCGCTGCATAGAAGGGGGGAAGAGTTGGTGATGATGGCGGTGAAGTTGTCGGTGAAGATTGCGGTGATGATGATGGCCACGGCAGCGTTCCAGCGCCATCGGAAGATAAGGGGAGGGGGGCCCTTCGTCTTCTTCTTTCTTGACCTCCTCCCTATATGGGAGAAGGGTTTCCCCTCTGGTACTTGGCCTCCATGGCGTGCGAGGGGCAAGAGCCCCTCCGAGATTGGACATGTCTCTCTGTCTCTCTCTGTTTCTGCGTTCCCAGATTCTACCCTTTCACCGTTTCTTATATTCCCGGAGATCCATAACTCCGATTGGGCTGAAATTTTAACACGATCTCTATCCGGATATTAGCTTTCTTGCGGTGAAAGAAGGGCATCAACCACCTTACGGGGTGGCCAAGAGGGCCAGGGGCGCGCCCAGGGGGTGGGGCGCGCCCCCCTGCCTCGTGCATCCCTCGGGCACCGTCTCGCGTGGATTTTTCTTCCCAAAAATCATATATGTTCCAAAAAAATCTCCGTCGGTTTTTATCCCGTTTGGACTCTGTTTGATATGGATATTCTGCGAAACAAAAAACATACAACAAACAGGAACTGGCACTGGACACTGGATCAATATGTTAGTCCCAAAAATAGTATAAAAAGTTGCCAAAAGTATATGAAAGTTGTAGAATATTTGCATGGAACAATCAAAAATTATAGATACGACGGAGACGTATCAGCATCCCCAAGCTTAATTCCTGTTCGTCCTCGAGTAGGTAAATGATAAAAAAGATAATTTTTTATGTGGAATGCTACCTAGCATAATCTTGATCATGTATCTAATCATGGCATGAATATTAAGATACGAGTGATTCAAAGCAATAGTCTATCATTTGACATAAAAACAATAATACTTCAAGCCTACTAATAAAGCAATCATGTATTTTGAAAATAACAAGGCCAAAGAAAGTTATCCCTACAAAATCATATAGTCTGGCTATGCTCCATCTTCACCACACAAAATATGCAAATCATGCACAACCCCGATGACAAGCCGAGCAATTGGTTCATACTTTTTAACGCGCTTCAACTTTTTCAACCCTCATGCAATACATGAGTGTGAGCCATGGACATAGCACTATAGGTGGAATAGAATATGATGGTGGAGGTTGTGTGGATAAGATAAAAAGGGAGAAAGTCTCACATCGACGCGGCTAATCAACGGGCTATGGAGATGCCCATCAATTGATGTCAATGTGAGGAGTAGGGATTGACATGCAACGGATGCACTAGAGCTATAAGTATATGAAAGCTCAAACTGAAACTAAGTGGGTGTGCATCCAACTTGCTTGCTCATGAAGACCTAGGGCATTTGAGGAAGCCCATCGTTGGAATATACAAGCCAAGTTCCATAATGAAAAATTCCCACTAGTATATGAAAGTGATAACTCAAGAGACTCTCTATATGAAGAACATGGTGCTACTTTGAAGCACAAGTGTGGTAAAAGGATAGTAACATTGCCCCCTTTTATTTTTTTCTTTTTTTTGGCGGGCTTCTTTGGCCCCCTTTTTTATTTAGGCTTATTTGTCCTCTCTCTTTTTTTTGCGGGCAATGCTCTAATAATGATCATCACACTTTTATTTACTTACAACTCAATATTACAACTCGATACTAGAACAAAGATATGACTTTATATGAATGCCTCCGGTGGTGTACCAGGATGTTCAATGATCTAGCGTAGCAATGACATCAAAAAACGGACAATCCATGAAAACATCATGCTAGCTATCTTACGATCATGCAAAGCAATGTGACAATGAATGCTCAAGTCATGTATATGATGATGATGGAAGTTGCATGGCAATATATCTCGGAATGGCTATGGAAATGCCATGATAGGTAGGGTGGCTGTTTTGAGGAAGATATAATGAGGCTTATGTGTGATAGAGTGTATCGTATCACGGGGTTTGGATGCACCGGCGAAGTTTGCACCAACTCTCGAGGTGAGAAAGGGCAATGCATGGTACCAAAGAGGCTAGCAATGATGGAAGGGTGAGAGTGCGTATAATCCATGGACTCAACATTAGTCATAAAGAACTCACATACTTATTGCAAAATTTTATTAGCCCTCGAAGCAAAGTACTACTACGCATGCCCCTAGGGGGATAGATTGGTAGCAAAATACCATCGCTCATCCCCGACCGCCACTCATAAGGAAGACAATCAATAAATACCTCATGCTCCGACTTCGTTACATAACGGTTCACCATACGTGAATGCTACGAGAATCACAAACCTCAACACAAGTATTTCTACTAATCCACAACTACCCACTAGCAATACTCTAATATCACCATCTTTATATTGCAAAACTATTGCAAGGAATCAAACATATCATATTCAGTGATCTACAAGTTTTATGTAGGATTTTATGACTAACCATGTGAATGACCAATTCCTGTCATCTCTCTAAATAGATATAAGTGAAGCAAGAGAGTTTAATTCTTTCTACAAAAGATATACCCGCGCTCTAACAAATATAAGTGAAGCAAAAGAGCATTTTACAAATGGCGATTTTCTATGTAAAGAGAAACAGGCAATCCAAACTTCAAATGATATAAGTGAAGCACATGAAGCATTCTATGAAGCCATACTCAAAAGATTTAAGTGAAGTGCAATGAGAATTCTATAAATCAACCAAGGACTATCTCATACCAGCATGGTGCATAAAATAAAAGTGAAAAGTAAAGCAAAAAGATGCTCCAAGATTGCACATATCGCATGAATGAAACGAATCCGAAAACATACCGATACTTGTTGAAGAAAGAGGGGATGCCTTCCGGGGCATCCCCAAGCTTAGACGCTTGAGTCTCCTTGAATATTTACTTGGGGTGCCTTGGTCATCCCCAAGCTTGATCTCTTGCCTCTCTTCCTTCTTCTCACATCGAGACCTTCTCGATCATCGAACACTTCATCCACACAAAACTTCAACAGAAAACTCGGTAAGATCCGTTAGTATAATAAAGCAAATCACTACTCTAAATACTGTTGCAAAGCAATTCATATTTTGTTTTTGCATTTTGTCTACTGTAGTATAACTTTTCCATGGCTTAATCCACTGATATAAATCGTTAGTTTCATCAAAACAAGCAAACTATGCATCAAAAACGGAATCTGTCTAAAACAGAACAGTCTGTAACAATCTGAACATTCACCATACTTCTGATACTTAAAAAATTCTACAAAAATTAGGAGAAATAAAAAATTTGTATAGAAATACAGTGCAAAAAGAATCAGAATCATTTGACATTCCAGTAAAAAATGTAAAATTTTGCACTACAGACAAAGTTTCTGTCCTGCACCGTACAAACCAACAAGCATCTAAAACATCCTAAAGGCAAACCTTGGCACATTATTTTTATTTTTAATCCTTATAAAAGCACACAACAGAAATAAATGACTCTCTAAAACTTCCGGGTTGTCTCCCTGGTAGCGCTTTTTTTAAAGCCATTAAGCTAGGCATATAGTGCTCAAGTAATGGATCCACCCGGATCCCAAGGTATATCAAAGCCAATTTTAATTAAGAATGATTTGGCATTTAGTAGTGAGCACAAAGTAACATAAATCAAGTAATGACGAAGTCTAACTCTCTTTCTATGCATCGGCATGTCATAAAATAACAATTCATGCACACATAGTAAATGCCAATGCATAGGATAAACAGTTTCTTGCAATTTTATCGTATTGGAAACATAGAGATGTGGAGATATAGTTCCTCTCCCATAATAATTGCAAGTAGGATCAGAAAGCACATGCATATTATATTCATCAAAATCATCATGTGTAATTGTACAACGCAACCCATCAATATAATCCTTAATAAGTGCAAACTTCTCCGATATAGTGTAGTCGGGAGAATTCAAAAAGATAATAGGACTATCATGTGTGGGTGCAATAGCAACAATTTCATGTTTAACATAAGGAACTATAGCAAGTTCATCTCCATAAGCATAATTCATATTGGTATCTTGGCCACAAGCATAGCAAGCATCATCAAAAAGGGATATTTCAAGAGAATCAACGGGATCATAACAATCATCATAGCAATCATCCTTCGGTAAGCACGAAGGGAAATTAAACAATGTATGAGTTGAAGAGTTACTCTCATTAGAAGGTGGGCACGGGTAGCTAAACCGCTCTTCCTCCTTTTGTTCTTCGCTCTCCTCCTCATCTTTTTCATCCAATGAGCTCACAGTTTCATCAATTTCTTCTTCCATAGACTCCTACAAAATATTAGTCTCTTCTTGGACAGCGGAGTAGTCCTCGATATATGGTTCAACATAGGCATTAGAAGCATAATCATCATAGCAATATTTAAGTATGGCAAAATCTTCAGATTTGTAAAGAGTAGCATCATACTTTTCAATCAAAGAAGCAATTTCGTAAGCACCCTTAAAAGCAACAAATTCTTCAATTTGTTGAACATCATAGTAATTATAAACACCCTTAGCATACGAAGATACGATTCCATTATCACTAAACTCACATTGATAGGGAAGGTGTTTCTTAGGGTTTTCAGATCAACAAGTAAAATCATATATTTCACATAAATTCCAAGCATAACATTGCAAACGATGAATTTGACCCAGTAAAAGTTTCCCTTTTTCAGATATACTACGTCGCACATAACAAGCATGCTCATCTAAAGATTTGCCCTCAACTAAGCTAGTTGGGATTTCAGCATGAGCACATAGGGATCGAAAATGATCCAAGTAATAAGCTTCAGGAGTGTGATAGATTTTGAGTGGTTCTTCAACCATTGGTTCAGTAGGTACAACTACTTTTTTTGGTATTTTGTGTTTCCTACCCATAACTAAGGATAGAAAACAACTAAGAACAGCAAATAAAAATTACTTAGTGATAAAGGAAACAAGCACACACGAGAATATTCACCCCACGCTATGACTCCCCGGCAACGGCGCCAGAAAAAGGTCTTGATAACCCACAAGTATAGGGGATCGCAACAGTTTTCGATAAGTAAGAGTGTCAAACCCAACGAGGAGCTAAAGGCAGAATAAATATTTCCTCAAGTTCTATCGACCACCGATACAACTCTACCCACGCTTGACGTTCACTTTACCTAGAACAAGTATGAAACTAGAAGTATTTTGTAGGTGTTGTTGGATAGGGTTGCAAGGTAATAAAGAGCATGTAAATAAAAAGTAGGGGATGTTTAGATAAGGACACAACTAAGTTAGTTTTAGTAAAGAGCTTTTTGTTACAAGAAAGTTATTTGTCCCTAGGCAATCGATAACTAGACCGGTAATCATTATTGCAATTTTATTTGAGGGAGAGGCATAAGCTAACATACTTTATCTACTTGGATCATATGCACTTATGATTGGAACTCTAGCAAGCCTCCGCAACTACTAAAGATCATTAAGGTAAAACCCAACCATAGCATTAAAGCATCAAGTCCTCTTTATCCCATACGCAACAACCCCCTTACTCGGGTTTGTGCTTCAGTCACTCATGCAACCCACTATAACGAATCATGAACGTATTGCAACACCCTACAGCGGGGATCCCTCACGCTTGCGCGACACGGAGAGCACCATAGGACACACCAATAATAAAACATGCAACTCAAACCAATCTTGATCATCAAATAGCCCATAGGACAAAACGGATCTACTCAAACATCATAGGATAGCCATACATCATTGGGAAATAATATATAGCGTTGAGCACCATGTTTAAGTAGATATTACAGCGGGTAAAAGAGGGTTACACCGCTGCATAGAGGGGGGAAGAGTTGGTAATGATGGCGGTGAAGTTGTTGGTGAAGATTGCGGATGATGATGGCCACGACAGCGTTCCGGCGCCACCGAAAGAGAAGGGGAGAGGGGGCCCCTTCGTCTTCTTCTTCCTTGACCTCCTCCCTAGATGGGAGAAGGGTTTCCCCTCTGGTCCTTGGCCTCCATGGTGTGGGAGGGGCGAGAGTTTCTCCGAGATTGGATCTGTCTCTCTGTCTCTCTCTGTTTCTACATTCCCAGATTCTACCCTTTCACCGTTTCTTATATTCCTAGAGATCCGTAACTCCGATTGGGCTAAAATTTTAACACGATCTCTATCCGGATATTAGCTTTCTTGCGGCGAAAGAAGGGCATCAACCACCTTATGGGGTGGCCACAAGAGTCAGGGGCGTGCCCCCTGCCTCGTGCCTCCCTCGGGCACCGTCTCACGTGGATTTTTCTTCCCAAAAATCATATATATTCCAAAAAATCTCCGTTAGTTTTTATCCCATTTGGACTCTGTTTGATATGGATATTCTGTGAAACAAAAAACATGCAACAAACAGGAACTGGCACTGGGCACTGGATCAATATGTTATTCCCAAAAATAGTATAAAAATTGCCAAAAGTATATGAAAGTTGTAGAATATTGGCATGCAACAATCAAAAATTATAGATATGACGGAGACGTATCAGGTAGCGTACCTTATAAGCTTCCCCCCTTAAAGACTTACTAGGGAAGATTCGGTGCCTTATGTCAGAAGCATCTTGCAGTATCTTGTTGAAGAAGACTAAATATCTTGCACGAGAAACCATGCATACCTTGTTGATGCAGACATGGGAATCTTGCCTTGTACGCCTCACTGATAAATTGTGGATAAGGACCGGACTGATTTTCTTTGTGAATGGAATAAAGTATATATATATATATATATTCTTGTCATTCTAGCAGCTGATTACTTGTATGACAAGAATTCTCTGACTGTCCTTGCTGAATTCATTGCATATTTGGACCGACTTCTGGGTGTCATCCAATTTTGTTTTCCTGCTGGTTTAATCATTGCTGCAATAAAGATGTATCTCTGACGGTTACTTTTTACTAAAAGTCTGAGCAGAATATAACTTGTATTCAGACCGGAGTCTGCAATACAATGTTGTCAGCTGAAAATCTCATTGCCTTTAACTGAGTTCCTTGGTGTATATCTTTACTTCTCATGGCTTCTTCTAGTCGGTGGCGGTTGATGAGCAATTTTCCATAAGGGGGTAACACCGAAGATTCCAAATAAAGAAGCGCGAGAAAATGATTCATTGCAACAAAGCACACTGCAAACAAGCTACAAAACTACCCCACACAGGCACACACAAGCATGATACTACAGCAGATGCACATGCACTACACGAAGGACTACACCCTACACTTGAGAAAACGCTCGGGAACTGACGAAGAAGCTAAGGGAGTAGCGAGTGGAACTGCTGACTCCGAAACTCCTGATGGATGAGGTGGAGGGGTTGGAGAAGCTGGCGGAGACTGGGGTAGGGAAGCACCAAGCAATCTCCTGGCTCGAATGGCATCTTGGACTAATTAGGAAATAAGAAGACACTCGGCCGTCATATAATGGTACATGGCGAGGATAGCCGGGTCATCTTGAGGATTTACAGAGGGGAACTTGATCCGCTTCGGATTCTTGACGATGGTGGGATAGTATTGATAAGCACAGTTCTCTTACACCATGCTCTCTTGATGACGAAGGCCGGTGATTCCTGCCATTGCAGCAAGCTGAACAGCATGCTCGGGAGTAGCACGGTAACCACCATGGAAACTGTAGGTGCGCTTACCAACAGGAATCGAGGCTGACAGATGAACATGAGCAACATACTCCAGGATTCTTCCTCCGGCAGAGAACTAGAATACTTGATAATGAGGTGGATCTACATGGGGATAAATGCTAAGCCACATGTCACTAAGGAGGGCAGCAAAGTTGGGAGGTGCAGGAGTGGGACTGAACGCAATAGGAACAGCACCGGGAGCTCTTGGGAGGGCACTGAACTCATGGAAGCTCACTGCCATCTATGCACGGAACAAGGGTTAGGGGTAACCGAATAAGACTATATGGAGCGAACAAATGCAACAACCAAATGCAGTAAGCAAGGGCAACAACCACATCCTATACTACCGTTTTCTAATGTTCCAGCGGACTAGGGCGCTCTACAGCCAGACCTTCTCTGATACCAAGCCCTGTGGCACCCCGGCTCAGAGAAACCAGAACGCCCCATATTCCAGCCCAGAGATCAAGGTGAAGTCTTCTGGAATACAACACTTGTCGGGTGGTAGGTGCGACATATGCCAACGGGTGGCTTATCATTGTGGGAGCCAGTAAGACGTCGCCGGTGCCTGGAAGCGGGATGAGGCGCAGACATGCACGCCGGTGAATCTTACCCAGCTTCGGGGCTCTCCGTGGAGATAACACCCCTACTGCTGCTCTGCGGGGTCTCTGCATGGTCACTAGATGAGCAAGTAGCTACACGGTGCTCCTTGAGCTGTTTGGCGAGAGGAGGAAGAAGGGCACGGCTTGCTCTCTTCTCCTCCCTATGTGGTGTCTGAGACTAGCAGGGATTGATCTCTCTTTGCATGGATGCCCTGGGGGGTTTATATAGGCCTACCCCCCGGGGGTACAATGGTAATCCGGCTGGGCGCGGGGCCCAGCCGTCTGTATCTACGCTCTCCGGCTTCTGCACTGGCTGCTGGGGCCCGCCGGCTAGTGGGTCCCGCCGGCTGCCGGCTCCTTGGTCGACAGGCAGGCCCCACTGTCAGGGCCTTGTCGGCGGCTGGTTACTGTTGCTCAATCTTGGTGGCGAGGGCTTCACTGAAGTGGGCGTGGCTACAGTGCCGCCGCCCGGTCGGCGATCACTGTAGCCCCACCGCGTCTTGTCTCCTTAATGGGGCGTCTTCTTCGAGGGAGGTGGCAAGACAGCTATGGGGAGCCGGCTCTATCTTGGGCCGACTGGGGGAGGTCTGGCCGCCTTCGGGTGTCTCTCTGCCCGAAGGGGCCCACCGCCCGTGGGTCGTACTGGTAGCCCGTCGTGGATGACATCAGGGTCAACGTGGCAACAGTGCTGCGTCGGACGGGTCATGGCCACCCGTACGGCGCACTGTGCCAGGCGTGCTCCGGGATTCGGGGGTGGCAGGCTTCACTGCAGCCACGCCCTGTCACATCGCCGTTATGTGGATGCAGACTTCGAGGGTACGATCTTGACCGCTTTATGGGAGCCGGCTTCTTGGAGTCGGCCTTCTCGCGGCCGGCTTCTCTTCATGAGGGCTGAAGTCGGGCCGCCTTCCGATAGTCGGCAAGGGGAAGGCGGCCCTGTGTCTTGGATTCTTGAGGGCCGAATCGGCTCGTAATTTTTTCAGAAGGGCCAGGGGGAGCCGGCTAGGCTACCCATGGTTATTTACTCCGACAGTAGTCCCCGAAGCTGATCGAGCTTCGAGGCTGCCAAAGGGACGAGAAGCTAGGTCAGCTTCCTATCCTGAGGGGCCGGCTTTGCTCGTGCGCGCCGTCTTCGGAAAAGCTCCGTTTCTCGTAGGCGGGAATGCGGGCCACGTGGCGAGGAAATCCTGCCAACGCACGTGCGTGACGGGACGCCGCCGCAGGCCCGGGCCCACCACTCACAGGCCTTGATCCGAGCGTGGATCTTCTGCGGCCCATATGGACCGCTCGCCTTCCCGCGGTGGTTTTATTCTGCCATCAAGGCACAATAATCGCGGGACGTGGGGGAGTGGGCGCAGTTGATCCCCACGTTCCCCCACGCCACGCCTCCTCGGCTCCGCCGCGCGGTCTATAAGTAGGAGGAGGAGGGGGAGCGGCAGAGGCTCGCGCGCTCTCCCTCACTCCGCCCCTTCTCGCCCTCCTTCTTCTTCTCTTCGCCGCAGCAACTCCTTGCCGCGCCATTCCGCCGTTGCTTCGTCTTGCTCCCCGCCGCAGCAATCCTTTGCCACGCCGTTTCACCGTCGCTTCGTCTTGCTCCCTGCCGCATTGCTCCCATGGCGCTGTCGAGCTCGTGGGATGGCTCCAATGTCCACGAGGACCACGTCGAGTTCCTCCGCCGGATGCGGCGTCTGCCCGGCGAGAACCTTGTGCGGGTTCGTCAAGCGCTGGCGGGGGAGATTTCACCGGCACCGGAGGAGGGCGAGCGGGTGATCTTCCGCTCGCACTGCCTACGCGGCTTCGGCCTCCCGGCGAGCGGATTCCTTCGAGCCTTCCTCGAGTTCTACCACCTCCAGCCGCATCACCTCACACCCAATGCGGTGATGCTGCTGTCGGCCTTCGTCACCCTGTGCAAGGGTTTTCTTGGAGTTCTCCCCACGCTTGAGCTCTGGGGGGAGTTCTTCCAAAGCAAGCTCGGCACCGTCGTTGCGGGCGTGCCCGCCCCCTGCGGAGCCTTCATTGCCATGAGGCGGGCGAGCGAGAACAATCCGTTCCCGTCCATTCCACTGATCCAGTCGGTGAAGCTTTGGCAGAAGTCTTATTTCTACGTGAAGAACGTCGCCCAGGAAGGCGACTACGTCAACCTGCCGGCTTACGTAGCCGGCCCGCCAGCTGAGAGGCAGCCTTCGTGGAGCTACCGGGCCAGGTCGCTGTCTCAGGCCGGGAACGCAGCTGTCTCCCGGCTTCGGGTGATGATCCAGTCGGAGGGCCTGACTGGAGCCGACTTGGTGGCCGCCTTCGTGGAGCGCCGGGTTCTTCCGCTCCAAGGCCGGCCTCACATGATCTGCCAAATGAGCGGCCGCTTCGACCCGTGCCGGCTGAGCACCAGGGAGATGCCTCACGCAGAGGTGTCTTACATGGTGAATTATATCTCCAACTGCAAGCTCTCCGAGGATTGGTGATACGGCAAGGAGCCGTATTCCCGCGCCAACCCTCCGCCTGCCGTAAGTTCTTTCTTCTTTTCTTCCTTTTCTGTAGCCGGCCTCATGATAGCCGACTCTTGATCAATTGGTCTGCCTTTTGTAGAACCCTCTTCTCCCGTCAACAGCCGGGGCCGCGGGGGTAGAGCACCAGCTCCTCCCTGACCGCACGGTGGACGACACCGACGATCCGGACCTGGGAGCGGCCGCCATGGAAGACGCCATCGTGGGGGAAGGCGACGAGGCCGAAGGCGCGGGACTCGAGGCCAGCTTCGAGGACTGGCCGGATGACGACGAGGTCGAAGTCGCCCCGCACCGCCAGCCGGCACCCTATCATCAAGGCGCGGGCTCGTCTGCCGTGCCGGCTGCCCGTGGCGGCGCGCAGAAGCGCCGGGCCGCGTCGACCTTCTTCAGCAGTCGGCCAAAAAAATCCAAGGCCTCCACAGCGGCGACCAAGCGGGATGAGGCGGCCGCGAAGGCGGCCCGCTTCTGCAAGGCGGTGAAGCAGCCGCAGGCGATCTCTGCGTAAGTCGTCGAATGTCTTGCATATATATTTTTTGTCTTCTTCATCCGAAACTCTTCTAAACCTTTCTTTTCTTGCCGTACATGGCGCCGCTTTCTCTCGAGCGAGGTCCTGGCGGCTCCGTAGTCGGGCCGACTGGAGGGTCCTCAAGCTCCCGTCGCGTGGATCCCCGCGCCGACCTTAAGGAGGCCACGGAGCGGAACGCGCGGGAGGAGCGGGAGGCGGCGGAGCGAAGGACCGCCCAGGCGACAAAGGAGCAGGCCGACGCGGCGGCCAAGGCCCGGGCGAAGGCGGCAGCCGCGTAGACGGAGGCGGAGGCCTCGCACAACCGGCCTTCGCTGCTCGTTGTTCCCCTCCGCGCCGTGGCCCCCGACGTTCCCGTGCCCCCATCGGAGGAGGTCAACCAAGGCCCGCCGGTGATGGAGAGGTGGGAGGACCCCGTGATCTTCGTGGAGGAGGCGTCACAGACGGCGCCGACTGGAGCGGGACAAAGCGGCCAATCAGCTATGGCACCGGAGTAGCCGTCCAGGGGCGAGCCGGCGGCAGGGGCCGGCCTCGAGGTGCAGCCGGCATTGCACCGGCGCGCACGGGGTGGCGCCTCCGCGCCGGAACCGCACCGAGCAGCGGGCGCCAGCCAGACGGCGGAGGCCCTGGAGGCGGTCAGCGTCAGCGCGTCCGAGTGGACTCCCAGCGGGGGGACGGGCGAGCTGAACGCGGCGGCCCAGGAGGTCCGGAACCGGCTTCAAGCTCAGGCCGCCTCGCTGCAGCGATACACTCAAGAGTTTCTCTCGACGTGGGCCATCATTCGGGTGAGTCTTCTGTTCTTGGTTATTTTTCTCTTTCGGTTTCTTCCGTGGGGGCGCGTCAGCGCACCCACTGGGTGTAGTCCCTGAGTTCCAAGCTGGCTGCTACGCAGGCGGCTTGGAACTTACTAGGTTCTAACAACGTAACTTATCCTTGCCTCCTGTATAATCTTCCAGGAGTATCATAACCTTCACGCGGCCGCCTTCAACTCCCAGGCTCAGGAGCTGGGCCGGAGAACTGAGGACCGGACCAGCAGCTAGAGTGCGTGTTTGTCTCATTCATCTCCTGTGGGGGCGTGTCAGCGCACCCACTGGGTGCAGTCCCCGAGATTCGGGCCGACTGCTGAGCAGCCGGGTCGGATCTTCCTTGACGACTTCCCCTTATTAACTTTTCCTTTGTCTTCATGCTTGCAGGAGCCAATGTCGACTTGAGGGAGCAGCTCAGCGGGGCCCAGGCCGCCCTTCGTGCCAAGGAAGCTGAGTACAGCGCCTTGGTCCTAGAGCATGACTGCCTGGTCAAGAAGTTGGCCGACCAGGAGGAGAGCCACAAGGTGGCCCTGAAGAAGGCGCAGGGCAACGAGGATGCCCTGAAGGCCGAGTTCGAGACCGAAGCAGCGGGCTGGGCTGAAGCGAAGCAGGCGCTGAGCGAGGGCTTCAGCCGTATCGAGGATCTGATCGACAGTAAGCCGCCTTCTTCACTCCCTGCTTGCCCTTTGATCCCTGATTTGTGTTCTGACTTGTGCTGCTTTTTGTTCTCTGTGCAGACTACTTTCCTGGCTACTTCGTCTTCGCCACCCAATCCATCGAGGCCCATCGTGAGGTACGCCGGCAAGCGAGCGCTGAAATCGCGTCGGACGCGAGCCGGACGCTTGAGGAGCAGCTCTTCGCGGTCCAAGCTCGGCTGCAGCCGGCTCACCGTATGCTCCGCCACCTCCAGCGTGCCGGGGCGCAGGTGTTGGCCGCCCTCTGGCCAAGCGAGACGATTCCCCGCACCCCGAGTCGGACTGCCGACTGGCTGGAGGTGGCGGTTGACCGCTTCGAGGCCTCGAAGGCGTCGGCAGCCCGGCTTGGAGCTGGGCGGGCGCTGGAGTTCGTTCGAGCCTGGTATCCAGGGCTGAACCGGGACCAGCTGCGCACCTGGCGGCTGGAGACCGACGAAGAGTTGGAGGAGGTGCGGCCGGCTATCGCTCAGCATGCTTCGACGATCGCCGAGTGTACTGACATCAGCGTCTTCGCTCCTGAGATCAATGACGACGGCGTTGCCCAGCCAGAGGAGTGGTTTGGGCTGGACCCGGCAGCGGGTGAAGACTCAGTAGAGGAGATCGCCTCTAGTGATGAAGGCGAAGACGACGAAAGAGAGGACGGCGAAGACGTTGAGCCGACTGGTGAAGCAGGCAGCCAACCTCAGCCTGATCGTGCCTCCGGCAACAAGGCGCGTGCTAGCGCGCCCTCTGTGGGAGGCGGTGATCATGCCGAGGTTCGCCAGCCGGCCACTCCTCCAGCCGGCACTGCTGTCTCCACCAACCTGCCCGACTCGCCAGTCGCTCCCTTGGCTTAGTCTGTCGTCCTTGTTTTTTCCTGCTTGTTGCCTTTTGAACAACTTTATTAATCTTGCGCAGTTCCACCCACTGGGGGTGTATTCAAACTATGTTGAATGCTGGCCTTTTGAAGGTCTTTTATGTAAATATTATTGCGTGTTTGGTTTCCATTCATGTATGCTTTTTATCCTTAGGCTGTTTCCTTTGCTGCCTTCCACTTCTGGGAAGGCAAGTACTCGAGCTTTCTTAGATTGGAGCGAGGTGAATGGAAGCCGGTCGGCCGGCTACTCTGGCAGCCGGTCGGCGGTGGGAGAAAAATCGGCTTTTGTTATATTAGTCCGTTAGTCCCTAGCCGTTTTTCGTGTGGGCACCCGTTCCTGCCCTTAACTCTTGCCAGCCGGACAGCCGGTTCTTCGAACTGCGACTTTTGGCAAGAGAAGGCTTGGGAGCCGGCACACTACTTGTCTGACTGCGGGTAGGACTTCTAATATAACTCCAGGCGGCCAGTCCCCGGGCCGACTAGTCGAACCCGGTGCCGGACGGAAAAAAAGTGAATGCAATGACAAGGCCATAAGCATGATACATTTCATTCATAAACAAAAGATGGTAGTCCCCGAGCTCTCCTCGGGGGCCTATTGTCTCGTACTTAGTACAGAAAGTTAGCGTGATACATACTGCATTTCAACTGTAAAACCTTCAGAGGAGGTTGGCGTTCCATGGTCGTTCCGACTCCTTGCCGGAGTCGTCTCTCTTTCGTGCCTTCGGCTTCTGCGCATCGATCAGGTAGTAGGAGTCGTTGCCTAAGGCTCTGCTGATGACGAAGGGGCCCTCCTGTTGGGGAACGTTGCAGAAAACAAAAATTTTCCTACTCGTTTCACCAAGATCATCTAGGAGTTCATCTAGCAACGAGTGATTAGATGCATCTACATACCTTTGTAGATCGCGCACGGAAGCGTTCAAAAGAACGGTGATGATGTAGTCGTACTCGACGTGATCCAAATCACCGATGACCAGCGCCGAACGGACGGCACCTCCGCGTTCAACACACGTACGGGACAGGAGACGTCTCCTCCTTCTTGATCCAGCAAGGGGAAAGGAGAGGTTGATGAAGATCCAGCAGCACGACGGCGTGGTGGTGGATGCAGGGCGTCACAGCAGCAGGGCTTCGCCGAGACTACGAGGGAGAGACGTAACAGGGGGAGGTGGAGGCGCCAGGGGCTGGTGTGAAATCCCTCCTCTCCCCCCACTATATATAGGGGTGCCAAGGGGGGGCGCCGGCCCTAGTAGATGGCATCTACTAGGGGGGGCGGCGGCCAAGGGGAGGTTTCCCTCCCCCCCAAGGCACCTAGGGGTGCCTTCCACCACATGGACTCTTCCATGGTGGAAACCCTAGGCGCGTGGTCCTATAGGGGCTGGTGCCCTTGGCCCATCTAGGCCAAGGCGCACCCCCTACAGCCCATGTGCCCCCCCGGGACAGGTGGCCCCACCCGGTGGACCCCCGGGACCCTTCCGGTGGTCCCGGTACAATACCGATGACCCCGAAACTTGTCCCGATGGCCGAAATAGCACTTCCTATATATAATTCTTTACCTCCGGACCATTCCAGAACTCCTCGTGACGTCCGAGATCTCATCTGGGACTCCGAACAACATTCGGGTTACTGCATATACATATCCCTACAACCCTAGCGTCACCGAACCTTAAGTGTGTAGACCCTACGGGTTCGGGAGACATGTAGACATGACCGAGATTGCTCTCCGGTCAATAACCAACAGCGGGATCTGGATACCCATGTTGGCTCCCACATGCTCCTCGATGATCTCATCGGATGAACCACGATGTCGAGGATTCAAGCAACCCCGTATACAATTCCCTTTGTCAATCGGTATGTTACTTGCCCGAGATCTGATCGTCGGTATCCCAATACCTCGTTCAATCTCGTTACCGGCAAGTCACTTTACTCGTACCGTAATGCATGATCCCGTGACCAGACACTTGATCACTTTGAGCTCATTATGATGATGCATTACCGAGTGGGCCCAGTGATACCTCTCCGTCATACGGAGTGACAAATCCCAGTCTTGATCCGTGTCAACCCAACAGACACTTTCGGAGATACCCGTAGTATACCTTTATAGTCACCCAGTTACGTTGTGATGTTTGGTATACCCAAAGCACTCCTACGGTATCCGGGAGTTACATGATCTCATGGTCTAAGGAAAAGATACTTGACATTGGAAAACTCTAGCAAACGAACTATACGATCTTATGCTATGTTTAGGATTGGGTCTTGTCCATCACATCATTCTCCTAATGATGTGATCTCGTTATCAATGACATCCAATGTCCATAGTCAGGAAACCATGACTATCTGTTGATCAACGAGCTAGTCAACTAGAGGCTTACTAGGGACATGTTGGTGTCTATTATTCACACATGTATTACTATTTCCGGATAACACAATTATAGCATGAATAAAGACAATTATCATGAATAAGGAAATATAATAATAATGCTTTTATTATTGCCTCTAGGGCATATTTCCAACAGTCTCCCACTTGCACTAGAGTCAATAATCTAGTTACATTGTGATGAATCGAACACCCATGGAATTCTGGTGTTGATCATGTTTTGCTCTAGGGAGAGGTTTAGTCAACGGATCTGCTACATTCAGGTCCGTATGTACTTTACAAATATCTATGTCTCCATCTTGAACATTTTCACGAATGGAGTTGAAGCGACGCTTGATGTGCCTTGTCTTCTTGTGAAACCTGGGCTCCTTGGCAAGTGCAATAGCTCCAGTGTTGTCACAGAAGAGCTTGATCGGCCCCGACGCATTGGGTATGACTCCTAGGTCGGTGATGAACTCCTTCACCCAAATTGCTTCATGCGCTGCCTCCGAGGCTGCCATGTACTCCGCTTCACATGTAGATCCCGCCACGACGCTCTGCTTGCAACTGCACCAGCTTACTGCCCCACCATTCAAAATATACACGTATCCGGTTTGTGACTTAGAGTCATCCAGATCTGTGTCGAAGCTAGCGTCGACGTAACCTTTACGACGAGCTCTTCGTCACCTCCATAAACGAGAAACATTTCCTTAGTCCTTTTCAGGTACTTCAGGATATTCTTGACCGCTGTCCAGTGTTCCTTGCCGGGATTACTTTGGTACCTTCCTACCAAACTCACGGCAAGGTTTACATCAGGTCTGGTACACAGCATGGCATACATAATAGAACCTATGGCTGAGGCATAGGGGATGACACTCATCTCTTCTATATCTTCTGCCGTGGTCGGACATTGAGCTGAGCTCAATTTCACACCTTGCAACACAGGTAAGAACCCCTTCTTAGACTGATCCATATTGAACTTCTTCAATATCTTATCAAGGTATGTGCTTTGTGAAAGACCTATGAGGCGTCTTGATCTATCTCTGTAGATCTTGATGCCTAATATATAAGCAGCTTCTCCAAGGTCCTTCATTGAAAAACTCTTATTCAAGTAGGCCTTTATGCTGTCCAAGAGTTCTATATCATTTCCCATCAAAAGTATGTCATCTACATATAATATGAGAAATGCTACAGAGCTCCCACTCACTTTCTTGTAAACGCAGGCTTCTCCATAAGTCTGGTAACCAACGCTTTGATCATCTCATCAAAGCGAATGTTCCAACTCCGAGATGCTTGCACCAGCCCATAAATCGAGCGTTGGAGCTTGCACACCTTGTCAGCATTCTTAGGATCGACAAAACCTTCCGGCTGCATCATATACAATTCTTCCTTAAGGAAACCATTAAGGAATGCCGTTTTGACGTCCATTTGCCATATTTCATAATCATAGAATGCGGCAATCGCTAACATGATTCGGACGGACTTCAGCTTCGCTACCGGTGAGAAAGTCTCATCGTAGTCAACCCCTTGAACTTGTCGATAACCCTTAGCGACAAGCCGAGCTTTATAGATGGTCACATTACCATCCGCGTCTGTCTTCTTCTTAAAGATCCATTTATTTTCTATGGCTCGCCGCTCAACGGGCAAGTCAGTCAAAGTCCATACTTCGTTTTCATACATGGATCCTATCTCGGATTTCATGGCTTCTAGCCATTTGTCGGAATCCGGGCCCGCCATCGCTTCTTCATAGTTCGAAGGTTCACCGTTGTCTAACAACATGATTTCCAAGACAGGGTTGCCGTACCACTCTGGTGCGGAACGTGTCCTTGTGGACCTTCGAATTTCAGTAGGAGCTTGATCAGAAGTATCTTGATCATCATCATTAACTTCCTCTCTAGTCGGTGCAGGCACCTCAGGAACATTTTCTTGAGTTGCGCCATTTTACCGGTTCAAGAGGTAATACTTCATCAAGTTCTACTTTCCTCCCACTTACTTCTTTCGAGAGAAACTCTTTCTCTAGAAAGGACCCATTCTTGGCAACAAAGATCTTGCCTTCGGATCTGAGGTAGAAGGTATACCCAATAGTTTCTTTAGGGTATCCTATGAAGACGCATTTTTCCGATTGGGTTCGAGCTTTTCAGGTTGAAGTTTCTTGACATAAGCATCGCATCCCCAAACTTTTAGAAACGACAGCTTAGGTTTCTTCCCAAACCATAATTCAAACGGTGTCGTCTCAACGGATTTCGACGGAGCCCTATTTAAAGTGAATGCGGCAGTCTCTAAAGCATAGCCCCAAAAAGATAGCGGTAAATCGGTAAGAGACATCATAGATCGCACCATATCTAATAGAGTGCGATTACGACGTTCGGACACACCATTACGCTGAGGTGTTCCAGGCGGCATGAGTTGTGAAACTATTCCACATTTTCTTAAGTGTGTGCCAAACTCGTGACTCAAGTATTCTCCTCCACGATCTGATCGCAGGAACTTGATTTTCCTGTCACGTTGATTCTCAACCTCACTCTGAAATTCCTTGAACTTTTCAAAGGTCTCAGACTTGTGTTTCATTAAGTAGACATACCCATATCTACTAAAGTCATCAGTGAGGGTGAGAACATAACGATAGCCACCGCGAGCCTCAACACTCATTGGACCGCACACATCAGTATGTATGATTTCCAATAAGTTGGTTGCTCGCTCCATTGTTCCTGAGAACGGAGTCTTGGTCATTTTACCCATGAGGCATGGTTCGCACGTGTCAAATGATTCGTAATCGAGAGACTCTAAAAGTCCATCAGCATGGAGCTTCTTCATGCGTTTGACACCTATGTGACCAAGGCGGCAGTGCCACAAGTATGTGGGACTATCATTATCAACCTTACATCTTTTGGTACTCACACTATGAATATGTGTAGCATTACGCTCGAGATTCATTAAGAATAAACCATTCACCATCGGAGCATGACCATAAAACATATCTCTCATATAAATAGAACAACCATTATTCTCGGATTTAAATGAGTAGCCATCTCGAATTAAACGAGATCCTGATACAATGTTCATGCTCAAACTTGGCACTAAATAACAATTATTGAGGTTAAAACTAATCCCGTAGGTAAATGAAGAGGCAGCGTGCCGACGGCGATCACATCGACCTTGGAACCATTCCCGACGCGCATCGTCACCTCGTCCTTCGCCAGTCTCCGCTTATTCCGCAGCTCCTGCTTTGAGTTACAAATGTGAGCAACTGCACCGGTATCAAATACCCAGGAGCTACTACGAGTACTGGTAAGGTACACATCAATTACATGTATATCACATATACCTTTCGTTTTGCCGGCCTTCTTGTCCGCTAAGTATTTGGGGCAGTTCCGCTTCCAGTGACCACTTTCCTTGCAATAAAAGCACTCAGTCTCGGGCTTGGGTCCATTCTTTGGCTTCTTCCCGACAGCTTGCTTGCCGGGCGCGGCAACTCCCTTGCCGTCCTTCTTGAAGTTCTTCTTACCCTTGCCCTTTTTGAACTTAGTGGTTTTATTCACCATCAACACTTGATGTTCCTTTTTGACTTCTACCTCTGCTGATTTCAGCATTGCAAATACTTCAGGAATGGTCTTTTCCATCCCCTGCATATTGAAGTTCATCACAAAGCTCTTGTAGCTCGGTGGAAGCGACTGAAGGATTCTGTCAATGACCGCGTCATCTGGGAGATTAACTCCCAGCTGAGTCAAGCGGTTATGTAACCCAGACATAGTGAGTATGTGCTCACTGACAGAACTATTTTCCTCCATCTTACAGCTGAAGAATTTGTCGGAGACTTCATATCTCTTGACCCGGGCATGAGCTTGGAAAACCATTTTCAGCTCTTCGAACATCTCATATGCTCCGTGTCTCTCAAAACGCTTTTGGAGCCCCGGCTCTAAGCTGTAAAGCATGCCGCACTGAACGAGGGAGTAGTCATC
Organism: Triticum aestivum; assembly: GCF_018294505.1. NCBI lineage: Eukaryota > Viridiplantae > Streptophyta > Magnoliopsida > Poales > Poaceae > Triticum > Triticum aestivum. The sequence goes on from NC_057794.1 coordinate 167,073,685, forward strand.
GGTACGTGCCTGCCAAGCGTTCATAACGTCTTGTTCTGCAGGGAGAACAGGTGCGTCACCTAGCGGTGCTTGTAGGACATAATCTTTCTTGGCAGCTATGAGGATAATCCTCAGGTTCCGGACCCAGTCCGTGTAGTTGCTGCCATCGTCTTTCAGCTTGGTTTTCTCTAGGAACGCGTTGAAGTTGAGGACTACGTTGGCCATTTGATCTACAAGACATATTGTAAAATATTTAGACTAAGTTCATGATAATTAAGTTCATCTAATCAAATTATTCAATGAACTCCCACTTAGATAGACATCCCTCCTGTAATCTAAGTATAACATGATCCGAGTTAACTAGGCCGTGTCCGATCATCACGTGAGACGGACTAGTCAACATCGGTGAACATCTTCATGTTGATCGTATCTTCTATACGACTCATGCTCGACCTTTCGGTCTTCTGTGTTCCGAGGCCATGTCTGTACATGCTAGGCTCGTCAAGTCAACCTAAGTGTTTGCATGTGTAAATCTGTCTTACACCCGTTGTATGTGAACGTTAGAATCTATCACACCCGATCATCACGTGGTGCTTCGAAACAACGAACTGTCGCAACGGTGCACAGTTAGGGGGAACACTTTCTTGAAATTATTATGAGGGATCATCTTATTTACTACCGTCGTTCTAAGTAAACAAGATGCAAAAACATGATAAACATCACATGCAATCAAATAATAATAGTGACATGATATGGCCAATATCACATAGCTCCTTTGATCTCCATCTTGGGGCTCCATGATCATCTTGTCACCGGCATGACACCATGATCTCCATCATCATGATCTCCATCATCGTGTCTCCATGAAGTTGCTCGCCAACTATTACTTCTACTACTATGGCTAACGCGTTTAGCAATAAAGTAAAGTAATTTACATGGCGTTTCTCAATGACACGCAGGTCATACAAAAAATAAAGACAACTCCTATGGCTCCTGCCGGTTGTCATACTCATCGACATGCAAGTCGTGATTCCTATTACAATAGCATGAACATCTCATACATCACATATAGATCATTCATCATTCATCACAACTTTGGCCATATCATATCACAAAGCACTTGCTGCAAAAACAAGTTAGACGTCCTCTAATTGTTGTTGCATGTTTTACGTGGCTGAAGTAGGGTTCTAGCAAGAACGTTTTCTTACCTAAGTGAAAGCCACAACGTGATTTGTCAACTTCTATTTACCCTTCATAAGGACCCTTTTCATCGAATCCGCTCCAACTAAAGTGGGAGAGACAGACACCCGCCAGCCACCTTATGCAACTTGTGCATGTTAGTCGGTGGAACCGGTCTCACGTAAGCGTACGTGTAAGGTTGGTCCGGGCCGCTTCATCCCACAATACCGCTGAAGCAAGATAAGACTAGTAGCGGCAAGAAAGTTGACAACATCTACGCCCACAACAAATTGTGTTCTACTCATGCAAGAGAACTACGCATACACCTAGCTCATGATGCCACTGTTGGGGAACGTTGCAGAAAACAAAAAATTTCCTACAGTTTCACCAAGATCCATCTAGGAGTTCATCTAGCAACGAGTGATTAGATGCATCTACGTACCTTGTAGATCGCAAGCGGAAGCATTCAAAGAACAGGGATGAGGGAGTCGTACTCGACGTGATTCGAATCACCGAAGATCCTAGCACCGAACGGACGGCACCTCCGCGTTCAACACACGTACGGAACAGCCTCGTCTCCTCCTTCTTGATCCAGCAAGGGGGGAGGAGAGGTTGAGGGAGATGGCTCCAGCAGCAGCACGACGGCGTGGTGATGATGGAGCTGCAGTACTCCGGCAGGGCTTCGCTAAGCACTATGGAGGAGGAGGATGTGTTGGAGAGGGAGAGGGAGGCACCAAAGGCAAGGGTAAGAAGTCCTCCATCTCCCCACTATATATAGGAGGGCCAAGGGGGGGCGCCGGCCCTAGGAGATCCAATCTCCTAGGGGGGTGCGGCCAAGGGGAGGAATCCCTCCTCCCCAAGGCACCTAGGAGGTGCCTTCCCCTCCTAGGACTCTTCCTTGGTTGAAACCCTAGGCGCATGGGCCTCTAGGGGATGGTGCCCTTGCCCATGTAGGCCAAGGCGCACCCCCTACAGCCCATGTGGCCCCCCGGGACAGGTGGCCCCACCCGGTGGACCCCCGGGACCCTTCCGGTGGTCCCGGTACAATACCGGTGACCCCGAAACTTGTCCCGATGGCCGAAATAGCACTTCCTATATATAATTCTTTACCTCCGGACCATTCCGGAACTCCTCGTGACGTCCGGGATCTCATCCGGGACTCCGAACAACATTCGGGTTACTGCATATACATATCCCTACAACCCTAGCGTCACCGAACCTTAAGTGTGTAGACCCTACGGGTTCGGGAGACATGTAGACATGACCGAGATTGCTCTCCGGTCAATAACCAACAGCGGGATCTGGATACCCATGTTGGCTCCCACATGCTCCTCGATGATCTCATCGGATGAACCACGATGTCGAGGATTCAAGCAACCCCGTATACAATTCCCTTTGTCAATCGGTATGTTACTTGCCCGAGATCTGATCGTCGGTATCCCAATACCTCGTTCAATCTCGTTACCGGCAAGTCACTTTACTCGTACCGTAATGCATGATCCCGTGACCAGACACTTGGTCACTTTGAGCTCATTATGATGATGCATTACCGAGTGGGCCCAGTGATACCTCTCCGTCATACGGAGTGACAAATCCCAGTCTTGATCCGTGTCAACCCAACAGACACTTTCGGAGATACCCGTAGTATACCTTTATAGTCACCCAGTTACGTTGTGACGTTTGGTATACCCAAAGCACTCCTACGGTATCCGGGAGTTACACGATCTCATGGTCTAAGGAAAAGATACTTGACATTGGAAAACTCTAGCAAACGAACTATACGATCTTGTGCTATGTTTAGGATTGGGTCTTGTCCATCACATCATTCTCCTAATGATGTGATCTCGTTATCAATGACATCCAATGTCCATAGTCAGGAAACCATGACTATCTGTTGATCAACGAGCTAGTCAACTAGAGGCTTACTAGGGACATGTTGGTGTCTATTATTCACACATGTATTACGATTTCCGGATAACACAATTATAGCATGAATAAAGACAATTATCATGAACAAGGAAATATAATAATAATGCTTTTATTATTGCCTCTAGGGCATATTTCCAACAGTCTCCCACTTGCACTAGAGTCAATAATCTAGTTACATTGTGATGAATCGAACACCCATGGAATTCTGGTGTTGATCATGTTTTGCTCTAGGGAGAGGTTTAGTCAACGGATCTGCTACATTCAGGTCCGTATGTACTTTACAAATATCTATGTCTCCATCTTGAACATTTTCACGAATGGAGTTGAAGCGACGCTTGATGTGCCTTGTCTTCTTGTGAAACCTGGGCTCCTTGGCAAGTGCAATAGCTCCAGTGTTGTCACAGAAGAGCTTGATCGGCCCCGACGCATTGGGTATGACTCCTAGGTCGGTGATGAACTACTTCACCCAAATTGCTTCATGCGCTGCCTCCGAGGCTGCCATGTACTCCGCTTCACATGTAGATCCCGCCACGATGCTCTGCTTGCAACTGCACCAGCTTACTGCCCCACCATTCAAAATATACACGTATCCGGTTTGTGACTTAGAGTCATCCAGATCTGTGTCGAAGCTAGCGTCGATGTAACCTTTTATGACAAGCTCTTCGTCACCTCCATAAACGAGAAACATTTCCTTAGTCCTTTTCAGGTACTTCAGGATATTCTTGACCGCTGTCCAGTGTTCCTTGCCGGGATTACTTTGGTACCTTCCTACCAAACTCATGGCAAGGTTTACATCAGGTCTGGTACACAGCATGGCATACATAATAGAACCTATGGCTGAGGCATAGGGGATGACACTCATCTCTTCTATATCTTCTGTCGTGGTCGGACATTGAGCTGAGCTCAATTTCACACCTTGCAACACAGGCAAGAACCCCTTCTTAGACTGATCCATATTGAACTTCTTCAATATCTTATCAAGGTATGTGCTTTGTGAAAGACCTATGAGGCGTCTTGATCTATCTCTGTAGATCTTGATGCCTAATATATAAGCAGCTTCTCCAAGGTCCTTCATTGAAAAACTCTTATTCAAGTAGGCCTTTATGCTGTCCAAGAGTTCTATATCATTTCCCATCAAAAGTATGTCATCTACATATAATATGAGAAATGCTACAGAGCTCCCACTCACTTTCTTGTAAACACAGGCTTCTCCATAAGTCTGCGTAAACCCAAACGCTTTGATCATCTCATCAAAGCGAATGTTCCAACTCCGAGATGCTTGCACCAGCCCATAAATCGAGCGTTGGAGCTTGCACACCTTGTCAGCATTCTTAGGATCGACAAAACCTTCCGGCTGCATCATATACAATTCTTCCTTAAGGAAACCATTAAGGAATGCCGTTTTGACGTCCATTTGCCATATTTCATAATCATAGAATGCGGCAATCGCTAACATGATTCGGACGGACTTCAGCTTCGCTACCGGTGAGAAAGTCTCATCGTAGTCAACCCCTTGAACTTGTCGATAACCCTTAGCGACAAGCCGAGCTTTATAGATGGTCACATTACCATCCGCGTCTGTCTTCTTCTTAAAGATCCATTTATTTTCTATGGCTCGCCGCTCAACGGGCAAGTCAGTCAAAGTCCATACTTCGTTTTCATACATGGATCCTATCTCGGATTTCATGGCTTCTAGCCATTTGTCGGAATCCGGGCCCGCCATCGCTTCTTCATAGTTCGAAGGTTCACCGTTGTCTAACAACATGATTTCCAAGACAGGGTTGCCGTACCACTCTGGTGCGGAACGTGTCCTTGTGGACCTTCGAATTTCAGTAGGAGCTTGATCAGAAGTATCTTGATCATCATCATTAACTTCCTCTCTAGTCGGTGCAGGCACCTCAGGAACATTTTCTTGAGTTGCGCCATTTTCCGGTTCAAGAGGTAATACTTCATCAAGTTCTACTTTCCTCCCACTTACTTCTTTCGAGAGAAACTCTTTCTCTAGAAAGGACCCATTCTTGGCAACAAAGATCTTGCCTTCGGATCTGAGGTAGAAGGTATACCCAATAGTTTCTTTAGGGTATCCTATGAAGACGCATTTTTCCGATTTGGGTTCGAGCTTTTCAGGTTGAAGTTTCTTGACATAAGCATCGCATCCCCAAACTTTTAGAAACGACAGCTTAGGTTTCTTCCCAAACCATAATTCAAACGGTGTCGTCTCAACGGATTTCGACGGAGCCCTATTTAAAGTGAATGCGGCAGTCTCTAAAGCATACCCCAAAAAGATAGCGGTAAATCGGCAAGAGACATCATAGATCGCACCATATCTAATAGAGTGCGATTACGACGTTCGGACACACCATTACGCTGAGGTGTTCCAGGCGGCGTGAGTTGTGAAACTATTCCACATTTTCTTAAGTGTGTGCCAAACTCGTGACTCAAGTATTCTCCTCCACGATCTGATCGCAGGAACTTGATTTTCCTGTCACGTTGATTCTCAACCTCACTCTGAAATTCCTTGAACTTTTCAAAGGTCTCAGACTTGTGTTTCATTAAGTAGACATACCCATATCTACTCAAGTCATCAGTGAGGGTGAGAACATAACGATAGCCACCGCGAGCCTCAACACTCATTGGACCGCACACATCAGTATGTATGATTTCCAATAAGTTGGTTGCTCGCTCCATTGTTCCTGAGAACGGAGTCTTGGTCATTTTACCCATGAGGCATGGTTCGCACGTGTCAAATGATTCATAATCAAGAGACTCTAAAAGTCCATCAGCATGGAGCTTCTTCATGCGTTTGACACCTATGTGACCAAGGCGGCAGTGCCACAAGTATGTGGGACTATCATTATCAACCTTACATCTTTTGGTACTCACACTATGAATATGTGTAGCATTACGCTCGAGATTCATTAAGAATAAACCATTCACCATCGGAGCATGACCATAAAACATATCTCTCATATAAATAGAACAACCATTATTCTCGGATTTAAATGAGTAGCCATCTCGAATTAAACGAGATCCTGATACAATGTTCATGCTCAAACTTGGCACCAAATAATAATTATTGAGGTTCAAAACTAATCCCGTAGGTAAATGAAGAGGCAGCGTGCCGACGGCGATCACATCGACCTTGGAACCATTCCCGACGCGCATCGTCACCTCGTCCTTCGCCAGTCTCCGCTTATTCCGCAGCTCCTGCTTTGAGTTACAAATGTGAGCAACTGCACCGGTATCAAATACCCAGGAGCTACTACGAGTACTGGTAAGGTACACATCAATTACATGTATATCACATATACCTTTCGTTTTGCCGGCCTTCTTGTCCGCTAAGTATTTGGGGCAGTTCCGCTTCCAGTGACCACTTTCCTTGCAATAAAAGCACTCAGTCTCGGGCTTGGGTCCATTCTTTGGCTTCTTCCCGGCAGCTTGCTTGCCGGGCGCGGCAACTCCCTTGCCGTCCTTCTTGAAGTTCTTCTTACCCTTGCCCTTTTTGAACTTAGTGGTTTTATTCACCATCAACACTTGATGTTCCTTTTTGACTTCTACCTCTGCTGATTTCAGCATTGCAAATACTTCAGGAATGGTCTTTTCCATCCCCTGCATATTGAAGTTCATCACAAAGCTCTTGTAGCTCGGTGGAAGCGACTGAAGGATTCTGTCAATGACCGCGTCATCCGGGAGATTAACTCCCAGCTGAGTCAAGCGGTTATGTAACCCAGACATTGTGAGTATGTGCTCACTGACAGAACTATTTTCCTCCATCTTACAGCTGAAGAATTTGTCGGAGACTTCATATCTCTCGACCCGGGCATGAGCTTGGAAAACCATTTTCAGCTCTTCGAACATCTCATATGCTCCGTGTCTCTCAAAACGCTTTTGGAGCCCCGGCTCTAAGCTGTAAAGCATGCCGCACTGAACGAGGGAGTAGTCATCGGTACGTGCCTGCCAAGCGTTCATAACGTCTTGTTCTGCAGGGAGAACAGGTGCGTCACCTAGCGGTGCTTGTAGGACATAATCTTTCTTGGCAGCTATGAGGATGATCCTCAGGTTCCGGACCCAGTCCGTGTAGTTGCTGCCATCGTCTTTCAGCTTGGTTTTCTCTAGGAACGCGTTGAAGTTGAGGACTACGTTGGCCATTTGATCTACAAGACATATTGTAAAATATTTAGACTAAGTTCATGATAATTAAGTTCATCTAATCAAATTATTCAATGAACTCCCACTTAGATAGACATCCCTCCTGTAATCTAAGTATAACATGATCCGAGTTAACTAGGCCGTGTCCGATCATCACGTGAGACGGACTAGTCAACATCGGTGAACATCTTCATGTTGATCGCATCTTCTATACGACTCATGCTCGACCTTTCGGTCTTCTGTGTTCCGAGGCCATGTCTGTACATGCTAGGCTCGTCAAGTCAACCTAAGTGTTTGCATGTGTAAATCTGTCTTACACCCGTTGTATGTGAACGTTAGAATCTATCACACCCGATCATCACGTGGTGCTTCAAAACAACGAACTGTCGCAACGGTGCACAGTTAGGGGGGAACACTTTCTTGAAATTATTATGAGGGATCATCTTATTTACTACCGTCATTCTAAGTAAACAAGATGCAAAAACATGATAAACATCACATGCAATCAAATAATAATAGTGACATGATATGGCCAATATCACATAGCTCCTTTGATCTCCATCTTGGGGCTCCATGATCATCTTGTCACCGGCATGACACCATGATCTCCATCATCATGATCTCCATCATTGTGTCTCCATGAAGTTGCTCGCCAACTATTACTTTTACTACTATGGCTAACGCATTTAGCGATAAAGTAAAGTAATTTACATGGCGTTTCTCAATGACACGCAGGTCATACAAAAAATAAAGACAACTCCTATGGCTCCTGCCGTCATACTCATCGACATGCAAGTCGTGATTCCTATTACAATAGCATGAACATCTCATACATCACATATAGATCATTCATCATTCATCACAACTTTGGCCATATCATATCACAAAGCACTTGCTGCAAAAACAAGTTAGACGTCCTCTAATAGTTGTTGCATGTTTTACGTGGCTGAAGTAGGGCTCTAGCAAGAACGTTTTCTTACCTAAGTGAAAGCCACACCGTGATTTGTTAACTTCTATTTACCCTTCATAAGGACCCTTTTCATCGAATCCGCTCCAACTAAAGTGGGAGAGACAGACACCCGCCAGCCACCTTATGCAACTTGTGCATGTTAGTCGGTGGAACCGGTCTCACGTAAGCGTACGTGTAAGGTTGGTCCGGGCCGCTTCATCCCACAATACCGTTGAAGCAAGATAAGACTAGTAGCGGCAAGAAAGTTGACAGCATCTACGCCCACAACAAATTGTGTTCTACTCGTGCAAGAGAACTACGCATAGACCTAGCTCATGATGCCACTGTTGGGGAACGTTGCAGAAAACAAAAAATTTCCTACAGTTTCACCAAGATCCATCTAGGAGTTCATCTAGCAACGAGTGATTAGGTGCATCTACGTACCTTGTAGATCGCGAGCGGAAGCGTTCAAAGAACGGGGATGAGGGAGTCGTACTCGACGTGATTCGAATCACCGAAGATCCTAGCACCGAACGGACGGCACCTCCGCGTTCAACACACGTACGGAACAGCCACGTCTCCTCCTTCTTGATCCAGCAAGGGGGGAGGAGAGGTTGAGCGAGATGGCTCCAGCAGCAGCACGATGGCGTGGTGATGATGGAGCTGCAGTACTCCGGCAGGGCTTCGCTAAGCACTATGGAGGAGGAGGATGTGTTGGAGAGGGAGAGGGAGGCACCAAAGGCAAGGGTAAGAAGTCCTCCATCTCCCCACTATATATAGGAGGGCCAAGGGGGGGCGCCGGCCCTAGGAGATCCAATCTCCTAGGGGGTGCGGCCAAGGGGAGGAATCCCTCCTCCCCAAGGCACCTAGGAGGTGCCTTCCCCTCCTAGGACTCTTCCTTTAGGGTTTCCTCCACCCTAGGCGCATGGGCCCTAGGGGGAAGTGGCGCCCCAGCCCACTTTGGGCTGGATCCCTTCCCACTTCAGCCCATGGGGCCCTCCGGGATAGGTGGCCCCACCCGGTGGACCCCCGGGACCCTTCCGGTGGTCCCGGTACAATACCGGTGACCCCGAAACTTGTCCCGATGGCCGAAATAGCACTTCCTATATATAATTCTTTACCTCCGGACCATTCCGGAACTCCTCGTGACGTCCGGGATCTCATCCGGGACTCCGAACAACATTCAGGTTACTGCATATACATATCCCTACAACCCTAGCGTCACCGAACCTTAAGTGTGTAGACCCTACGGGTTCGGGAGACATGTAGACATGACCGAGATTGCTCTCTGGTCAATAACCAACAGCGGGATCTGGATACCCATGTTGGCTCCCACATGCTCCTCGATGATCTCATCGGATGAACCACGATGTCGAGGATTCAAGCAACCCCGTATACAATTCCCTTTGTCAATCGGTATGTTACTTGCCCGAGATCGATCGTCGGTATCCCAATACCTCGTTCAATCTCGTTACCGGCAAGTCACTTTACTCGTACCGTAATGCATGATCCCGTGACCAGACACTTGGTCACTTTGAGCTCATTATGATGATGCATTACCGAGTGGGCCCAGTGATACCTCTCCGTCATACGGAGTGACAAATCCCAGTCTTGATCCGTGTCAACCCAACAGACACTTTCGGAGATACCCGTAGTATACCTTTATAGTCACCCAGTTACGTTGTGACGTTTGGTATACCCAAAGCACTCCTACGGTATCCGGGAGTTACACGATCTCATGGTCTAAGGAAAAGATACTTGACATTGGAAAACTCTAGCAAACGAACTATACGATCTTGTGCTATGTTTAGGATTGGGTCTTGTCCATCACATCATTCTCCTAATGATGTGATCTCGTTATCAATGACATCCAATGTCCATAGTCAGGAAACCATGACTATCTGTTGATCAACGAGCTAGTCAACTAGAGGCTTACTAGGGACATGTTGGTGTCTATTATTCACACATGTATTACGATTTCCGGATAACACAATTATAGCATGAATAAAGACAATTATCATGAACAAGGAAATATAATAATAATGCTTTTATTATTGCCTCTAGGGCATATTTCCAACAGTCTCCCACTTGCACTAGAGTCAATAATCTAGTTACATTGTGATGAATCGAACACCCATGGAATTCTGGTGTTGATCATGTTTTGCTCTAGGGAGAGGTTTAGTCAATGGATCTGCTACATTCAGGTCCGTATGTACTTTACAAATATCTATGTCTCCATCTTGAACATTTTCACGAATGGAGTTGAAGCGACGCTTGATGTGCCTTGTCTTCTTGTGAAACCTGGGCTCCTTGGCAAGTGCAATAGCTCCAGTGTTGTCACAGAAGAGCTTGATCGGCCCCGACGCATTGGGTATGACTCCTAGGTCGGTGATGAACTCCTTCACCCAAATTGCTTCATGCGCTGCCTCCGAGGCTGCCATGTACTCCGCTTCACATGTAGATCCCGCCACGACGCTCTGCTTGCAACTGCACCAGCTTACTGCCCCACCATTCAAAATATACACGTATCCGGTTTGTGACTTATAGTCATCCAGATCTGTGTCGAAGCTAGCGTCGACGTAACCTTTTACGACGAGCTCTTCGTCACCTCCATAAACGAGAAACATTTCCTTAGTCCTTTTCAGGTACTTCAGGATATTCTTGACTGCTGTCCAGTGTTCCTTGCCGGGATTACTTTGGTACCTTCCTACCAAACTCATGGCAAGGTTTACATCAGGTCTGGTACACAGCATGGCATACATAATAGAACCTATGGCTGAGGCATAGGGGATGACACTCATCTCTTCTATATCTTCTGTCGTGGTCGGACATTGAGCTGAGCTCAATTTCACACCTTGCAACACAGGTAAGAACTCCTTCTTAGACTGATCCATATTGAACTTCTTCAATATCTTATCAAGGTATGTGCTTTGTGAAAGACCTATGAGGCATCTTGATCTATCTCTGTAGATCTTGATGCCTAATATATAAGCAGCTTCTCCAAGGTCCTTCATTGAAAAACTCTTATTCAAGTAGGCCTTTATGATGTCCAAGAGTTCTATATCATTTCCCATCAAAAGTATGTCATCTACATATAATATGAGAAATGCTACAGAGCTCCCAGTCACTTTCTTGTAAACACAGGCTTCTCCATAAGTCTGCGTAAACCCAAACGCTTTGATCATCTCATCAAAGCGAATGTTCCAACTCCGAGATGCTTGCACCAGCCCATAAATCGAGCGTTGGAGCTTGCACACCTTGTCAACATTCTTAGGATCGACAAAACCTTTCGGCTGCATCATATACAATTCTTCCTTAAGGAAACCATTAAGGAATGCCGTTTTGACGTCCATTTGCCATATTTCATAATCATAGAATGCGGCAATCGCTAACATGATTCGGACGGACTTCAGCTTCGCTACCGATGAGAAAGTATCATCGTAGTCAACCCCTTGAACTTGTCAATAACCCTTAGCGACAAGCCGAGCTTTATAGATGGTCACATTACCATCCGCGTCTGTCTTCTTCTTAAAGATCCATTTATTTTCTATGCCTCGCCGCTCAACGGGCTAGTCAGTCAAAGTCCATACTTCGTTTTCATACATGGATCCTATCTCGGATTTCATGGCTTCTAGCCATTTGTCGGAATCCGGGCCCACCATCGCTTCTTCATAGTTCGAAGGTTCACCGTTGTCCAACAACATGATTTCCAAGACAGGGTTGTCGTACCACTCTGGTGCAGAACGTGTCCTTGTGGACCTTTGTATTTCAGTAGGAGCTTGATCGGAAGTATCTTGATCATCATCATTAACTTCCTCTCTAGTCGGTGCAGGCACCTCAGGAACATTTTCTTGAGTTGCGCCATTTACCGGTTCAAGAGGTAATACTTCATAAAGTTCTACTTTCCTCCCACTTACTTCTTTCGGGAGAAACTCTTTCTCTAGAAAGGACCCATTCTTGGCAACCAAGATCTTGCCTTCGGATCTGAGGTAGAAGGTATACCCAATAGTTTCTTTAGGGTATCCTATGAAGACGCATTTTTCCGATTTGGGATTATTAGGAAGTTGGACTTGTCTTGCCTCTACTTCGTCAGCCGGCAAATCTTGGTTTATTAGGAAGTTGAGGATGGATTGAGCCCATGACGGAGCTGCGACTTCTTCTATTGCCAAAACGGCTACTGCGACCAGGGCGGGCGGGCTGGGCGGTGAAATGCTAGAGTCGGCCGCCGCCTGTTGTGTTGGTGTAGTCTCCGGGCCGACTACCGCAGTCCCCGAGCCAGGTGAGGCAGTCCCCGGGTCGGGCATAACTACGGAAGTCCCCGAGCCGCCTGCTGATACCCCCTGGCCGACTATCGAAGTCCTCAGGTCACCTGGTTGGTTCTTCGAGCCGGCTGCGTCGGGGTTAGGCGGCACGAAGATGGAATCGGACTCTGGAGATGGCTTGATAGACGGCTTGAGGAGGCATTGTAAAGAGACACCGGTTGGTATTGCTTGCCGAGTGGAGCCTATTCGAGCCAGGGCATCAGCTGGCTTGTTGTCGGCTCGTGGTATGTGGAGGAACTCGCATCCTTCAAAATACCCACTGATCTGCTGAACGAGGAAGTGGTAGCTTGCCATATTTGCGTCCTTGGCATCCCAGTCGCCGGATGATTGCTGGACCACCAAGTCCAAGTCACCATAGCATAGGATCCGGCGAATGCCGAGTTCTTTGGCAAGTCGGAGCCCGTGTATGAGCGCCTCGTACTCGGCCACGTTGTTGGAGGCGGCAAAGTGAATTTGCAGCATGTATCTGAGCTTGTCGCCTTTGGGAGAGGTGAGGATGGCGTCGGCTCCCAAGCCGGTGCGCATCTTGGACCCATCGAAGTGCATGCGCCAATGAGTGGAGTCGGGAGCCGGCGGTAGGTACTGGGTCTCGGCCCAGTCGACGAGGAAGTCGGCCAATGCTTGGGACTTGATGGCGGTGCAAGGCTGGTAGAAGATCGTATAGGGGGCCAGATCGATGGCCCATTTCGCCACCCGGCCGGATGCATCCCGGCTGCCTATGATCTCGGCCAGCGGGGCGGTGCATACAACCGTGATGGGATGCTCTTGGAAGTAGGGCTTCAGCTTCTTGGCGGCGAAGTACACGCCGTAGCACATCTTCTGGTAGTGCGGGTAGTTCTGCTTCGAGGTAGACAGCACCTCGCTCAAATAGTACACCGGCCTCTGGACCGGCTGGGCTCGGCCTTCTTCTGGGCGTTGGACTACGATGACGGTGCTGACCACCCGGCTGGTTGCGGCAATGTAGAGGAGCATGGGCTCTTTCTCAGTCGGCGCCGCCAGGACAGGCGGCGTGGCCAGCATCTTCTTCAGCTCGTGAAAAGCTTGATCGGCTTGGTCATTCCACTCGAAGTGGTTGGTCTTCTTCATGAGGCGGTAGAGGGGAAGAGCTTTCTCTCCGAGCCGGCTGATGAAGCGGTTCAGGGAGGCCAAGCATCCGGTAAACTTCTGGACGTCTCGAAGTTTGGTGGGAATCGCCATTCTCTCAATGGCCTTGATCTTTACTGGGTTGCATTCGATGCCGCGTTCGGAGACCAGGAAGCCTAGGAGCTGGCCGGCTGGCACTCCGAACACGCATTTCTCGGGGTTAAGCTTGATTTGGAACCGGCGTAGGTTCTCAAATGTTTCCTTGAGGTCTTCCAGCAAGGTGCCGCGCTTCTCCGTCTTCACCACAATGTCGTCTACGTAGACGTGGGCATTTCTGCCGAGTTGCTTGAGGAGGCACTTCTGCATGCAACGCTGAAAAGTGGCACCGGCATTTCTCAAGCCGAATGTCATAGTCAGGTAGCAGAAGGCTCCGAATGGCGTGATGAAGGCGGTCTTCAGGCGGTCTGCCGGATCTAACTTTATCTGGTGATACCCTGAGTAAGCATCCAAGAAACTCAACAGCTCGCATCCGGCCGTGGAGTCTATCACTTGGTCAATCCTTGGCAGGGCAAAGGGATCTTTGGGGCAGGCCTTGTTGAGGCTCGTGTAGTCTATACACATGCGCCACTTGTTGTTCTTCTTTAGCACGAGGACCGGGTTGGCGAGCCACTCTGGAAAGAAAACTTCCATAATGAAGCCGGCTGCCAGAAGCCGGGCTATCTCCTCTCCCACAATCCTGCGTTTCTCCTCCGACAGTCGGCGGAGGGGTTGTTTGACTGGCTTTGCGTCTTCTCGGACGTGTAGTTTGTGCTCGGCGAATTCCTTCGGAACGCCCGGCATGTCCTTGGGGGACCATGCAAAGATGTCCCGATTCTCACGGAGGAAATCGGCGAGCTCGCCTTCCTATTTGCTGTTTAGGTTTGCCCCGATGACGGCAAACCTCTCTGGGTGCTCGGGGTCAAGAGGTATCTTCTTCGTCTCCTTGGCCGGCTGGAAAGATCCTTGAGCATCATGCTCCTTGGGATCGGGGGACAAGGCCGACTGCTTGCCGGCCATGGCCACGACTCGGTCCAACATCTTCTTTTCTTCGGCAATCACAAGGGACTCGGCCAGCCGACTGCTGGCTGCTGCGCACTCAGAGGACTTCTTGTAATCGCCGGCTATGGTGATGACGCCTTTGGTGCTCGGTATCTTCATCTTGAGGTATGCATAGTGGGGAACTGCCATGAACTTGGCCAAGGCAGGTCGGCCAAGCAATGCATGGTAAGGGCTCTCCAGGTCCACCACTTCAAACCAGATCGCTTCCCGGCGGAAATGCTCCTTGTCCCCAAAAAGTACATCAATCTTGATCTTGCCAATGGGGGCGCAGGACAGGCCGGGTACGATGCCATGGAACACAGTCCGAGTAGGCATGAGTTGCTTCGTCTTGACATTCAGCTTCTCCATGGTGTCACGGTACAAGACGTTGATGCTGCTCCCGCCGTCTATCAGCACGCGGGAGAATCGGGCAGCGCGTCTATCCGTTGCAAGGGTGGCATCCAAAACCAACGCATAAGAGCCGGGAGACGGCATCACCTCTGGGTGGTCGGTCCGGCTCCAGCTGATAGGTTTTTCTGACCAATGCATGTGCTCGGCGAGGTTGGCAGCAACCATGCTGACTTCTTGGTGCTCTCGGCGTTTGCTGCGCCGGTCTTCGGGCTGACTTGTAAAGATGATATAGGCGGCATGCTCGTCGGGGAACTCATCGTGTACGGCTCCGACTGCGGGCCGAGCGGCCGGCGGCTGCGGAGCCGGAGGCGGTGCGAGCCCTTCGCCTTTAGAGATTCGGGTGAGCCAGTGGCACTTCCGGGTCATGTGGTTGGACGGCTTCGCGCCGCTGTGGAACTTGCACGGGGCGTCGAGAGTCTGCTCGTAGGAGAAGGCCGGCTGCCAAGCCGGCTTGCCGCCCCTCTGCTTCTTGGGTGCGGGCCGCGCTTCGGGCTGCTCGTCTTCGACTGTGGCCACCTGCCGACTGGTGGAGGGCGGCACCGGGCCCTTGCGCTTGTGGTCGTTCTGGTGGGGGCGTCGGCCGGAGTCCCCAGCCGGCGTCTTGGGCGCCGGGTTGAGTACCATTCCGGACGCGTCTTCCCGGAGTTCGGTCTTCATCGAGGAGTCGGCGGTGGCGTACTTGTCCGCTATGATCAGAAGCTCGTCGAGGGTAGTCGGCTCGTCGCAGAGGAGCTTGTGCTTGAGGAGGGTGCCTTCTCGGCACCCGGCAGTGAAGTATTCTATGGCTTGCACCTCGTGCACCCCTTCGCAAGAGTTGCGGAGCTCGGCCCAACGCGTGAGGTAGTCGCGAGTGGACTCGGCGGGGCCTTGTACGCACAAGGAGAGCTGTCTGGGCTTGGGAGCCCGCTTGTAGGTGCTGGTGAAGTTGCGGACGAAGGCTTCTGTGAAGTCTAGCCAGCTGTTGATGCTGTATGGCTTGAGGCTGTTGAGCCAGGTCCGCGCCGTGCCCTGCAGCATGAGGGGCACGTACTTCACGGCAACGCGCCTGTTGCCGTTGGCTATGCTAACCGCCGTGGAGTAGTCGATCAACCAATCTTCCGGCTTCACGGAGCCGTTGTACTTGGGCGTGTCTCTTGGGAGCGAGAACCCTTTGGGGAAAGGCTCGTCGCGGATGCAGGGGCTGAAGCAAGGCGGGCGGACATCGTCTTCTTCTTCTAGCGCCAGGGATCGCGCCAGGCAGTCGATCTGATGGCGGGCGTCGTTCTCGCCGACTCCTTCGCGGCGACCTAGCCGGCCGCTGAGAGTCGGATGCGCAACAGGCGGCGGGGTGGGATATCTCTCTCCACGGGGCCGGGGCGGAGGCGGGTTGCCCCGCCACTCCACGGCCCGGGGGTGGCCTTCTGCGTCTCGCTCGATGGAGATTCGGGTTCGGCTTCGGCTGGCAGCCGGTTCTTTCTCGCACCGCGCGCGGGTTTTACCCGTAGTCGGCGTCCGGGACATCGCGCTGTGATCTCGGCGCGGGGGAGGGCTTTCCGCGCGGGCGTCGGCTTCGTGCCGCTGCGCGGCTGCATCGATCAGCTGCTGGATGCGTCGGGTCATGTGGGGGAGTTCTTCGGCCCCCAGTCCATCTAGCTCGTCTACGGCCGCCTGGGCGGCGCGCAGGTTCTCGATTGGAGTAGCGTAGACTGGGCGGTCGACTCCTAGCGTATCGGCGACGACAGCGCCGTGCTGTCTGACAACGCGACCTGGCTAGGCCCGCCTGGGGGCAGCGTACCAAGGGCGGCGCGGTCGGCCTCGCGTCGGTGGGCCTCAGCGAGGCGTCTCATGGAAACCAACTTCCGGCCCTCCGCGAGGAGGGCAAGGCGGCGAGCTTCCAGTGCTTCAGCATCGGCATCGGCCAGGAGGGGGATGGACAAGTCGTGGACCGCCGCGTGCGGGGTGTCGTGGGCGCTCTCGTCAGAAGCGCCGCCGTGGCCGATAACCATCACCTCGGTGGTGACAGCGTCGCAGCCATCGGCCTGGGGAAGCGGGTCGTTATAGATCGCGACGTTGGTGGGGAACATGTCGAGTGAGGCCGTGTCGGAGTCGACAGGTATCGGATCGGTGGAGCCAACCGACTCCAAGTCCACGGCAGGCTCGCCGGAGACGTGGAGCTGGCCGAGGAGGTTGACGAGGTGGTCGGTGCCCGCGTCGGAGGCGAGCTCGTCAGAGATGAGAGTCTTGTCAAGGAGATCGGCGAGGCTGCTCGCCGCACAGATGTTGGTGACGCCTTGTAGCGCGTCGTGGCAAGCGCCATCGGGCATGCCGGGCTGGCTACGCTCGCGGGGGAGGAAGAGGGTTCCCGTCCAGAACAGGTCTCCGGACGGTGGTGCACCTGGCCCAACGGTGGGCGCCAAATGTCGGGTGGTAGGTGCGACATATGCCAACGGGTGGCTTATCATTGTGGGAGCCAGTAAGACGTCGCCGGTGCCTGGAAACGGGATGAGGCGAAGACATGCACGCCGGCGAATCTTACCCAGCTTCGGGGCTCTCCGTGGAGATAACACCCCTACTGCTGCTCTGCGGGGTCTCCGCATGGTCACTAGATGAACAAGTAGCTACACGGTGCTCCTTGAGCTGTTTGGCGAGAGGAGGAAGAAGGGCACGGCTTGCTCTCTTCTCCTCCCTATGTGGTGTCTGAGACTAGCAGGGATTGATCTCTCTTTGCATGGATGCCCCGGGGGGTTTATATAGGCCTACCCCTGGGGGTACAATGGTAATCCGGCTGGGCGCGGGGCCCAGCCGTCTGTGTCTACGCTCTCCGGCTTCTGCGCCGGCTGCTGGGGCCCGCCGGCTAGTGGGTCCCGCCGGCTGCCGGCTCCTTGGTCGACAGGCAGGCCCCACTGTCAGGGCCTTGTCGGCGGCTGGTTACTGTTGCTCAATCTTGGTGGCGAGGGCTTCACCGAAGTGGGCGTGGCTACAGTGCCGCCGCCCGGTGGGCGATCACTGTAGCCCCACCACGTCTTGTCTCCTTAATGGGGCGTCTTCTTCGAGGGAGGTGGCAAGCCGGCTGTGGGGAGCCGGCTCTATCTTGGGCCGACTGGGGGAGGTCTGGCCGCCTTCGGGTGTCTCTCTGCCCGAAGGGGCCCACCGCCTGTGGGCCGTACAGGTAGCCCGTCGTGGATGACATCAGGGTCAACGTGGCAACAGTGCTGCGCCGGACGGGTCATGGCCACCCGTAGGGCGCACTGTGCCAGGCGTGCTCCGGGATTCGGGGGTGGCAGGCTTCACTGTAGCCACGCCCCGTCACATCGCCGTTATGTGGATGCGGACTTCGAGGGTACGATCTTGACCGCTTTATGGGAGCCGGCTTCTTGGAGTCGGCCTTCTCGCGGCCGGCTTCTCGGAGTCGGCCCTCCCGCAGCTTTTCTTCATGAGGGTTGAAGTCGGGCCGCCTTCCGATAGCCGGCCTGGAGATAGCCGGCAAGGGGAAGGCGGCCCTGTGTCTTGGATTCTTGAGGGCTGAATCGGCTCGTAATTTTTTCAGAAGGGCCAGGAGGAGCCGGCTAGGCTACCCATGGTTATTTACTCCGACAACACTGCTTAGCATAGAACAAACCAGCTCCCCATTACAACATGAATACGAATACAAGATCTCCGATATTACAATGAATAACACCGGCACAGCGACGCTACGCCAACCACAGTTGCTCTATGCAAGCAGCATAACAACTCGAGGAAGCGGAACCTCTACTGGTAGCGGAACAACGAACAATGATGATGGACTCCAATCCACAGGGACTCTAGCTGGAACGTTTATCCTAGCTCGCGAGCACGGGTACCACACCAAACAAGCAAGCAACATGGCACGACCTGAAACTGGCATGACACGCTAGGTCAGTACATTGAATGTACTTCCAAGCTCACAATTAACCAAAAGCAGTCACGACAAACAACAACATGGCATTAGTAGGTTAAAGCAATCATGAACATGATACATGGCATACACAAACTGAACATGATACGGCTAAAACAACATTAGCATGGCATGAGCATATGAACATGATGACACTACATGCAACAGGTTAACATTATCATGCACCAACATACTCTTGCTCTGCGGTTACCTCGTAACCATCTCATGCATCAACTTACCAACATCTCTATCCACGATACCTCCGTGATCATCTCGCGATCACATAAAGATCAACCAATTTTGGTATCCATGATACCGCCGTGATCCTCTCTCGATCACAACCAATCTCTTTCTCATCATCTAACTAGGGTTATCATTAATCAGGTTATTATTGTAGTTGGCTCATAGTGTGATCGACTACGAACTGGGCCCATATCCGCGGGTGCGGCTATCGATAGATTTAAACACACACTCTGCAGAGGTTAGCACACTATACCCATACCACGGAACCCATGGCCTCGTGCTCCCATTCAGGTGGACCAATGGCATTCTGAGAAACCGATCTATTGCCATCACACTCTCCCAACCACTCCGACAAACTCCCCTTTGGGCTAAGTCTTGGGTGGCCCCGATGTCAACTCGTAGCATCCGCCACCTACGTGGCCAGCCACCATCGTCGCAAAACATAAACGATCCCAAACAGGGACAAGGATCCTTACAGCAACAACAGGCACACAAGGTTTATGTCCGCCTACCTGATCAGGGTAGCGCGCACCCATAACCGTCCTTCATTGGAGGCACCGGCGAGAGGCATGACAATAGAATGCATTAGGGCCTTTCCATAAAAGGAAAATGTGGTTGCACTGATCAGCTTGATTTGGTGGCACGATGACTCAGCCAATAGTTGTTCGAGTTCATTATTATCCGGTTAAACTTGAATGAAATGAGCTGAGCCATATTAAAATAGCATGATGCAACTACAATGCATGAGCATGGTATCAACATAAGCATGCAGGTGCAACATAATCATCGAGTATAACCACAATGAAGCATTTAACCAAATGAGCATGGCATACTAACGAGCATAAGCATAACATTACACATGAGCATAGCATGACTACTAGCATCATAAATAAATACCATGCAAGAACATAACAAGAATACTACCAAGTAAGCATGTAACCAACTGGATGCAAAGGAAAATGCATACCAACGGTACTGGATAACAGACGGTAAACATGCATCAGACTGAACATCACTACTATCAGCATGTACTACTGCTACCAAGCATAACATGAGAAAATAGTACTAGCAAGTAGTACAAGATAACGAGATGCATAGGAACATATCATGAAGGTGAACATGAATCTTCAAGCATAACCGAGACAACGACAGTAGTAGCAAACAAGCAGACAAATAACGGGCAAACTTTTATTAAATATTCAAGTAGAAACCATGGCTACTGCATGGCTATCATGCAAGTGGCTGTTGTGGCTTGCCTGGGGATGACGGAGACTCCGGGAAGAAGTGCGGTGAAGCCGCAAAACGAAACGTCGGACGGTTCTCTCTCAGAGGGGGCTGATTAGAAGCAAGAGAAAAATGGTCATTTTCACTGTGGGACCACCTAGTGAAAATACTACCAACAGAAAGATCTCGAAGAGACGAAGAAGTGAGCATTGGTTTCACCTCAATCGGAGTTACGGTCGCGAAGATACGGACGGTGGAAGATCAGGGACCTATCAGTGAAAAAGATCAGCAAATAGGCCCCTGGAGGAAAAACTGAAAGCGCCTTCGGGCCGAATACATTTTCTGTAAAGGAAAGCGTATTATAAGTCGCAAAACAACACCAGTACGTTTCCTCAAACGGAAAACATATTTACTGGAATACGCCTTCAGAAGAGGAAAGCGCATAAGAGAAAACGTGCCTCCACTTATTCACATCAGCGGTCGGCTGTGCCACTGACGGGAGAGTCCCACGCGTAGGGGGAGGGGGCAAGCATTCGTCGTCTTCTTCCTCGCTCCTGTCCTGCACGAGATAGAGGAGGGGAACAGAGGAGAGTGGCGTCGGGGGGGGGGGGGCGGCCAGCTCAGGCCGTCTCCGGCCGAGCGGCGACCACCGGCGGGTGCGGGGGGCCGAGGCGCATCCGTTCAGAGGAGAAAGTAGTGCCGGGGAGGAAAGGAGGCGTAGTGACGGGAGGAAGCAGGGAGGAGGCAGAGAGCTACGGGCGGCGGTGGTTCTCGGCAATGCGGGCAACTCCGGTGAGGGGAGAGGGGGTGGGACGACTCGCGGAGGGGAGGGGAATGCGGTGGAGGTGGTGGAACAGCGAGGGGAGGCTCAAGGTGGCCGGGGAGGAGCAAACTCCGGTGATGGCCGAGGTGGCCCGGGAAGAAAACGGCGAGGAGAGGCAACCCCGGTGGTCAGGAGAGGCGAGAGAGGGAGTGGTGAGCTGCGGAACACTTCGGAGGTGCTTAAATAGGCGCGGAGGAAGCCTCTAGAGCATCATGGGCGAGCTCGAGCAGTGCTCTAATGGAGGACAGGGGCTGGACGCGGCACGGGCATGGATTTTGCGGCGCATTCATGGCGAATCTGGAGGGGGGCCCGTGCATGGGATGAGGCAGTGGAGCACGGGGGAGCTTCTGGAAAAGGTTGGATGTCAAGACGACGAGGGAGTGGACAAGAACAATGGTCGGAACAAACCATAGATTGCCATTAGCGTGACATAAGCATGATCACCGCGTGCACGGGTGCCAGAGGTGCGTTCTGGCCGGGCCGACCATGTATGGCATGTAGTCCCTCCAAGCTAGGTTACAAATGAGGTGATGAATTGATCAAGGGCACTGTGGTTAGGTGGTAATGATCCTCTGAAGTTTGATGTATCAAACTAGCACTTGCTTCATATAGCATCTCTCTGGACAGAATTTTGGAAAAATTGCCCAGGGCAAATGGATTAATGAAATAGGCCAAAACTTGGTGGAAAGAGTTGATATGGGTAGGAGAATGTCCTGGTAAATTTTTAGCTTACTTGAAGCAATATAAAATATGGTTGCTTCACAAAATGAAAATCTGACCAAAACCCAAGATTTGGAGCTGGACATAGATGGGTTACATGAGCTCAAATTTTGTGGAGAGTCATGATTTTTTCATATGAAGGACCTTGCAAAATTTCAACTCATTTGGATATGCCTAGCTTATACTTCCTTCCGCCGTGCTCGCCACATCGCCTAGCCGCCCCTTGCCACTGCTTGCTGCCTCGACCTCGCCGCTCGTCGCTCACCTCACTTCCACCTGTAGCTACTGCTGCCTTGCGCCACCGCCACTCCCCGTCGCTGCTCCGGCCAGCTCCGGCCTCTCCAGCGTCGCCTATTATCACCACTCGATGCGGCGTCGACCCGGCGTTCGAAAGAGCCCACCCGAGCCTCCATTCGTGCCCCCTATAGGCAACTCCGTCCTCGCCCAACTCCGGCGACCGTGGACCTCAACACCGGCGCCGTTTCCGGTTGTCCCAGCCACTGTCGTTACCACGGTTGGGCATGCGATGACGTCAGCATTCGAGCGCCACCGGCCACGCCCTTTTTGACGCCCCCTAGACAAATCCCGAGCTTCTCCCGACGCACGCCGCCGCGAAACGGCTCGCCGGAGTTACTCTGGCACCCCCCCCTCCCGACTCAGTGCCCACGTGGCACCTCCTGGTCACTGGCAACTGAATCCCGCGGGCCCAGTGGGCCAGTTGACCAGGTCAACCCTGCTAACTAGGCACGTCCAGTCATTAACAGATGGGCCCCACCCCTTAATTAACATTTTTATAACTAAAACTTAATTGTTAATTAGTTTAGTCACTAATAATGGGGCCCCACTTGCTAATTAACCCTGGTTTAATTTAATTAAGCCCTAATTAGTTCTGTGCCACGGACGGGTGGGTCTCGAGCGTCAATTTGACTAGTCAACTAGCTAGGTTGACTGCTGACGCCAGGCTGACGCGGTAAATTCATTTTAGGTTTAATAATAATTTCAGAAAATGTTTTAAACTTTGAAAAATCCTAGAAAAATATATGTAACTCCGATGAAAATAATTTATATATGAAAGTTGCTCAGAAAAATATGACGAATCCGAATATGACCTCCGTTCATCTCACACATGCCCCTAGCATAGCGAACATGGAACCATCCCCTCTCTTTCATCTGTTCGAAAAATGTCAAAGTTCGGGAAAACTTTCCCGGATGTTATTCCCCTTCACCGGTACTGTGTAGCACTACGTTAGAACACCCCTAGCTTTGCTTCTTGTCATGCCATGCATCTGTGTGCCTTATATTTACTGTTTCTTCCCCCTCTTCTCTCCGATAGAATTCGAGACCGGTGTTGATGCCACTGTGATCGACGACGTCACCGATGACTATTCTCCCTTTTGAGCAGAGCTTCCAGGCAAGCAAACTCCCCTTGATCATTCTGATATCGCCCATTCATTCTCTCTCATGCTTGCATTAGATTTAGCTACTGTACTTGATTGCTCCTATTCTGATGCATAGCTTGCTTTTGTAACCTGCTCATTGTACCTTACCTGCTTATCCTAAACTGCTTAGTATAGGTTGGTTATTAGTGACCCCTCTACTTGTCCCAGTTGCCCTGGCTTGTTGACCGATGACTCGATCAACATGATCGATGACCAGAGCCCGACACATCACATCACCCCCCTTAGTTGCTCAGCTCTGCAGAGCTACTACGAGTGCCGAGGGTAATACCTCTTAACGCACTCCTAATGATATCTTTGTACTGTAGCTAATTGGTCGTGGTCTTCGAGGGTGATTCCTCCTTCACCACTCCTGATATGACTCTTCGTGCAACATCTCTAGTGTGAACCTAGAGGATGATTCCTCCTATGCTCACCATGAGTATTACATCGAGTGGAATCCATCAAGGGTGATTCCTCGGGTTTTCCCCCTTGATGTTTTGGACACACGATTACCTTGACTTTAATACAGACCTTTGTGAAAGTCAGGCAGGCCTAGTGAGCACCCGCGAGAGATACCTGTGAAAGTGGGGCGGGCCCAGAGAGCACCGTGAGATGTTACGGTGGCGGCTGGCTGTTTAGCGGTATCACCCAGGAGGGGTGGTAGCTCCGGGCTTGTCCCGACAACCATCACTTCTTTTAATAATGTACTAACAGGTTTGGGTATTGGTTCATAGTTGGCCACTGGCCTATATGCACTAACCACCATGTAGGAATAGTTATGGGCACTCGGCATCATAGTATCAGCAGAAGCTTTGTCAGACGTCTAGTTTAGCATTGCGGCACGGCTGGGCTGGCACCATCCATGACAGAGGTGGATCCTGGACCCTCGCTGGACGCAACGACCTGGAGTGCAATGGGTGATGGGCCCAAGACCTCAGAGCGCTTAGGATGTAGACCGGCGGGGACCTCTCTGCTGAGCCTAGGTAGGGTTGTGACATGTTGATCTTCCGAGGCCGGGCATTGACCCAGTAAACTATGTTTCGGCCAGAGTAATCAAGCGTGTTGGGAAATGTGGTGCACCCCTACAGGGAAGATTATCTATTCGAATAGCCGTGTCCACGGTAATGGACGCTAGGTGTGGTATCCTGATCTATTATAACTAGAAATGGATACTTGAGATATGTGATGGATACGTTGGCTCCAGGATTGCTTTCTCACAGGGAGTCGAGGAAGGATCTCTGGGCGTTAATACTACAACATGCTTGTTAATTATAATATGCTATTCTATACTCTTCTGAATGTTGTAAGATGCTTGAAGATGTTAGTCTTTGATAGGCTAGGCTTTCCCCTTCTCCTCTAGCATTATTTAGTTCAGTCCACACATATAGCTCATTCCTTTGATACTGATGCATATTTAGTTTAGATCTGATGTAAGTCTTGCGAGTACTTTGGATGAGTACTCACGGTTGCTTTGCTACCTCCTTTTCCCCTATACCCGGTTGTTGCAATTAGATGGTGGATCCCAGGAGCCAGATGCCACCCCACCGACTACTACTACTATCCTGAGGATGCCTACTACTACATGGAGACCGCCAATGACTAGGAGTAGTTAGGAGGTCCCAGGCAGGAGGCCTTGCCTCTTCGATCGTTGATGTTTGTGCTTGCCTTCTTAAGGCATCCTTGCTTAACTTATGTCTGTACTCAGATATTGTTGCTTCCGCTGACTTGCTTGTCTATCGAGCTATGTATTCAAGCCCTCGAGGCGCCTGGCTTGTAATATGAAGCTTGTATGACTTTTATTTGTGTTTAGAGTTGCGTTGTGATATCTTCCCGTGAGTCCCTGATCTTGATCGTACACGTTTGCGTGTATGATTAGTGTACGATTGAATCAGGGGCGTCACACACATCGAGTGACCCATTCATCCCCTGGATAGAAATCCATCATGCTCAAAGAAGACTCAAGGCTCAAGGCTGGCGCCCCAGGCTCATCCTTGCGCCCTCATGGCCAAATTCCAGGCGATTGGTCCAGCTGCTCAGTTTCACAGCTCCAGCTATGCGACCTCCAGCGGCAAGGATACCTTCCAGCCGCAGATCTCATACGCGTTCGTGCTGGATTAACCTCGGCAAACAGCAAGGCCTTTGTAGAGAACTTTCCCATTCCAAGCAAAGATGAGAGGGTATGTTCTGTATCCTTCCTTCTAAGAGGTTTGGGATTCCCTATTCACCCCTTCTTGAGGGGCCTATTAGAGCTTTACGGGATCCAACTCCACCACCTCACCCCTGGATCAATCATGCATATCTCTGGCTTCATCACTCTCTATGAGATGTTTCTGGGCTGCAAGGACAATTTTGAATTATGTAGGAAGTACTTTTGCCTTGTCCCTCGTACCCACGGGCGGCCAATTTTTGAAGTGGGCAGAGCCGAAGTGTGTCGTATAGCTAGCACTGGATATCCTGTTGGAACTCCAAAGAAAGACTCCAAAGAATGGTCTTCGGAGTGGTTTTATATCGAAGATGTCCCCCTGTTGAAACTCGCCCAAAGAGGTCTGCCCGAGTATTCGGATGATCTGGTGAAGAAGCATCTTAACTAGCAGCCCTAAAGCCCCTCTTGAGGAGAGTCTACCGAGGTGCGGTGCCTAGCCACAAAGGTAAGGTTGCTGACTCACAGTGGACTGACCATGATTGACGTAATGGCCGCAATCATCGATCAACGTTTGCAACCCCTTCAACAAAGGGTGCACCCTCTATGATGCTACAATGGGATGAGCGATGCGTCCCGCTACAAGTGGCAGGGGCCGGATAGCTCAAAAGCGATGTCCGGCATATTGGCAGATCTATTCAAAGGCGAGGAAGAAGAGTTCGCCCACCCAAGAAACTGGAAAGGCTACTCGGGCTATGACCCCGTCGAATGGGTAAGTTTTTTTAAGAAAATCCGCAGACATTGCCCGGACATTATATCCGGATACTGATTGTCTCAACCATTTTTCCGAACAGAGCTAGATACACCAAGTAGAGAGCATCAGCTGCCCTTCCCCCCAGCCGGTGGACCACTCCCGCGACAATGACCCGGGATTTCATGAGGACCCGGAGGTTTCCATCGATTTTGAGGAGGGGGTTTGCTTTCAGGAACCCTTGATGGTTCCAAGGTGGCCATCATAGATGATCACCCCGGGCTTCTCCCCTCCTCCGTCGTAAGTAGCAAGAAGGCCTTCTCTCGAACAGGGCATTCGCCTCACGCTGCTCCGGTTATGCTAACTTCTACTCCCAAGGGTCGTCGTACCTCGCGCCGAACACCAATGGGGGAGACGTCAATTCCATCAAACAATGGAACCCTCAAACGAAAGGCGGATGCGGGAGCTCCACCAAACATATCTGTGGAAAATAGGTAGTCTGTTTGGAAATTGCCATCATCTCATTAGTGGCTTCATCACTGTGGGGCTCTATTTACATTCAATCTGTGTTTGCAGGAAAAATGTATCACCCCGACCAACCGAAGACGTCAAGGGAGTGTCAGGATACAGCCGAGGACCCTCAGTACAGATAGGGGTCGATGCAGGATGCGGCCGAAGACTCTCCTGATGATGTCTCGGTCACCAACTCTAAAGTTGAAAGCATGATGAATCATCAATGAGGGAAGGAGTCCTTGCGCCATGCTACCTTTTCTGATCAAGAGTTTAACGCCTTTAATTCAGTTGACACATACCTCGGAGCGGCTCGAATAGGCCTTGAGGGGATTGCTAACCTTCTGTCGGTCAATATACATGTAAGGGATAGGTTCTAACAACCAAATATAAATGCTAACCCAGTAGTCCCTGAGCCTTTATTCGGACGGCACGGCCGAGTTAAGGGTCTACAAATGTAAATTATTGTCTTCGGTGGACTATGAAGGACCAGAACAAGAAACTGTTTGAGGGCCTAGATTTGAGTGAACACAATTGACTGATGCGAAAGCCGAATTAGAGGCGGTGAAAAAGTTCACCAGCGAGGCCCATGGTGAGGGAAGCTTTTAACATGCATTATTTATGCCAATGTGCCCTCTTTAACACCGGCCTTCTTATAGCAGCTGAATTCATAGGTCAACTACAAAAGGACTAGGATGTCGCCAAAGAGTTCCAATAGTATGCTGAGTCACAGCATCAAGCCGGTCTACGGGTGTTAAAATGAAGCCATGAGGAAACCAACAAACTAAAGGCAGAGAAGCAGCAACAAGCCAAGAAATGGAGAGTTTGAAAGCTCAATTGGCGCAAGCTGGGAGACAACCAAAGATTAAAAAGTGGCATGTTCAGTAAGCGTTGTTTTAAGAATTGGATGTACATAGCTGCTCTACAATGCTTGAATATAACAAATTTGCCATGCTTTATGCTTGGTCTCCTGACTGGTCGGCCCGGAGAAGAGGTCAATTCCTTTGGCGGGGATCTTTTAAAAGAACTATCTGTGATTCATGAGAGGGCTCAAAAAGCTATGAAGAACATGGTCAAGGCGTTATGGCTGACCAAAGTGGCGCCGGATGATATGGTTGAACTGGCGAATCACTTTAAGGGAGCTCGACGACGCTTTGAATTATGGAAAATATCATCCTGTCGGGAGGGGGCACGAGAATCATGGGCCATGGTGAAAACCCGATTCAGGAAACTTGAGCCAGAGCATATGGCTTGTGTTGGACCAGTAGGGCCGAATGGGCAGGAAATACCCCTTCACTTGGTCTATGACCAAGTGATGCCTGCAGCTCTGCTCTCCCGGAGGGATTGTGCTTTAGATAGCATAATAGACAATGTGGACAAAGAGTGATATATTTGATTCTATGTATCTATGTACTTTACATCAAACGACCTCGATCCATACTGAAAAACATTGTCTTAACCGGCCATCGGCTTCTACCTCCCTGACCAGGGATCGGGGAGTGTTCTGTACTACGTGACCTAATGTAAGCAAGAAATCACTTCTAGTAACCAAGCAATCCGGCCTTTTGGTATGAACAGACAAAAACACATGCGGAGAGTTATGTTATATTACGTAAGAAACATCTTCTGAAGAAAATAGTTCCTCCATGGGTTCCTTTCTTCAGGTTCGTCATGCCAAGTGTAGATGTTTGTATTTGGATACTCGGAGTATGTGAATCATTGGTGCGAGGGCCGAATCCCCAATTGTTGGTACACCAAGATTACTATAGTTTTCCTCATTGCTGACCCATTATGTTCTTAAGAAAGCTAGCTTTCGGCTTCACCTGTCTGAGGTACGGACGCGGCTGACCCGGTCGTAACAATCACAGAGGTGCTCCCTTTACCCCCTAGCCGAACAATCGGGAACGTAGGGGGTTAAGCACAGGAGCCAAGCAACCCATCTTGGCAAAAAAACTTAAGTCAAATCAGTGCATATGATGGCTGAAGAGGTATTCGGGAGACTACAAACTCGACAGAGACAATTATGTGCACAGAAAATATATTAATTGGCTGCTTTAAAGGAGCCCCCAAGTTAAATCTGGGTATTGCATTTGAAAATGTGCACTGGAAAAGGGCCTAAACTGAATTTAGTTTATCCGAACAGGGCCCGGGAGATCCTAATTCCTCAGGAAGAAAAATAAGAAATTTACAATGAGGAAAGGGATAGTTGACTCACATGGCTGCACTTAGCCATAGAAGCGCCGGAGCCGGGCTGCGTTCCAGGGGTTTGGTTCGAGGCGGTCGTCGGCCGGATTGCGAATGCGATAGGCTCCTAGGCTCCTCCGGCTAACACTTCATCAATTATGAAAGGGCCCTCCCACTTGGGCGAGAGTTTGTTCTTTTGCTTCTCTGGGAGGCGGAGGACGAGTTCTCCAACTTTGTATGCCTTCGCCCGAACTTCCCTGCTCTGGTAGCGTCGAGCCTATTGCTGGTAAAACATAGAGCGAGCCCGAGCTATGTCCCTTTCTTCTTCCAGGGCGTCTAGGTCATCCTGTCAATCCAGCTCGGCTTCTTCTTCCTCGTACATGCGTACTCGGGGTGCGTTGTGAATGATGTCACAAGGGAGGACTGCTTCTACGTGATGCGGCTTGAACTATGTTGATATTTCCCCAAAGAGGAAGGGATGATGCAGCACAGCTACGGTAGGTATTTCCCTCAGTGATGAGACCAAGGTTATCGATCCAGTAGGAGAACCATGCAACACCACGTAAACAGCTCCTGCACACAAAGAACAAATACTTGCAACCCGACGTAAGAGAGGGGTTGTCAATCCCTCACGGGTAAAAAGATAGGTAAAATTGTAGTAGATTGGATAAATAGATCTCGCGGGAACGCGAGATAAAATAAATAATGATAAATTGCAGCAAGGTATTTTTGGATTTTTGGATTAATATATCTAAAAATAAAAGCAAATAAAAATAGATCATGAAGGCAAATATAATAAAGAAAAGACCCGGGGGCCGTAGATTTCACTAGTGGCTTCTCTCGAGAAAAATAGCATACAGTGGGTAAACAAATTACTGTTGGGCAATTGATAGAACTTCAAATAATCATGACGATATCCAGGCAATGATCATTATATAGGCATCACGTTCAAGATTAGTAGACCGACTCCTACCTGCATCTACTACTATTACTCCACACATCGACCGCTATCCAACATGCATCTAGTGTATTCAGTTCATGGAGGAATGGAGTAATGCAATAATAATGATGACATCATGTAGACAAGATCTATTTATGTAGAAATAGACCCCATCTTGTTATCCTTAATAGCAACGATACATACGTCTCGGTTCCCCTTCTGTCACTGGGATCAAGCACCGCAACACCTCTTCCCATGGCAAGATAAAATGATCTAGTTGGCCAAACTAAACCAAAGATTCAAAGAAGAAATATGAGGCTATAAGTAATCATGCATATAAGAGATCAAAAGTCTCAAATAACTTTCATGGATAAAAACATAGATCTGATCATAAACTCAAAGTTCATCGGATCCCAACAAACACACCGCGAAAAGAGTTACATCAAATAGATCTCCAAGAGACCATTGTATTGAGAATCAAAAGAGAGAGAGGAAGCCATCTAGCTACTAACTACGGACCCATAGGTCTACAATGAACTACTCACGCATCATCGGAGAGGCACCAATGAGGATGATGAACCCCTCCGTGATGGTGTCTAGATTGGATTTGGTGTCTCTAGAACTTGCGGCAGCTGGAATTGATTTTTATCGACTCCCCTAGGGTTTTTGGAATATTGGGGTATTTATAGAGCAAAGAGGTGGTGTGGGAGGCCACCGATGTAACGCCCCGAGACCGATGTGCCAGGTGTCCTCCAGTTATTCGCTATTGTTGCCTTGTCATTGCTTGCGTGTCATGCATTGCATATCATGTCATCATGTGCATTTCATTTGCATACATGTTCATCTCAAGCATCCGAGCATTTTCCCCGTTGTCCGTTTTGCATTCTGGCGCTCCGTTCTTCTCCGGTGGTCATTTCTACCTTCTTCTTGTGTGTGGGGATTAAACATTTCCGGATTGGACCGAGACTTGCCAAGCGGTGTTGGTTTACTGCCGGTAGACCGCCTGTCAAGTTTCATACCATTTGGACTTCGTTTGATGCTCCAACGGTTAACCGAGGGACCGAGAAGGCCTCGTGTGTGTTGCAGCCCAACAACCTTCCAAAGTGTCCCAAAACCCACCAAAACCCTCTCCATCATCTAGAGCATTCGATCACGATCGCGTGGCCGAAAACCGCACCTCATTTGGACTCTCCTAGCTCCCTCTACCTATATATATGTGGCTCTCCCCGAATTTTTCGCGCAGTCCAACACTAGATCCAACTCCCTCCGCGCCGCCGGACATGTCCGCCCGCCGGCGGACGCGTCCATCTCGCCGGCCACATCACTCCAGCCAATCGGAGTGTGCCACGTCATCGCCTCCGCCGCCTCAGCCTACCGGACAGCGCCACCTGTCCCACCGCGCGCCTCCCACCTCCCGCGGCCCGCCGGGCCCAGGGCAGGCCCGCCCGGGCCCCGATTCGCTCCGCCGCCGCT